>NC_142197.1:24438000-24744500 GCF_026936395.1 Plectropomus leopardus
AGTATGTCGTCAAAAATAGCATCAAAACATCAAAATATAGTATGTCATCAAAGTCATAGTATAGTATGTCATTCAAAATGCAACTAAAACATCATAGTATAGTATTTTGTCATAAATGTCACCAAAACATCATAGTATGGTATGTGGTCAAAAATGTGACCAAATCTTTATAGTATAGTATGTCGTCAAAAATGGCACCAAAACATCAAAGTATAGTATGTAGTCATTAATGTCACCAAAACGTCAGCATAGTATGCTGTTCAGAATGTCACCAAAACGTTATAATATAGTATGTCTTTAAACCAAAATGTCTTACTATTGTATGTTGTCCAGAATGGCACAAAAACGTTGTATGATGTTTTGTTCCTTTTTTGGACATGCTATATTATGATGTTTTTGGACGTTTTTTCTATGTGCTATATAATGATATTTTTTGACGTTTTTTCAACATGCTATACTATGATTTTTCTTGCCATGCTATTTTATGTGGTTTTTCACTGCACGTTATACTAAAGAATTTCAAAAAAACTATCAAAAATACCAAAAATATCATAATATAGAAGGTCGAAAAATGTCAAAATATGACATGTCCAAAAACCTGCTGAAAATCACAAAGTATAGCATGTTGAGACACTTCATAGTAAAGAATGTCGAAAAAACATCCAAAAACATAACAACATAGCGTGTCAAAAAAACGAACAAAAATGCCATTCTATACTATGTCGAAAAAGTATGACTTGTATAAAAATTAGCTGAAAACCGCATAAAATAGCATGTCGAGACACATCATAGTATAGAATGCCAAATAACCACCCAAAAACATCATAGTATAGCATGTCGAAAAAATGCCAGAAAACATTGTAGTATAGCATGTCAAAAAATATCAAAATATGACGTCAAAGAAACAGCTGAAAACCACATAAAATAGCATCCAAAAACACATCATAGTATGGAATGTTGAGCAAACAGCCAAAAACATCATAATATAGCACGTCGAAAAAACGACTGAAAACGTCGCACTATAGTATAGTTCAGTTTCATCCAGCAACCTGTTTCTTTTTTGTCTTGTTTTGTCTTTTTAGACACTCATCAGATTCTCAGAAGGATGAAAAGGTGGACAAAAACTGTTTGAGGCAGGCTTTATTCAAAGATAAAAATGTCAAAAGAAAGTAAATCAAAAGCAACAGTTACCTCACTCCCTTTTCCAGGAGCTACATACACCGTCTAGCACAAGGTCTAAGCAAGATAAGGCAAAAGCACACAAGCACAAAAAGCCCCAAAAAACCCACACAGCGATCTGTTGTTCCTCTTTATCTGGAAGTCTGTCGCATCATCACTCTCTCCACTCTCCGTCTCTCCTCATTGGCTGGCATGTTCAAGCACTTCAGCCTGCTGCTTAGGGTGTCATGTTTGGGAAGAAGCTTCCTTCTCCTGCTGCTAGGGAGTCATATAGATAATATGTCATCCAAAATGGCAAAAAACTTCATAGTATAGTAAGTTGTCCAAAATGGCACAAAAACGTAATACAATAGTATGCTGTCAACACGTCACAGTATAGTATGTGGTCAAAAATGTCACCAAAACGTCACAGTATAGTTTGACATCCAAACACTGATAAAGTCATTACAGTATAGTATGTCTTCCAAAAACTGAAAAGAATATGTCATAAAATTAAAAATAAAAATAAAAATGTCACATTATAAAAATGTTGTTTGAAAAATCAATAAAACAGATTAGTATATTATGTCGATCAACAAAAATCTAAACTTTTCATAGTATTGTCTGATTATGTATTTTTAAAAAAATCATAAAAATACTATCATATGTCGTCCACAAATATTAATAGCAATCATAGCGTTGTATGTCATTCATAACATCATAAAAAGTCATAGTTTAGTATGTCATTCAATAAATTATAAACTTCATATTACAGTATGTTGATCAAAAATTCTAAAAATGTCATAGCATAGTACATCATCCAATAAATCATGTACATCACAGTAAAGTATGTCGTCAAAATATAAAAATTGTCAAAGTATAGTGTGTTGTTAAAAAAAAAAAAAAAAATCTTCACAGGATGTCTTTAAAAAAAATTACAAAACTGTCACAGTATTGTACATTATTAAAAAATGCATACAAACCTCATCTTATAGTACCTCATTCAAATAACTCCTGAGTAGATGTCAGGGTCTTCACAGCTGTGGGGTGAAGTTACTTTTTCACTGTGACAAAATTCTGATGCATCCCATTCTGTCTTTGCAGGAACCTTCTGCATCATCTCCCTCTGCACCTGCGTTGCCGGCATCAACTTCGAGCTCTCCCGTTACCCGCGGTACCTGTATGGCCTGCCCGACGACATCGGCCACGGCTACGGCTGGTCCATGTTCTGCGCCTGGGGTGGCCTGGGCCTCACCCTCATCGCCGGTTTCTTCTGCACCCTGGCTCCCTCTGTCCAGCCGATACCCCGATCCACCTGCCCAAAGTCCCGACAGGAGAACGGCACTGTGTGCTAAAGCCGGCAAGACGACCATCTGAATCTACAGATCGACAAACAACAAACAAACCATGTCTTCATACATCTACTCATCTCCAGTGTCTCCTGGTTACAGATTTCTTTTTTTATTTGTGTGTGTGTTTAAAAATGGGTGTCTTGATGAATTGCTACCTTGAAAATAACAGAAAAAAACTGAAGAACTACAGAAATATTATCAAAAAAAAAAAAGTTGTGCTTGTTTTGTTGTTGTGGAGAAGACGCTGAAATGGACCATGACCAAGAAAGGTTTCAAAAAGACATGGGGAAAATGAAAGACTATATTTTGGATTGGTTATAGCAGAAGAGGGGCTCCAAACCCCTAAAGATCAATTGCTACGATTGAGTTTCTCATTAACTCGGCCTCTTGGAACCTCCTGTGGGATCATTCACAAGGGAATGGACCAGACATGAAACCATGTGACTTGCTGGGCTTGGATCATGTTTAGCGGCCATTTGTTAACCTTCCAGCTTCTTAAGTCCCTCCGATTACTTGGGACATGCTGGTGGCGAGGAGATCCAGGACCTCCACTGTTGTACATTACTGTACAGAATATTCCAGACAAGTGACAACCGGGAACTGGACCATTTTCATTCTCGTGTAGGTGCATTTCATTCCGTCCGATGATCCGATCTGCCATTTAGCATTTTATACATGCATTCCTCTTTGATTCAAAGTCTATTTTCCTTTTTACTGAACCCTTCATGTTGTGAACGAACAACGTCTGAGTGTACGTTCGGAGCAAATGTGTTTTCCATTCTAGTCATAGAGGTAAATGTGTGTGTGTGAGTGTGTGTATGTGCGGGAAAGGGGTTGTTTTGAAGTCTCTATAGAAAAAAAGTCGAAAAACATTACCATAATGACAAAGTGGAGCCCTTCCTCTGGGATGTACGAAAGCAGGGGCTTTGATGAACAGAAAGACATAATGGAGAGATGTAGTATCCTGTTTAACCTGACTGACTTCTGCCTTGCCGTCTTTTCGGGAGAGTCCCAGCAGACACGAGAGATAAAGAGTTGTTTTAAAGGGGGTAGCATGTTCAGCTCCATATTCTGCTGCCCTGAGCAACTATGGAAGGCTCAAGTAATTGCATCTGATGGGAACAAGCTCCGACCTCTCTTCCAGGGATTCTGTGAAGCTCTGCTGCTTCTCCTCCAGCTCTTATTTTTCTTTCACCATCAGCCAAGACCTGGCAGGGCTTCCTGCAGGGCCTCCTCTCTCTGAAAGGAGGGTAAACAGTACAGTATCAAAGTACGGGGTTAAAAAGGGGTCATCTCACTCAGTCAAAACACGTCTAGACTGAAGAAGAAAGGCAAAGTGTTCTGTATTTGCAAGATTCCTCAAGGCTGCCAATCATAAGTCTGAACTCAAAATACACACTCGCATGGGCTTGAATATTTCTATGCACATTAAGGATGATGGTTATGATGCAATAAATAGGCAGTTTAAATTCTCACCAGGGCCAATTATAGCAGCTAGCTGTGCAAGCATTAACACATGGTTCAGATATGGACATCCACTCATCCAGCAGTACGATACAAAAAGGTAGTGAGGCCACAGTCCACGTGATCTTTCATTGGAGCCATCCATTAAATTGGTATAGCTAGTCTAAACTGAAAACCTGAAGTGGCGTCTATTCAAGAATAATTTCAGCAAAAAGCAGCATGGGTCTCATATTAAAGCCCCTTATCCCAATTTATAAAAATCTGGGGTGCTATTATACCTTTGGGTACGGCATTGGGTTTGTAAAGATCCTGATTTAGTTTAGGGGTAAAGTTTTTTGGGATATTGGGACTGGCAAGCAAGTCAACACCAGTCTTGCAGACCAGTAAGGTGTGGGAGAACAAGATATGGTTTTAATCTACTATAAGTTTACCATAAACTGTATCAAATAATTGACGGAGCCACTGTGAGGTCACGTTTTGATTTCTGAAGCCTTGAGTTTGACATTTTGGCCTCTGGTAACTTGTTGGCGTTAGATTTGTATGAACACGTTTGGACACGAGCTGCCTGCTTGGTTAGCACACTTGCATTACGGCTTTGTTTAGTTGTGATAATGCTAATTTTCACTAAGGTATAAACCATTATGTATATCAACTTGTCAACGACTGGCGCCCAGTTGTCACTAAAAGGAACCACGCAATTAATTATGCATAAATTTAAGATTTAAATACATTAAATGATGAATTATGTAAAATTTTAACCCCATACAGTTGTCATGAACTGATATTAGCTACAGAGACCAAAACATTTTTTTTGTACCAGGCTGTAAACATGTTTGTTTCTGCTGTAAAGTTGGGCAGGTTTGGGGCGCCTGGTTGCTCAGTGGCTAGAGCGGGCGCCCCATGTGTAGAGGCTGTGTCCTCGCCACAGCGGCCGTGAGTTCGATTCCTTGGCCCTTGGCCCTTTGCTGCATGTCACCCCCTTCTCTCTCTCCCCTTTCACACTTGTGCTGTCCTATCAATTAAAGGCAAAACCGCCCATTTTAATTCATGTAATGACTCTAGAATATATTAAATTATCAGTTTCTTAAATAACTGCTGAAAAATAGTGAACATTTTCACAATATTCAAATTTTTTGAAATGCACCTCTACGGCTTTTTTGAATCACCTATAATACCACCTCATGTGAGTGTAAAAAAATTTGAAATTGACTCGTTTCCACTCGGCATATTTTATATTAACAATTTCAATATGCACAGTTTGAAGGTTAATGGAAACCTGCTTACTGATTACACCCAATAGCATACACATGAATCAACATATTCTCTGTATTGGTGATCGCTGTAGAAGTGATTGTATGCACAGACATCTCAGAGGCAGAATAAAGGTAGAAATTGTGCAATTTTCATTTAATCCAATAACATTAGAGATAAAAAATAATAAATAATTTTCTCCAAATTGAAGTGACAGCAACACAGTATTATATTTTTTGGGGTGTAAGGGAAAGTCTAGTGGCAAAGAGGGAAGAAGATTAGAGCCGAGTGTTTCAGTGACAGCTGCTATGTGGGTTAACGTATTCGTCACAGCTTCTCCAGTTAGTAACAGCACCGTCGAAGGGTTCAATGAAAACCACTCGCCCTCCTGTGCTCCGCTACACCCCAGCCAGAGAGCAGGGTAATGAGATCTGACACTCAGTGTTTTTAATAATAATGCTATTGTTATCTGGAGACATCAAACATGGTTTTCTGGTGATCAGAGCTTCATTTTCTCATTACGGGGGGATAATCGTGTTTTATTCATGTCTGTTTCACCATGGAGTCATTCCTCACATGAGACCAGAGCACACGTGACAGATCCTCAAAATGCTGATACAGGCCAGCACACACTATAATCTCATATAATGAAACAATAAAGTCATCATCATAAATTAACTGTTTGATAGCCCTTTCTGGAGATAATGTGATATCAAATCATTGTATCTGATCGCAATCTTGTAAATTAAAGATCAGCATCACAACAAATCTTAAGAAAATGAGAAAATTATGTTACAATCTTAACATAATGGACCAAAATTGAAAAAAAAGGGCAACCATCACATTCAAGTCAAAGGGCATCTTAAATATTTGAGTTCAATGAGGCCAAAGTCTTTCTTTCCAATCAGGGTATATTTTTTCAATAAGAGACAATCCTGTGGACACAAGCTGATAATGCAATTGAGCATGAAATGACTTCAACTCTACCGGACTTTAAGAGCTGTGCTGCCTAAACCACACACACACACACACACACACACACACACACACACACACACACACACACACACACACACACACAGACTCAGGTGGTAACCATATGAGGAGAAGACCAGGGCGTAAGGAGCGACAGGAGTAATGGAGTAAGTTTTACATGGGCGTGGCCGATGCCTAATGCTGCCAAATTTTAGACCCCAACTTGACCCGAGACTTTAGGCTAATACTCCAACAGAGGATTTTGGGGGAAAAAAATTAAAAGGTATTGCTTTTTTTTTTGCCTTTTACAGTCTAGATGTGAAAGTGCCATAAAGAATTAAACACTAGCTGAAATTATCAGCAAAATTATGGTTGATTCTAAATCCTCAAACTTGCAGTCGTCAAAGAAGAATTTCAGCCACGAGACAAACAGAAAGAGTCGAGTTTTAGTTGCAACAAGTCGATTACGGATGAATGCGATAAAAAAAGGTTATATGTAGCAGATGTTTGTGGATTTTGCTCATATATACTGTATGTTATGTAAAATATACAAATGAACCAACAATTTGTGAAATAATTGAAATAATTAAAACTCATCAGAGTTTTACTGAATAACATTTGATTTCATCGTAGATATTTTCATTTCAAAATGCCCTTTTTCAGAGGTCAATTTTTATTTTATTTTGGCCTCTTTCACAATTATATAGTAGCCCCTAACATCAGGTAAAAGGTGATATTTTTTATTTTGTGTACAAAAAAAAATAGTTGTTTTGTTTGCACAAGAAAATAGTTCCCAAAAGATAATTTCTTGTTCCCACAAGATCATTACGTGTTCCCACAGGATTATAATTTGTTTCCAATAAGATAATTACTTGTTCCTACATAATAATAACTTTATTATTAACAATTTATATAGCACCTTTAAAAACAGAGTAGACAAAGTGCTTTGACAGATAGAGCGAAGCAGAGCAAGAGGGGTTACATGCAGAAGAACATAATAATATGAGCCAAAAAAATAAAACCAACTAAGGCCAAACAAGCTATACCAATAAGAGTAAGTGCAGAATAATGAATAATGAATTAAAAGATAGAATAAAATACAAACTAAAATTGTAAGACAGTAAGACAGACCAAGGTAAGACAGACAAATTAAAATAGGAATTAAAATAAATAAATTAATATTGAAGTTAAAAATAAAATAGAATAGACTAATTACTTGCTCCTATAAGATAATAATTTGTTCCCACAAGATAATTACACGTTCCCACAAGATAATAACTTGTGCACAAAAGATAATAACTTTTTCAAGACAAGACAACGACTTGTTTCCAGATATTATTAACTTGTGTGCCCAAGATAATAACTTAAACTTAACAACTAAATTCCTTGTTTCCACAAGATAATAATCTTCTTCTCTAATCTAACACAAAGTAATTAACTTGTGCTTAAAAATAATTAATTGTTCAAACAATTTAATTCACTGGTTCCAAAGAGATCATAATTTGCTCCCACATGACAATAATATAAACATATCAGATTAAAATTATGATTTTGTGCGCAGAAGATTAAAAAAATCACCCCTGGGGGCTGATAAATAATGAAATAACATTTCATAAGAATCAGTTAAGGTTTTTTTTTTAGTCGCAGAATTTTTTTTTTTTAAATCACAAATTGTTTCATTTATATTTACCCAGTTTATTCATTTGACTATTTAATTTGCAATTGCTTATTTATTTCAGTTAATATTGACCACTTTGGAGCTCCATAGGCTAATGATTGGCTATAGTTTCTTTGGCTCCTGTTTGGCATTTCATATCTATTTATAACGTGACACACATAGACGCAGACGACTGACAAAGAGAGGAAGAGAGAAATGTCCTTATTAATCATATTTGAAACCTAACCCAAGACTGGAGCTGTATGTAACAATACACCTCAAACCTGCCTGGAAATGCAGAAATTTGCTGAGTCATGTCAGGTCATTTAGCAGATCTCTATTTATATTAATTTATTAATTTCTGTCAGATAAGATCACATCATAAAGGGAATTATTTCTCAGTTTCTAATTCCTTTAGTCCCACCCTGTAACCACACTATGCCCTGAGAGGTCAAAAAAATAAATACCTGCAACATTCCCTTGTTCACAGACACATTTAAAGCCTTTCCCATCACGCATGGAGTGAAATGCAAAGTCAGAACTACGAAAAGCTGAGTCAGCAGGGAAGCACACAGGCATGGACTTACAGAGTGTCAGAATATGGACATCCACAGAGACAAACAGATGAGACCATGACTCACCCAAACAGCAGGACTCAGCTCCAGCTGCGTCAGAGCTCACTGATGAAGAAACGCAGAGCTACAGAGGTTTCAGGACAGAGATACTTCAACTTCCATTGTGGACGAACGGTACAAAAATGGATCCATCAACCTTTAACATCAGTAACGTGTCTGTTGAGTAAAACATAAAATAGGAGAAAAAAAAGGAAATGTTCAACTGTGGAATGTAAAATCACAACAAAATAAATCTCATTGGTGTGTTTACTAACGCTGTTGGTTGTCATGCATGTTGGTGAGTGGAATGTGAGGAGAGAGAAAGCAGAGTTTTGAGTAAATGTACGGTGACTGACAGAGGCAAATATGTTGCAATTTCTTCCTTTTGAAACCTGCATTAACATCAGTTTTTTTGTGCTACATTCAGACACATTTCACAAGCTTTTTGACACATTGAAACTTTAACAAATTAGTTTGATTTCTCTCAAAAACTTGGAGGAAAAAACAGGCAATGACCAGCTTGGCAAGACATGTCCCACAAAATGCAAGAAATGAACACATGACAGGAAAAATACCTAAACATTAGTTTTGAAAAGTGGCTACAGGATTATTTTGAATAGGGAAAATGTACAAAAAAAATATATTTATATATTTTTTTAATTATATATATATATATATATATATATATATATATATATATATATATATATATATATATATATATATATATATATAAGATAAGAACACTTTAAAATGAAATGTAAAAATATATAATGGAGCTTTTATTTTGAAGGCAACTCTTCAATTTGTGGCAGCTAGTTAGACTGTCTTTTTTTTAGTTAATTTTCCAAAACCACTGACAGAAATCCGACTTCAGTAACATAAGTCACAAACCATTTCCAAAACAAAAACATCCAGATGTGCGCGTGACTTTTAAGTGTCCTGTGGAAACACTTTGGTGTTTCACTGTAGCGCATTGTTTTGGAGTGTTGTGTAGTGAGATTTGCAGCGTTTTCTGCTGCTCATGTCTTCAGACTGATGATGTTTTCTTTAATTGCTTGTGTTTTTTCCATTTGCATGAGGTATCTGAAGTTGCAGTGTGTTTGCATCTGTCAGCCTCCGTATAAAAAGGTCTGTGAATAAATAATGGTTAACCAAGAGAGGATAAAATTCACTTACAGTGGCTAACTGTGAATCCTTCAACATGAAGATTTTCCCTTCATCGACACGGACAGAGAGGGGCCTCAGATAGTTTCCTGCTGACACAAATAAAGATCATCATGTCTGATTTAATATATAAGAAACAGCGCCTTTAATGAATTGAAATATCATCTTTCAACTGGATGTTGTCAGCTTGCTCGTATGGAGGACTGAAACTGACAAAATCAAAATTAAATAAATAAATGTATTAATAAACTGATCAAGCAATAGCCGAAGAGTTCACTACCCCATCGCACATAGGTCAGCCCCCCTCATTTGCATAATAAGATGGAAATGCATGTCGAAATGTAGGTGGAAAAAGAAAAAAAGAGGCAAATATGTTTGAGGAAATAAATATAGGGAGTGGCAAATAGGGAAAATAATACATAACAAATGCACAGATAATTACATAAATCAATCAATTTGAAAATGAATAAATATGGAAAATGGGAAATTAAATAAATAGGGGGATTTAAACATAAAGTGAAATAATACATAAATAAATAAGCAAATAAATATGAAAATAAATAAATTGCTAAATAAAATGGAAATTAACTAAATTCATTTTTAGCATTTTCTTTTTTTTTCTTTTTTTTTTGATTTTGTCAGTTTCAGTCCTCCATATACTCAGCCAATTATAAAAAAAAAAAAAAAAGAGAGAGCAGTGATTCCTGTTGGAAGTGCGACCGTGTCACTGGTGAATACAGGCGTGCCAGTGCCAGGCTCAGTGTGAGCGCTTCATTTGCTCTTGACATTATTGCACGCTGTTGCCTCTTCAGTGAGATAACGTTAATTGACCTACACTGAAATCATTTACATGAAATCATCATACAGGAAATGTGTCTGCAGTGGAAACCATCAGAGCCTCTCGCTGGCTGCTTCTGACGGGAAACATGAGCTCAGAACTAGTTCCCACTTGGGGAATGGTTTGTCTAATGACTGGTTTAATTGAACAGCAATGCAATGGCTAGAAATAACTGTTGGCATTGCACACTTCTGAAAACTGCATTTTTGTATTTTTCATGCTGCCAATATGTTGAATTTAATGTTTCAAAAACAGAAAAAAACCACTTGGTTATGGTTAGAAAAAGAGATGTTCTTGTTCCCTTTTAGCAACCTGTCCTTGTGTTTCCAGCGGCTTTTTAGCCATGAAATTTGGTTGTTTTTTGTCAAGACATCGCCACTGTTCCTGCCACAATGGTGGCAGCTATGTCTTGGTAAAAAAAAAAAAAAAAAACACTTTTTGTGCTGTTCTAGCAGTAGGATAAGCAGTGATGTCTCAACAAAAAAGTACACTTTTTCGTTTCAGTTTTATGGCAGGAAAAGAAGTAAGGTCTCAGTAAAAAACATGCACTTTGCAGGAGAAGCAGTAATATGTTTGTTAAAATGTCTCTGTAAAGATAACCACTTTCTGTGCCACTATCCAGGCAAGAAATGCAGCGATGTCTCGGTGAGAAGTTAACACCTGTTACAAAATAAGGATGCTACAATTGTTAAAAAATAAAGAAATCTCATTATCAAACAGAACAGAACAACATAAAAATGCTGTTTAGGGCATTGTCATTGCAAGTAAAGCAACCATGTGTCAGAAAGAACTAAAACGCTTTTCAGAGCACTATTCTGCCAGGAAAAGCAGCAGTGTCAGCGCAACCACTTTCAATGCCACTATCCAGGCAAGAAATGTGGCAATGTCTCAGTTTAAAAAAAACAAACAAAAGAAACGTTACTTAAGGCCTCTTACAAAGCAGATATTGCAGATATTATAATTGTGACAAAAAGAATACATTTCCATTATTAAACAACACAAAACAAACAAACAAAAAAAGCTTTTTATGGCACCGTCGCCACAAAAAAAGCAGCAATGCCTTGAGAAAGATAATCTCTTTAAGTGCCACTTTCCAGGCAGAAAAGGCAGCAATGACTTGACATAAAACAACTTTTTGTGCTCAAAAAGCCACTGCAAACATGGGTTGCTTATAAAAACAGCTGGAAAAACTGTGAGAAGTTACTATTAAAGTTCCATGTTTGGTGGCAAAAAAGCTTCTAGAAAAACAGCAATGATTGGCTAAGAAACAACTGGTTTTGTTTGTTGGTCTTTAACAGTGGTCTGCAGATGGTGTCTTACCTCGGTTTCACACCATCTCCTCCACCTCCTGTCACTGTCCAGGCAGGAAAAGCAGCCATGTCTCTGAAAAAAACCCAAATGCATTCTGTTCCACTATCCCTGCATGAAAAGCAGCGATGTCTCGACAAAACACAGCCTCTTTCTGTGCCACTATTCCTGTAGGAAAACCTGCATTGTCTTGATAAATAACACCTGTGTTGCCACCATTCTTCATAAAACTGCCGCTTTCTGGGGCACGATAACAGTAAGAAATGCAGCAATACCTCAGTAGTTAATAGAGACCCCAGTAAAGGCAAGCAGACAAATAAAAAAAAAGAAAAGCAGCCATTTGTTGGCTTTTCGTAGCACTATCCTGGAAAAGCAGCAATGTCTGGAGAAAGATAGTAGCTTTTAGTGTCATTATCCCAGCAAGAATGCAGCTATGTCTCGGTAAAAAAAACAAACCGACAAAAAAAAAGACATTAGTTAAGACATGTTACAAACAGAGGATAATGGTGAAAAAAATGGCCTTATCAAACAAAACAAAATGCTTTTCACAGCACTGTCCCTGCAAGAAAGCAACCATGTCTTGGTAAAAAAAACAAACGTTTTTGATACCACTGTCCCCCCAGGAAAAGCAGCAATGTCTCGAGAAAGATAACCGCTTTCAGTGCCACTGACTGGCAGGAAAAGCAGTGAAGTCTCGACAAAACAAATCTGTGTTTTGTGCCACTATAGTGGTAAGAAAAAAGGCAACTTTTTGGGTACCAGTAGAAACAGTGCGAGATATCTTGCTTAAAAAAATATTAAAAAGAAAGAAAAAACACAAGTTAAGGTCTGTTACAAAATGAGGATGTTACAATCATCAAAAAATAAAATAAAATCATTATCAAACCAATTAAAACATACAAAGAAAAATCGTTTTTTTGTGGCACCGTCCCTACAAGAAAAGCAGCCATGTGTCTGTATATCCGTCACTTAAGAAATGTTATGACATAAAGCGTAGAATGCCAATATTTTCATCTGGCAACTGAAGCTTAATCCCACTGCAGAGGAGAAAAAAGGACCAAACAACACTTTATATTTTCTCTTTTATTTAATATTTAGTTTGTTTTATGCTCCAGACCTCAGCTCTTCACATTTGAACATTGTGAGAACATGTTAGACTGAATCAGTGTCTTCATTCGCAAGAACTGTTGAATTATGACAGTTGTCACGACCTTTTGAATGAGATACAATTTAGAAATGTTAAACATCGAAGCTTTTGGATGATAAAGGGGTACATGATGTACACCTGTACTCATGATGGTTTGAGTTGGTCTGAGGCTTTGCTATCCCAGCACACCACACCTAAAGAATCAACCCAGCTGATGTAATAAAAAAGAAAACAGAAAGGGCCCTGTACGATTAATGGTTTCATCCTGCTGCAAAACAGTCCAATCATACACAAATATTCCTTTAAAATGTCCTAAACTCCGCTAACACTTTGACATCTGAGCAAATTGACTTGAATTCTTTCAAAAACATGGGAAGATGGCAATGAGCAACAAAAAAAGTGCAAGAAAATCCCTGAAAATGAGTAAAAATAATAAAATAAAGAAAGTTTAAAAAAAAAAAAACAACAACAAACAAGGCAAACAAGACTTGGAAAACATGCTTTACGAATTATTATAATTCTGTAACATAATTTAATATTCAATTATGATCATTATAAATATATTTTTCTCTATTTTTTCCCTAGATTTTTTTTTTTTTTTTAAATTCTGATACTACAATTTTTAGCTATTTGTTGAACATTTCTTACCAAGTTGCTTATTGTCTTTTATCCCATTTTTTTGAGAGAAATTTTGCTCAGGGTTCCAAGGTATAAGTACTTGTGAAAGGTGTCAAAAAGGCAAGTAAAGTGATGTCGCTCCAGGTTTTAAAGGGTTAAATATCTAAAAACCGACACATTCAACAAATACCAAACTAAGAGCTTTCCTGTCAGAACAAATCGCACGAGCACCACAGCAGTGAGTGCCCTGCATGTCAGCATCACTCACAGTGGAGGCTTTAAGCTGTCATATAAATCTGGAACAGTGGGCGAGGTCTGTAAAGACAGCTGACAGTGAGCGCCACACAGCGGCACAGACTGCTCCAAACCTAATCTGAGCTCCACATCCTGCTGCTGCCTCCAGATTTAGTCCTCTGATACAGAGGTTTGGCCAACACAGCTCCTGAAGCACAACTTAAAAATCTAGTCAGCAGCAAAAACACTGTAAAACCTCCAGTCTATGGAACACATCCATGTACCAAGACACCCAGTGTAGTATGAACAGAACTGCGTGTGCATCCATTTTGGAGAGTACGCCGCCCTGTAGTGGTTACAAGTATTTTAGTAGTGCAGCTAAGTCGCCAGAAGCAAATGTTGGCATTGTGCGTTTCTGCAAACCATGAATATGTTACATTTGTACATTTCTAAAGTGACGTAGTGTGTAAGCTGACTGTAACTGGGAGGGGGAGGAGACGGTGGATGGCGTGACACCTAGGCAAGACGCCTGCCAAGCTGCAGACCAACAAATGATGAAACTGGTAGTTTTTTAGTGAGTCATCGCAGCATTTCTAGCGTGAAAAACTTTTTTTTTAACTGACATATTGTGTTTCTAGCCTGGACTGCACTTTCAAATTGTGTATTTTAAACCATGGTCTAACCATAACTAGTTGATTTTAGTGCCTAAACCTAATCAAACGTTAACAGCACAGCATAATCTCTATTAACAGATTTTACAGGGATATGCAGTAGGCTTGGGCGATATCACAGTATTATGGTATACCAGTGTGTTAAGAAATCCTGAAGGTATGTTTCTCAGTAACGTCATAAATGCAGACACTCCTCTGTCTATTAAACTAGTATGAAGTGCAGAGCACGCACCACCAGAGCTCAGTCTGCAGTCTCCCCTGGTAGAATAGGCAGCTGAGTGGAAAGACACAGCGACTCCTAATGGTGGAGGCATAAGTTACAGGACTGTAAACAGCCAGCGGCCAGCAGGCAGAGGGAATAAAGGCATGTTTTTTTTGGTGAATTTAGGATTCATTTGTACCACTGGTGATTGTTGGAACTGTGGACTTATTAACTAGATTACTAAAAAGTGTAACAAAGACAGCTCAGGTGTCTCCCAAGTCTAGTTTGCAAAATCTGTAGGCAACAGGACAAGATTTTGAAAGTGTTCAAATTTTTCACTTGTAGTCTGAGTAGTATTGACCATGTTTGAATGAAATGTCCATGAAGAGATGTGAAACACATTGGCCAAAATGCAATCTCAGGACCCACCAGCTATCATCTGACAATTTCACTTTATATTAGCTTTGATAAAAAAAATATATATATATATTAGCATTAATAACCAGATATCTGTTTATACACATTAGCTGAAATGACTGGCACACAGAAAAGGAAGTCTTGGCCTTTGATATCCTGGCAACACCAGATCAGCCCAACATATCGCCCTCAGAAACATATCCTTCTAAGATCGTTAGCCGATGGGTTCCTAGCTTGACCACAACACTGTTGAAATGTATAGCTTAATGTACAAATGTAATGTATAAAATTGCAGAAATGTACAAAGCCAGCATTTATTGTGGCGACTGGCTTGGAAAATTGCATTTTTAAATCAATTTCTTGACATAATTTCTTTGACTCTGTGTATACTAAGAGTACTCCACTGATTTAGCATTGCACTTTTATAAATCGAATTGAATTTCTTGAAGTCGGACTTACACCTTGATAATGCGGTTTCGCCTCAATTGGACCTGAACTGGCCTTGGCGTTCTGCACATGCTCCATAGTCCCCGTGCTGGGATTTGACTTGAAAAGTCAAACAGCATAAACTCATAGAAGACATGTACAGCACCAAAAAGTTATCCATGTTTTCAGCGTTAAACATGCAACCTGTTTGCTCCTTGCTAACTTGTTTGGTATGTGACACAATAGGTCAACCGAAAGAAGATCAAATAGCAACTAGCTGAAAGGGAGCAATTAAATGGCCAAACTGAGCTATAAACATAGCTCAACTTAACTGTGCATGAAAGCATTCTGACTTTCAGACTAATGGTGTTGGCTCATAACTCAAAGCATTCTTTTTCTTTAAAACCTACATTACCCATGATGCAGCTTGACTACTGACAGTTCAGTCATAGATGCAGGTGTGTTATGCTAGCCAATAAAGCTAGTAACAACTTTTGAGTTAATATGACTCTTGTTTTTCATTTTTGAGACACCACATACCACTCTATGTTTTTAACACATGCTTCATATACACCTTTGACCAAGCTTTTATTTTGAAAGTAGATAACCCTTCACTTCCAGGTCAAACTGATTAGTGACACTCTGCTTTCAGTATGAGTTTGTGTGTAAATCATTTGAGACACTCAACAGTGCAGTCCCATTTGTGCAAATATGCAATTCTGCATATTGACTTGCAGAGTTGCACTCAGAACTTTTTTTGTTAATTTACTTTCATACCTTGGCAGTTTTAGACCCCATCATGTCTGAATGAAACTAAACCTTCAATTTCTTAATCAAAATGTTGTCTCTAAATGTTTAACCTTGTTTTAAATAGTATATATATGTGATTATAAATACTTTTTCAGCTTCAGGAAATTATTTTGATTCTTGTTCTAACAGAGTGACTACACCTTTGTCTCCTCAGTACTTTGTCATCATGATAGGCGGTGTGGCTGGGGTAGCTTACTTCCACCAACTCCAACAATCAATCAGAAACCAAGAAACACACGAGCTCAGGAGATCTGGAGGAAGAAATTAAAATATTATATTATTTTATTGTAGTTAATAGCTTTGTTTCTGCTGATTCAGTGTGGTTCCAGGTGGTGACATGTGTGCGTGTGTGTGTGTTTGTTTTAACAGTCCCTAATGGCGGTCGATGCCGGCGCTCTGTAGCAGGTCTGTCGTGGTCTGTGTTGGGGGTCTGAAGGCTGTCTGAAAGCCTGGTGGTGGGGAGTGGAAGTGGCTGCTGGGGGCCGGGTAGTGCACCCAGCCAGCTCTGTGGGGGGGAGGCTGGCTCCCAAAGGAGCCATTCTGTGAGGCGGAGCTGGACGGGGCGTCCATTTCTGTGAGCGCCTGCAAGGACTTGAGCCAGTGTGGAGGATTGTCGTCTTGATTAGAGTCTACACCGTTGCCACTGGAGGTCGGGACCCCTGCAGAAGACAAGACAACAGTACATAAAATCATACTAACAAATCAATGTTTTAATGCCTTTATGCTCTACTAAGCTCTTCAAATCTGAAAGGATGTTTTGGGATTTACTATTTATATATAGCGCCAAATCACAACAGAAGTCACCTAAGGTCACTGTTGACATAGAATAGGTCTACACCACATTTTTATTAAGGACACTAAATATGCTTGTGTTATTTATCTAATTAGTGTGTCATTCTCTACACCGTCGCTTATCAAACTTCCTCTGATCCAGCGGGGCTTCACCCCAGAACGCGCGTTTGTGCACGCACGCGCGCGCGCACGCACGCGCGCACACACACACACACACACACACACACACACACACACACACACACACACACACACACACACACACACACACACACACACGCAGAGTCAAACAGAAAGTAGGGTGGAGCAGAGGAGAGATACACGTGTTACATTAAGTGTATTGCAAAGCATTGCGGCCTTTGCGAGTGATACATCACCTGAAAAAGACTGTTACTCTAAAAGCTGTTGCAGAGCAGGTGAAAATGTCTGCATTACTTCGACGCACACAAAATGAAACTAGCATCAGTGACGAGGATTCGAACGTAAGCCCTGTTGCTTGTCAAAGAGTGCTTGCTGCTGGTCCAAGTCCCAAACAGAACACTAGCAGCTCTGCTGCTGAAACTGCATCCCCTGACGAGCAGCACAGGACTCTCCACAGGATGACAGGTTTTAATCCAACCTGGCTGTCAGAGAGGAAATAATCCTCCTGGCTCTACGAGACTGACCTCGGTAAATAAATAAATAAATGATAGATGAATATAGATAATAGAAAATGAATGAGGAATTATTTAGGTTTTCTTTATTGGGTGGTAATACTAGCCGAACTGTCCCTTTAGCCTGGTATCTGGATAATGACATCTGACGACAAACCTTTCTATTTGCCTGCTATTAATAAGTGTTCTTGGTATCTTGATTCTACCCACATTCGCTCTGCTGTAATGATTACTTCTTCATTAATGTATAATTACTGAGTATGAGAAAAAGCTCTGTTTGGTCCTATTTGTTTCTGTTCTCTCAGTAGTTGGCAGATCTTTATTTATGTATGTGTTGACTGGCGTAGGTGTTTGGCTCTGGTTCTGTGGAGCATCGGTAGTATTTATGGTTTCATGGATGATCCTGCTGCCAGACGGCTTCTGTAGTCCAAGTTCATCAGCTCTGTGGTTCTCCAACTCACACAGACTTATTTTAACTTGGACCTTCAGTATAAGTGTAAAAAAAAAAATGTTGGCAAGGCGTTTTCAGTAGCTTACTTCCATCTACTTTGAGATAATCTCTGGAATTGGCCAAAAGCTTTTCAAAAGCCTGAATCATCTTTTTTAGATAAGTCAAGTGCTCCTGAGTGGGATCTGGCTCCTACCTGTGATGATGGCTGGGTCCATCCACCTGGATGTGCTGTCCCAGCAGAAGCTGTGAGAAACACCCCCTGAAAGCCCCGGTGCCCCTGTGTGGTTGATGCTAGATGAGGAGGAGGATGACGATGAGGAAGACGAGGAGTTGGGCAGTCCTCCAAAGTTGATGTTGATGTTGGGTAAGAGCGCTCTGAGGCCGTCCTGCCACTCTTTCACTTTTATACTCTCTCCGCTAATGTTGTTTTCTGCATGGAAACAGAGAGAGGAAGCTCTTGGAAAAACAGTATACCACTGCCATTACATTAATAAAGGCTTTGACCTGAAAGAACACATATTTCTGCCTGTTAAGCAATGTCCTTTATGGCTGGGTCAAAGTCTGGCTACCAGAGCCCAAACCCAAGTACTCAAGTAATGTCATTTAATACACTGGACAAGACGATGCTTCAGATGTGGCTGTTGCTACCAAGATGTTTTAACAAAGATAATACAAAGTCTAAAACATGGATGCTTCATATGGGGAATTTGGAGGCTACGTCAACACCTTGAGCTATTTGTCCTATTCTTCAGGCCATTCCTGAGCAGTGTCTGCAGTGTGGTGTGGTGCATTTACACACTAGGGAGTGTTGTTGCTGTGTAGCTGTGCACTTGTACTACAGATGTGTGTAGGTGGGTTGTACAAGTCAAGTGGCATGCTAAAAATGACAGGACCCAAGGTTTTCCCAGGAGAATATTGCACAGTAATGAGATGATTTAGAGCCACTTGGGATGGGTATTATTTGAAAAGTTTTAATAGTACTGCCAATTCAGTACCAGAGTTTCAGTACTGATTATTTTTGATTTGATTATTTTATTTCCGAATGTCTAAACAATTTTTGATTTTAATCAGGAACTATCTGATCGAAAAATAAGTAAACAAGCTCATGAATCTGAACAGATAGCAGATTTTGACAGATTTTAAGACTGTGGACACGTCAGCTGGCACTAAAAAGGTATTAAGGCTTGATACTTAAATTTTACTATTGCTATCCCAAAAATAGTAGACAAAGCGTCCCCATAACTGTATTTTCATCAGTTTTGGAAAGAGTAATAAACAGTGACATTCAGCGTTAGCTGCTTACTACATATTACATCACCTATTCAATGGTAGGAAAGTCTGGCATGTTTTTACATCAGTGAATAATAATTAGAATCCATCAAATGTGCTGCAACAATCTAATGATGACATCACATTTGTTTTCTGTGCCTGTGGTCAAAAGTGGAAGTTCAGAGTCTGGAGAGGCTGCTGCAGTGGGCTAATTATTCAGCTGCCATCTTTTCTCCTGCAGCCCACAAGCAGTATGGGTAGGTGCTGTGGTTGGGAGCTGGAATCACTTAGAGCTCTGTCTAATGAGACATTGCAGACAGCAGGCCTCACAGGGAGGACTGCCTTTCCAGTTACCATGGTTCTATGAATAATAAATACTAATTGAGAGGATGATTGTTAGTGGACTTAGTCATTAACCCCCCCCCAGCTAGCTTCCTACGACATGGCGAAGGAACAGAAAAAAACTTTGAAAATGCTATCACGTCTTATTTATTACAACATGTTATGAGATGTCGTTACCATAGCCATTACTTCGAGCATTAAGTCTTTGGAAGATTCCATTAATTATATTAATCCTTGGAATTAAATACTGTCAGGCACTAAACCTCCAAAAACATAAGTGATTAAGAAGAAACAATCCTCCCTCTGTATTCCTTTTTTATATTAATCAGGCTGTCGGGCAGGGAAGCATGGCTGGCATTAACATCATCACCTATGTTGCCATTTGCATCCCCAGATAAACAAGTGCTTCCATGTTTAATTCATGAGACCGAGTGCTGCCTTCGAAATCACTTTAACCAGGTTATCCAATACCGTTCCTTTACAGGGAGGAATTCCTTCCCATTGAATTAGCCGATGTCTTTTATGACTGCTATCGATGGAAGGTTGTCTTCTAATACAACCATATCATCTTCAACTAGCGTCATTTAACAATAATTATTTTATGTTTAGACATTGCTAACTTACTGGTACATTGTTAATGTGATGATTGCAGCTTGGAAATCTGACTTCCAGCGTAATTGGTTAGCTAGCTAAAACGGACAAAATCGGCAAGCTACAGGAACAGCTTTTTTGTGCCAGCATATTAAAGTTCATGGTAAAATTCTAAGAAGCTGCTTTTGCCTCCTTCCTGAAATCAAATACCCACTGTCTGAAAAATGACTGGCTTGTAAAGACCAAAATCTGATGGCTGTCATTCTCACTGTTAATTGCATACGTGCCACGTGAGAATGAAAAGCTTGGAGGCTTTAAGGAGTACATAAGTGTCCACACAACCGATCAACATTAATTCCCACATGGTGAGAAAGTTTAGGTTGACAAACAACTTTGCTGACATACTTTTGTCTATGTGGAGTATCTAACTTATTCCAACTTCATCAAAAGTACACCAAGCAAAGCCGATCAGGGGCTGCTGAGTCATTATGTTAATCTGAAAAAATCCATCCTTTTTTCATTTATCTGTATCCATATCTCTGGTGGGACATGGCTGCCTGTCTGGTCTTCTCCCGATGATAAGCTAAAGGTCGATAAGGATGGTGGTGAATAAAGATGGAAGGACTGCTGGACCGTGTTAAATTAAATTAGCATTTGGCTCTGCTGAGGCAGACAGAAAAGTACAGGAACAGGTATTCCAAGCACATCTTGTTGGTTTTAATAACTGCCCCAAGAATACACCACGTTTGAACTCACATCCTTGGCAAGAAAATCAATTGGCAAGTTGGACTCAGATGTCCAAATAAGCAAAACCCGGAAACATGAAAAGCTTAATATGCTGTTGGCACCACAGCTTTCTTGCTGATATTGCCAGGTCAGACAGGTTTCAGGTGATTGCATCAGTGACACTGGTCAAAGATCTGTAAAGATGACATCTGGTTGATATGAAGGAGATACTTCTATCTGAAGTCCATCTCAAGACATCCAGACACTTGGGACAATATTCTTGGCTCAGTGCAGATTTGATTGTACTCGACAGCACTTGAGGTGTAACTCATGATGTTTCACAAGTCCATGAGAGCACAAGAACAGTCAGGAGTGCAGATTGAGAAAAGCCTCAAATCTATTGAGGAGATGGGGGACTGTTTTGTGGTTGGTGTCTCTCACAGGGTAGGGTTTGAGGCTCTGCCCACATGCACACAGATATATTTGAAAACGTAGCTTTCTCTTTGCATTTTGGCCTTTTCATTCACACGCAAACTGTGTTTTAGGGTCACTGAAAACAGGACTTTTTGTCAAAGATTTTCAGGAACTCTGCTCTTTTGATTTTCAGACAGAGAAAACTGAGTTTTTGGCTTATAACATCAATGTGTGCCATTGACTCCTTTGTGAGTTTCCACAAACAAGGGGGCATTTCGTGCAATGAACCGAACTGGTATTAGCTCTAACCTGCTAACAGGACTTTTACATGTTTACACATAGATGTACAATAATTCTACCACTGTATTAGGAGAAGAGGTGTTAGAATGTGCTACAGAGGTAGCTAGGCGGGTTTCAATTACAGATTTGCGCAAAATTTGGCAATATTTTCGAAATGTCAATAAAAGTGTGAGATGACTGCATGCCATTGACTGATGTTCTGTGACTTCTCTGGCAATAACTTTCCAAGAAGCATGGTGATGGATGTTCAAAACATTAGCAGCTTGCAGCCACCACACTAGCCATCATTATTTCCAATCAAAGGCCATGTAGGCATGTTACACGAGCCATATTGGAAAGGCAAGCCCCTTATAAGTGGGAGCAACCACGAATTAGGGTTTTGTGGGAGGTGATAGTCCACGATTTCACAAAGGAATTGTGGATTCAAAACTTTCCATTAGGCATAATTATATTCGCAATTTAAATTAGCACAATTTAAAGGTTAATGGAAACCTGCCTATTGTTCCAGGTAGCCTTCTGGTAATAGCTCTGTATTAGGCTTCTGATTTAGCTTTAGGATTCTATCACAACCTTTTGGTTTGGCATGCTCTTGACAGCATGTCAACTGCATTAACATTTGTACAGGGAATATTTCTACTAAAAGTAAAATACCCATGTTCATGTGGACTAAGTCTGAAGCAAATGCCAGAGTACAAACAGGACAATGACTCCAAAACATTAAATTGTGAAGATTCTGACCACAAAGGCGTGATTCTGTGGAGGATTTTCTCAGTAAGCTCAAGAGCAATTTGGGAGTCAAATCTTTTTCACAGTAAAATTGAAATGTACTCAAGTGGCACTAAAGAAGATGGCACTTTTTTAAATACTCTTTCAGAATCAGGCAATTGACATGGCTACAAGCACACTTCTATCAGAGACCCTACTGAAAATACTTGATTAATCCTCCTTTTTCACTTTTCGGCTGAAAACCAGTGAGCACTCAAAATGACAAAGCAGAATTCTGTTCTTGAACTCAAGTCATTATAAAGTGCCACATGGTGAATTCTCTAACTCATATTTTTGACCATCTTTTTCAGGATCTCATGAATGGCTGTTTCACTGGTTAGAAAAACAATGACCCACCTTATATTATGACTTGCAAAAATCTGTTTTTTTTTCCCAGTTATGTTTGTGGTATTTTTCTGTCATTGCTGTGCGTTTGCTCTTGCTGACAAAATCATGAGATTGCAAGCAGAGTGCCATTGTGCCAAAAACCAGCGTGCTTCTAAGACATCTATTCTCAGTGCAAAGTCTAAGACCCACTTTCCACCAAAACACCAGCAGCTTTTCTTTGTGCTGCCTCATCTGAACGAACCTCCTGCCTGTTTGTGCCTCACCTCCCAACTGTGCACCATGTGCTCTGCGCTGGACACCAAAATACCACACAGACAATTTCAAGGTCAGTTAAAACTGTTGGTGCATTGCTTGTGCTGGTAATTGTGCCACCATGAAAATAGTCCTCAAACTGAAAGCAACCTAGATCAGTGCCAAAGTGAAAACTAATGAAAAAATAGCCTTGGAGAGAAGATGCTCTTGCTCATCTTCAGGAGAGTTTGACGTTTAGTCCATGAATGTAAGACAATGCCATTTTTTGGACACAGTGCTCATAATATGTATAATTATAGCTGCTGCAGAAGAATTGATGAACAACTATACAGTAGCATTTGCATTCTACATCACATGGGGATTAAACTTGTTATCTCAGACACCAAAGGCAAGTCACTACACCAGTGAGCTATTTGCCAAGAGAGAAACCAGAGATGGCTTCACCTTCACACTATAACTAAGCCGACCACCAGGGGGCAGGATATCAGCTGTCTGCGCACAGGCGGGCAAAGATTGATTTGCTCCATATGTGAAAAACTGATGTTTAAAGATGCCACTTTCCCAAAGACTGCCATAGTTTACATGAGGGCAGAATTCAAAATGCTGCAGACATAAGATTCTGAAATGTTTCACACTTCATCTACCATGAAAGCAAAATTTTGACAAATTTGATCATGAACCACAAAGATTTATCTAGCAAGATTTGCAAATGTTTACATTCTGGTATAAGTTGTAAGCCGCAAAGCTGTAGCACGTATGAATGATTTGTTATGTATTTTAAACTTTTGAAATTTAGATGGTTGCTATAGCGTCACCATCAGGATTATTGGCTTGTGTTTGCAGCTGAGAAAGTTTGGCATGGGACTGGACCTATGTGCAAAGTTTGGTTTATTTTTATGAATGGGAAGTTGTATTTCCCCGGAAGAATATTAATAACACTGAGAAAAACAAGAGGGGGCCCTAATCACATCAATACAACAAACAGAATCATACATTAGGCATTAAACCTTTATGTTATGCCTCTAAAGTTGCGTCATTGATTGGTCAAACTGAATTTCACATTTCCTGCTAAGACCAGAGAAGACTGAGTATGGGATGTGATGTATCTGTACTCTGATGAGTGATGATTTATGGGTAGCTCTCTGTAAATGAGTGCAGCTTAGGAATGGATTTCAGGTCAGTCTCCTCCCTGTAGCTGCTGCTGCTGCTCCTTCATCCCTTCATCCCTTTGAGACTTTTCCATCTCTTTTCTCACCACAAACACTTCCACACTTGTAAACATGCGCCTGAAGCAAAATCATTACTTGTGATGGCATTTACAGCCAGATTACTTTAGCACTTGGAGTGCTCTTTGGAGAGTGATTTGCTCCTGGAGCAGGAGTTGAGTGAAGGTTAGACATAAACCAGAGGAATGGAC
Source organism: Plectropomus leopardus (assembly GCF_026936395.1). Lineage (NCBI taxonomy): Eukaryota > Metazoa > Chordata > Actinopteri > Perciformes > Serranidae > Plectropomus > Plectropomus leopardus. Next base: position 24,462,630 of record NC_142197.1, read on the forward strand.
ATTAGGTCTGTTAGCTGATGTGAAAAGATGCTCAGAAACAGAGTGAGATAACAGCAGCAGTGAGTGGTAGTCAGGCTGCTTTCATGTGCAAAGCCTGTCTGCGTTGTTACAATAATGCTACAGTAAATGATGTGCTGCCCCCAAGTGGTCAATAAATTAGCATACGCTTACCCACAATGCAGCGCAATGAAATGACGTCATGTACTAGTTGTTTCTTAAAGCTCCCAGTGATTTACTAGCTCTGCAGAGACTGTCAGAGTAGAGACTGAATAAAAAGCACTGCATTCTGTGTCTTGGGATTCTGAGGGAGTAGAAATCCTCAGTAAAGACAGACAAGCCGAGACAGATGCAAACTGTGTTATGTTAGATGCAAAATGATGCATATTAACTGGGCAGTACATTAGCTCATTTTCTCCCTACCTTCAATGCAGTCTGGCAGTCCAACAATGGAATAAGTCCTTGGAGAATGTAATGATTCTCATTTTTAAAGGCCCACTTGTTTTCACCCTTTTAAAGTGACAGTTCGGGGTTGTATGAAACACTTTTGTATAGTCAATGTCAAATAGTTAAACATGCCCAGTGTAATTTCGAAACACCCAAGGTGACGTCTTTAAAAGGTATGTTTCATTTGACCACCAGTCCAAAATTCCAACGGCATTCATTTTAATAAAATATGTGACAGAAAAAGCATTAAAATCTAAAATTTACTAAGCATGTAACCAGAAAATGTTTGGGGTTTTTCTGCTTTAAATAATTACTCGATGACCTACACAGTCGCATGTGAATTTTCTGTCAACTGACTTACTTAACAAGGTAATAACATATTAAATTTACAAAAATCATCTTTTTAACCCTTTGAAACCTGGATCTACAAGAGTTAATTATTTTACGATTGCACAAGCTTTTAAAACTATAAAACTTAAGCAAATTGGTTTGCTTTCTTTTTGAAGCATGGCAACGAGTAACTTGGAAAAAGAATCCCCTACAAATTGCAAGAAATAAGGAAAAGAAAGAAAATTAAAAGAAAATTAACTGAAATTAGTTATACATCAATAAATAAGACAGAAATATAAGAAAGACAGATACATTTATACATTTATACATTTATACATTCAATTTAAAAATAATTATTAGAAAGTAATTATTAATCCTAATGATATATTTCGAGTAACTACATTCACATTTTGAGCACTTTTGTCAAGCACTTATTGTGTTTGTTTTTAAATCATTTTTCTTTTCTTTATTAGTGAGCAAATTTTAAGTTAATTTATTGCAATTTTTAACTCTGGGTAATTTCTAATGAAGTTGTTCATTGCCTTACATGTTTCTGGTTGAAGATTAAGTCAATTTGCTCAGGTTTCAAGGAGTTATATGTATTTATTTGTTAAAACAGGTTTGTTAGAAGTTGTTGCAGCTCTGTTATTTGGGACCTGCACTATTTGCATACTGCAATTATTATTATATATATATTTTTTGATCAGCACATAGTTTTCAAATGTGAACAAAATTATCTTAAGTATCATTTTTCTACCTGGCGCTCAGAAACATAACATTAGTTCTTTATGGTTATCGACTGAAACTTGATTGGATGCTGTCAGATTAGTTTAAAAAAATGGACCTTGTGTGTTGCCTTGCTGGGAGTAAACAGTGTTGATGACAATTTGATTCAGGAAATAAATTAATTTGTGGCACACTTTTTAAATACAGGTCAACAGATTATCGTCCTGGCCAATTATTTGGCATTTTGCCAATTATCCGTATCAGCATTTTAAAAAGTAAAGTGTCAGCATGGGAAGAACTTTTACTTTTAAAAACCTCAGTTATTTTTTTTAAAGTTTTTTTCATTTTCACTTGGCTTTATTAAAAAAGTCGCAGGAAATGTATATGATGTTGAAAGTTTCAGTTTATAGGCATTTAAGTTTTGTATTGGAGTTTAATCTACTTCAAATTCTTAATGGTGACAGAAAGATTTTCATTTTTATTGGAAATGCATATTGCTTCAAATATCGGTTATCGGTCTCATTACCTACTAATCATTGGTATCGGTATGCCTTGAAAAACCAATATTGGTCGAATATCAAGATAACATACTTTTTAATCTTTGTGTTTGGGTGAAGGTTTGAAGTGTTTTCAAGTCAAAAGGCTCAAGTCTAAGTGAAGTCATGAATCATTGGTATTAAAGTCAAAGTCCAGGTGCTTCTTTGATTTTGTCAAGTCGAGTCTAAAGTTATACATTTGTGACACCTCTGCCAGTAATCCAAAGTCAGACACCTCTGCCAGTAGTCCAGTCAGACACCATAATATGTGTAAAGGTCAGATCTTCCTGGTCTGGTCTTACCTGTGATGGGGATTCCTCCGAGCCCGGTACTGTGACGTCCTGGCAGCACTGTCAAGTCCAAGAAGCTGCTGTGTGATTTGACTGTGTGGTTCAAATGCACAAAGTTACTACGTGACGACGTGGAACCCATCCAGGAGCCACAAGATGCTGACGAGGAGGAGGACGAGGAGGAGGAAGAGGAGGAGGATGAAGATGATGATGATGAAGGGTGAGCGGGGAAGCTAAAGGAGCTGTAGTCTCCCCTGTGAGGATGCTGGGAGAAGTGGTGAGAGGGTGGCAGATGGGTGGGGAGTCCTCCTGGGGGCCCAAAGCCTTTGTTTAGCAGGGGTCCGTGTGTTCTGTGGGAGAAAGGGCCAGGCGACAGCGAGGAGCCGAGGCCGTCTTCCACCGAGAGCTCCTTCTCTATGAGGTCGGCCAGAGCCCTGCGAGTGATGTCAAACGGGTCGAAGCCCAGGTCGTCCTCCTGCTGCTGTTTGGACGAGCCAAAGCCGAACGCCGCCTGCCAGTCTGTGGACGACGACACCGGCATGGTATCTATACACACACACACACACACACACACACACACACACGTACAGGAGATAAAATGCGACACAGAATGAGTATTCAGCATTTATATACAACACATGGACAAATGGCCAGCTATAAACACAGGACACACCTTGTGGGAGGAGGTTGGTGGGGCAGTACTACATAGTATATACATCAAAACTATGGCTGTCAAAATAATGTATTAATTTTGATTAATTAATCACAGAAACAATAACTTGTTGAAAAAATTTACTGACTCATCCCATTGACCCAGTGCCTCATTGAAGTCCACAGTGGATTTGTAACATGGGTTTCGTGCCAGAGTACTTCAAGACTGAAATATCACCTTGATGCAAAGCATTTAGCAGCGAACCCTGAGGTCCAAGCTAGCACAGCCTTGATGCTAGCGCTAGCTGCCAGCCTCGTCAGCCTCGACCAGGCGTTCAGAAGCAAACAGTGAAAATGGTGTTTTGATAATTATTTTGACTCTATACCATCTTTTACTTCAGTTTAAAAGTCTCTCTCAATATTTCAAAATAAAAGTCCCCTGACAACATCTCTGTTGATAGAATTCCATCAGTTGTTGACACAAGGCATTTTATTTTTAAATATTTGCAGGACGTTGCTTCTGACAAAGTGGAAGATTTTACCATTACGATTTGTGCTTGTAAATGTGAATTGAATTTATTAAATACTTCCACCGCAAAAAATGAATTATACTATTAATTTAGATTAATTAATCAAAGAGCATGTAATCATTTTTTGAAACTGTTTGACAGCCCTAATCGAAACGTTTTATATTGTTTGCAATTTTGTGCTACAAATTGTCATTCAAATATTGGAAGTCATCACTGGCAAACAAACTGACTTTTTTAATTTCATTTTTTAGATGCCCCTGTACCACTCTCAAAATGCAATTTAGTTTGAGTGCTGATATTTTAACTGGCTGGTGGCCAAATGAGGTGTTTGGAGAATTGGGATATTTATTTAATTATTCTTTAGTTTATTTTCATTTCAATGAAGATTTACTTTAAGCTACTCTGATTTATGATTTTAGAATGTTTTTTTTGTACTGGAAGTGTATGATGTACATTTTACAACAAAGGAAATTGATAATATTGTACATTCACACACTACTGTGTTCACAACTTTGTTAAAAATATCGAGTGTGTATTGAACTTTTAATCATCTGCGATAACAAACTGACATCTGCCTGCAAGTTACATCATAGCAGCGACTATTGTAATGCAATGTAACTGACATCAGTTTTATCGCTCAGGGTTTGAGCACATTAAGCTTCTAAAAGTAGATTTTTTTCTGTATTGTTAGTTATTTTGTATTGTGCACTTTCTCAAAGAAATCTGAGACTTTCTTAAGAACCAATACAGCCTTCTATCAGCAGAAAGATTAACCAGCTACAATTCTTGTTTGTCACAAACAGCTTCTCCTCACACAGCAGGCCGGTTTTTACTCCTCTGTGAGGCTCACCTGAGGTGAAGAGGCTCTGTGGCTCGGGTGCTGTGGGCCAGTCAGCGTTGCTCTGTGGGGAGCTGGGGAAGCCGCTCAGTCCGCTGGGGAGCGGGTTGGGATGCCTGAAGTTACTGTTGTCTGAGAACAGCGACTGGGAGTCTGCAGAGGCCACCTCGAATGGGGAGCGAGCTGTGTGGCCTGTCACACTGATGGGAACCACCAGGCTGGGCTTACTGAGGCCAGGAGGGGGTGACGGTGAGTCACTGCCAGGGAGCTGCAGGACACAGGAGAGGAGAGCAAATTACCTGTCTTTTTTTTATTTTATTAGATTTATTAGATAAGACAGATCGATAACGTAAAATGCGAAGAGAGAGAGGGGACAACATGCAGCAAAGGGCCACGAGTCGCACCCGAGGCCGCTGCAGCAAGGACACTGCCTTCACTCAGCCACCGGACGCCCCGTCCGCTGAAGGTTTGATTAAAAAACTGTCAATGTGCCCTTCAGATCCACAACAAAAAAACACATCGGTATCACCACTGTCGCAACCTCACCAAATATATTTCTCATTTTGAAAATTCAATAATGCACTCAAATGTTTGACCTCTCTTTAATACTTAAAAAAATCCCTTGAAATAAATAATGAGAAAAACTTGATTTTCATAAGTAATCACCTCAAAAACACGTGTTCTTACTTATGGTAAATAATAACTCAGTTGCCATTATAACACAGTGCATAAGTACTTAATTACAATATTTGCAGTATTTCAATATTTTGTACTTAATCACATTATTTATTGGGTAATTTAGTACATAAGTACTTCATTACTATAATTATACCACAGTGCATTAGTACTTAAATACAATTTTAATATATAAAATGTATTTACAATGTTTATATGGTAATTGAGCACATAAATACTTTATTACAATATTTATAATATTTCAATATTTAGTATATATTTACAATATCTATATGGTAATTAAGCACAAAAACACTTCATTACAGTATTTATGAACACACGAACACAACTTAAAAACTGGGTTCATGTTTATGGTAATGAAGTACATTTTTATGGTAATAAAGCCATTTTTTACTTGTAATTAAGTACACAAGTAGGTATAGGGATAATAATATTTGTAAAAGTTTATGACCTGGTGTTTTGTACTCAGTTTACATCAAATTATGTCATTGATTTACCTGGTACAATTCACCTCTCCTTGTTTTACATAAAGTTAATGTTTTATTGTGCACTGTCCCTGTCTAGATAAAATTACATTTTATGTCAACTAAACAGAAAAATTGCAGATTGTGTTTCTTACCAGCTGTGAGGTTTCACCATTGCTGATGACGTCTGTCAGTTTGGTGCTGGGGCTGTTAAATAAAAGCACAAAAAAGGAGGTATTATATTTGCACACCCGATGACTGAGGAGTGTTCCAGCCTTATCTGATCCTGTCAGTGTTAATACGTTTTATAGTTACCATAAACTGTTGTATAAAGCCAGTAAGAAATAATGTCCAGCACAAAAAAAATTAAGGCAAATAACCTGAAGCCTACAGCCTCTGTTCTCACACTGCAAATTCACCCATACAACAACAGAGCCATGTCATACTCACCACTCTACTCATCTCACGTTATCTTTTTAACAGATTTTACATGTTTTGGTTTTCCCTAGTCAATGTTAGGCTTCTGTCAATAAAAATCAAGGTCTCTTTCTATTTAAAGTTAATCAATAACAGGTGAGCTAGAGGACTGAAGTGAAAAATTTGCTAGGGGTGTTGTGCTGCCTTCACAGTGCCTTAAATCACTAGTAATTCACTGATATGCATAAGGCCATCATGTAAAACTAGGCCATCTCTGCAGTACAGACTAATACTTTTGTCAGTCCTATACGACCAGAAAAAACAGAAAAAAGGGTGTTTTTGCTCAAGAGGTAGAAAACCTACAACTAGCAGAATGCACTGTGCTTAATGTAATGTGGAATGGTCTGTATGAAACAATGGCCATATCTTGTATTACAGCTTAACAGTAAGCTAAAGCATTTTTTTTAAACATTTGAGGCAAGAAATATGCAACTCAGTCACAGAATCCTGGTTTATATTCGATCAGTGCTGCTAAGTTCACAGACTCTCGCTATTACAGTGAAACGGAGCAATAACATTCGTTTCTGTAAACATTTTAGATGTGAAATAGGCAGCGCAGTAACATAACGTTGATTTTTATTCAATAAGCTCTGCCTAGTTTTATCCTTTGATTTTAAGGTTCTAGTTTACCTGGCGAGGTCCCGGTTTGAGGAGAAAGGTGTGAGCGCCGGTACAGGGCCAAGGCTGAGGTCAAGCTCGGGTCCCTCAGGGGACAAGTGTTCAGAGTCAGAGCCATTTAATGGTGGACTCCTCCTGTGTTCTGATGACAGACCGTTGGTCATCTTCCCGTCTTTACTGGAGCTGTTAGACCTGAGACAGCACACACAAATAAAGATTATTATTGTCAATATTGTTTAACCAACATCAGTCATATTCATTAATATCAAATATTCATTAATTTTCAGAGTTTTAACACTTTTTACAACATACTACATAAGTAGTATAGTAAAGTAGTAAAGTACATTTTTTTGATGATCACAACCTGTCATATGTCAGTGATTAGTAGCAACATTGATTGTGACAGTGCACTTAGTGGAAAGCATGTATTTTCTCCATATATCAAATATGGTAAAAAAAGAAAAAAAAATGGCACTGAAAATAGTAAAAATGACTAATTCCACATCAAAAGCCCAGAATGACACCCAGAAATAGTACAATGCATGTTTTTTCTGCTTTGGTGGCTGTGGGATCAAAAATTGCAGTTTGAATGGGTTTCAATGGAGCATCTTATGACTATAAGAGTATGAATGTAACAATTTAGTTTCCACAGCGTATTTTAGACTTATTGTAGGAGCTGAGCTGGATATTCTCTGATTAAACAATACACAATCTTGCCAAAATTTATACCAAAAGCATGAGTACAGCCAAAGCTTTCAAAAAAAGAAGAAGAATAAAAACAGTGTATAATGCGCCAAAAGAATCACAGGTTAATATATAGCTGAGCAGAAATCTAAATTTGCAGAGTAATGTTCCACAAACATCTGATCTTTGTCATTCTTGTAGTTCATTAGTTTGACTTTTAAAACAATCTGTATTTATTTGAATAAAATTAGTACATTAGTAGATCTGAGTTTTCTTTCTGAGTTGAAAAAAAAGTTTTTTTCTGAGTAAGAAAAGGACATGAGGAAGGTGATAAATGACTACTGAGAGACGAACACACAGTGTCAGACACTTTGGAATACCTCTGTAAAGAGCTGGCTTTGCCCTTTGGCTTGTCTCCTGACACAGCAGTGGTCTGCAGGAAGGTTGGGTTCATTTTGTAGAGGTCTTGTAGTAATTTCTGCTCATACTCCTGATGCTTTCCTGCCTGGAGGCCAAACGACAGATTAGAGGGAGAGAGCTCTGCTTTCATAAAAACACCAGTACTACAGTGGTAAACTGTGAGGACTGGAAGACGGAACTTGAGGCAACCTGAAGAATACTTCTGATGCAAAATGATAATTTTAGGGCCCGCTTTAATATTACACAAACTTGTATTGCTCTGCGAACAAAAAGCATGTTTCAAAATCAAGCTTTAAAAATGATTAGACATTAATATTATTTTCTACTTTGATTGAGTTAATTTTTCAACCAACATCAGTTCTAATTATTAAATATATCACAAAAATGAATTATTTTCAATATATTACATGCTAAGTTGATTTTTTTTATTATCAGAGCCTAGGATATGTCAATAATTAGCAACAACATTGATTTTATACCTAATTTTTTTTAGTGTGTGAAATACACACACACATACCACTCTGCACACAAAATGCGTTTTTCAAAATCAGTCTATAAAAAAATATCTGCTTTTACTGAACTTTTTCTTCAACTAACATCAGTCCTAATCATAAATATCAAATATTCATTAATTTTCATACTTTTTTCATAGTGTTTAAAACTCTTTAAATGCCAGGTTTTTGTCATGATGCCACTATGTTTTTAGATGAAAGAAATTCTACTAAACTACATGCAAAGTTGATTTTATTTTATTTTTATTATCACAGTCTGGGATATGTCAATGATCAGCAGCAACACTGATTGACAGTGCACCTAGAGGAAACATCATGTATTTTCTCAACATGTCAAATGTGATTAAAAAAACATGACATCATCAGGTGGAAAACAGTCAAAATGACAAATTCCATGGCAAAAGCCCCAAATGACACCCAGAAATAATACAATAAATGTTTTAATGTTTTGATGGCTGAAGGATCAAGAATTGCAGTTTGAATTTGTTTCAATGGAGCATTTTTTGCACTTAACAGAATGAATGTAACAATTTAGTTTCCACAGTGTATTTTACACTTATTGTTGGAGCTGAGCTTGAAATTCTCTGATTAAACTGAAATACACAATATTGCCAAAATGTATGCCATATGCATGAACACGGCCAAAATAATTTAAAAAATAGGAATGAAAAGTGCATAAAATCCACCAAACAAACCCCCTAAGGGTTAAGGAAGTATAGAGTGGTATATGGCTTAAACACCTGAGCTGTTATTGTTCAGGATCCCCTCTGTTTATTTACATGATATACTCACTGCACGCCTTAGCAAGACATGTCAGACGGGTTATTGTTTGGACAAGTCTGGCTATCCAGTGATGCCGTTGGTTGGCATAGTTTGAAGCAATATGAATTGTTTTGGATACCATGCTAAACGTCCACAGGTTTTAATAACCGATACATATTTGGTTATGGATGGATAGAGGAGCATGTCGGTGTTCCAGGGATATTAAAGCCTGGTTGACGAGACATTGACAAATGTGAAGTAAAGCAAACAGTTTCGTGCAGCTCCGTTGCACTGTTACCATGGATGCACACAAATAAATTGCAAAGATTTCTTTGATAATGAAACAAATGTCTCAATTTGTTGATTTTTTAAGTACTGAAGTCAATGCTATGCTCTTTTCTAAAAATGATATGGAATACTTGAGATAGCTGTCACTCCAACAGTATGTGTATTTTATCTGAGCAGAAGATAAGTGTCTTGTGCCTGCACTTGCCTGCATCTCTTCTTTAGTGAAACTGGCAGCTTCGTCTCCCAGCTCGTGCAGATACATGCAGTCAGGTTTGGGGCACTGCATGCTCTTTAAAAAGTAACTGCAGTATTTTGTTGTTCCTAAAGAAGCCTGAAAAACAAAACATATATTCTGGAATACAATACCTCAGTTCAGTTATTTAAACAACAACACTGTCCGTTGCTAGACCGTTACGAGGGTTTGACCAACTTTCTGGAGTAGTACGTGGAAGTGTTTGAAACCGTTTCCTGTCACAGAAGTAGTGCACTATATAGTGTGTTCACCATTTTGTAGTAGTGTTCAAATTCTCCACTGTTAATTTTATCTACAAGATGTACATATGATGTGCCCAACATTTTACTCCCACAATGCAATGCGACTGTGCATTTCCGGAGGAAGAAAATTCCAGCATAGTGTCCGAAGTCTACTTTTGGTTATTCTTTATATAGGTCACTATTTAATACAAATTACATAGAGAATAGTGAGTGAGTGCTGTAACTGGATTGCAAATGCCCAAAACTTAGTTTGTTCAAATATCTTTGTTTTGGTTTTTTTTGGTGTTTTTTTTTTAGGTTTGATCCAAATATTCATGGCATGAAAAAAAAAATGAAAATTTGATGGGTTTGTGCTGCAGCTCAATGGAGTTTCCATTGTTGGCTATCGCATTGGAGCATTGTTTGGCCCTCACGTGACTAAAAACTATGATTACATTATGATGCTACCCTGAAATGCTCCTTGTCACCCAACTGATGAGCATCCAGAATTCTAGAATTTCTGCAAGTGCAATGATTAAGAAGCGGCAGAGTAATATTTTCAGTGATGAGGAAAGTTGTGCTGTCATGCAGATTTGAGCACATTCGAAATGTCTTGCTGACCAATCAGGTTGCTTGGTCGGAGCTCCTTGTTGTTTAATATGAATTTGGAAACTTTCTTTTTTCTAAATGTGCTATTTTTATCTCTGGAGCTCACCTTGAGTGTTCTGCCATCGACCACTACATTGTTGACACACTGGATGGCTCTGAGAGCGTCTTCAGAGCGAATATATGTGACGTAGGCACTGGCACTGGGCCCCTGGAACAAAGAAAACACATAAAACTGATATTAAAAAACTGGCCTGATCCGCATGGCAGCCTGACAGATGTTCCCTCTGACCTGCCGTCTCTGAGCGGAGCCTCACCTGTGAGCCAGCGTATGATGTGCTGTTGTTGATCACAACTTTGTGGATCTTCCCAAATTTCCCAAAATATTCTGGCCTCTTTAGAACCTGTTAAAAACAGAGGACACAGAATCCAATGTAAGCGTCATTATCATCAGTCATCATGGTTATTGCTCATAAAGCATAAGTTTAAATGGCAATTCAGGGAGCCTTTTAACCCTTTGAAACCTGAGAAAATTAGCTTGATTTCTCTCAAAATCATGGGAAGAGAGAATAAGCAATGAAAGAATATATTACCCAAAAATTAGCCAAAAAAATTAAATGAAAATGAATAACAAAGATTTTTTTAAGTTAACAAGGCAAACAAGACTTCTCTTATTATAATAATTTTGTAACATATAATTTTGTAAGTATAAAGTATTTGCTCATTAAGTACAAGCTTAAGTGGTCACTAAGTGAGCATTTTCACCTTTTAAAATCCTGAAAAAATGAAGGAAAGGAAAAAAAAATCAAGAAATTCGTAAGAAGTACAGGAAAATTAACCAGAAATTAATAACAAAAGAAGAAAAAGAAAGCACCCCCTCCCCAAAAAAAATTAAAAAGCAAGAAAAAAAGTAAAAACAAACAAACAAGGCAAATAAGACTTGCAAAAAGTTCTTAAAATTAGATAATTCTGTAACATAATTTTAAATATGTAATTATGATAATAAGAAATAATTTTTTTTTCTCTTTTCATTTTCCCTGTATATTTTTTCTACTATTTTATTTTAACATTTCTTGCCATATTGCTTACTGCCTTTTTTCCTGTGTTTTTGAAAGAATTGCTCCAATTTGGGTTCAAAGCTTTAAATATTGTGAGAGGCTTCTGAACACAGCACAAGAAAGTAAGATTGCTTCAGGTTTCAAACGGCTAACTGTTATGTAGAAGTCACATCCTTGCCCTATTTCTGATGCAGCAGGAGGTTTAAGTATAAACCCTAAAACTTTTTCTGGGATAGGAAACAAAATTAACTTATTTTCTAGGAAAGAAGTACAAGCAGTTCTATTAGAAAAAGTCTGCAGACAAAAAGGCACTTGTACAATATTCCTCCAAAGACAGAAATCCTCTGCTGAATGTAGACTGAGAGCTGAGAATCCAAGTGTTTGTGTTGGTGTCAGGGCTCGGAGCTGGATGGCAGTTTTGACATTCTGCTCAGTGTTGGCAGTAAGCTCACAGTGGGAGAGGAGGGTCATTTCTTTGTGTGGCCTTTGTGTGACTGAAGCTGTCCTGCCTGCTCAGCCTCTCATCCTCTTCCTCCAAAACACAAAGACAGGCTCACACCAACAGGAAGAAAGAAAGACATGGGTGAGAGGGAGACCCTCAAGACAAAGAGACACTTTTCTCCCGGCTCTCAGGTTGTCCTGTCGTACAGTAAGAAAGCAGTTGTTATGCAAAAAGGAACAGCAAGGTTCAACGTTTGGGTTCTTTCACTGCGCTGTTCAGGAAAGTGGGTCAGAAATTTACTCTCCTAAGTAGATTTTTATTTGCCCAGGTGGTGTTTTATTTATTGTAAGGGATGCATGATATATATCTCGTTGAAATTATTCCCCAATAATAGGACATTTTTTTATTCTGCATTTTTTTCTGACAAGGGCAGCATCTAAACACCCTGATACAGCAGGTGTCAGTACAACTGAGCTAAGTGATTTGATTTCTTTAAAATAAAAAAAGAAATAAATAAAATGAGGAAAAAAGGCAAGAGGTTTCCCACAAATTGTGAGAAATTGTGAGCACGTGCGTGGAGGCTGACAGTTCCCTCTAATGCTGTCTCACTATGACTTTAATAGATCAAAATAAATCTGACAAGATTCCCTCTATTCTTAAATCTCATCTGCCAATACCATCACTTTATTATGACCGTACATTTGTGACAACAAACAAGAAATGTTAAAGATCCACTTTGTAATGGTATTAATGCTGCAGAATGGAAAAACAGTTTTGGGGAAAACGTCATCTGGGGTGTGTGTGTGTGTGTGTGTGTGTGTGTGTGTGTGTGTGTGTGTGTGTGTGTGTGTGTGCGTGTGTGCGTGCGTGTGTGCGTGCATGCACATGTGCGTCCTTTTGAACTTAGTTTTAACAGCATATTATGTATGTGAGTAATTCACATAGCCAGACTCAAGTGTTTGCAGTGCCTTATACTTATTTAATATGGTGCCTTCAGAAAGCCTGAGCATTGCCCTTCACTGCTGGAAAGATGATTAATAGGTTCAAGGATATTTATGGCATGTAACGTCATCATAGACGCCATCAGGCACTGACGCCACGCTGCTGCTGCTGCTGCTGTTGTTTTCCAGGACTGCTGAGTGTGGGAGATGTTGGCAGACTGAAATGCGGCTGCACAATTGCATCCCATTCATGTCATGCTTATTCTAGTACATGATAGAGCTTTGCAACAGAGTCATCAGAGCAGGGTTAAATTATTCCTTCAAAATACCCACAATCATTACAGCAGCATACACTGTGATAACTTACTGTACCGTGTGTGTGTGTGTGGTCTTACCTCCGGGTCAGCCAGCCTCTGAGACAGCCCCACTACAAACACAAGGTTTCTCTGGACCACTCGGACACTCGCCAGGTGTTTTCTGTTCTCTGTGATCTTCTGCTTCTTCTCGTTCTGCTTCTGCTTCTTCTCATTCTTTATCCTCTGCAGCTCCTCCTGTGACAGAGGCTTGTACACTGCTGGGTCTTCTGGGTAGGGCTGCAGAAAACACAACAATCATAAAAAACATGTTTACTGAAAGTTACACTTTTTTTTTTTAGAGACAAAAGTAGCAAAAACCTTTGTTCATCTCCTACATACATTACCTCCTACATAAAAGATATTATGTCCTATTAAAGAGATGTTATCTCTTACCAAGAAGACACAGAGACACAGTATGCAGAACAATAGCATAAAGAAAGCAAAAATATAACTACAAGTAGGAGCTCTGTGGAAGGCAATACCTAATACGAGATAGCATCTTCTACTTACAAGATATTATCTCCTATGTAAGAGATGTTAACTCCTACGTAGGAGACATGGTAAAAAGAACAATGGCAGAGAGAAAAAGAAAATAAAAGCGACATGTAGGAGCTCTGCAGAAGATAACATCTTAGGAGATAAGAGATGATATCCAGATAAGAGATATTATCTCCTACATAAGAGATGGTATCCCCTATGTAGGAGACACAGAGACACAGTATGCGGAACAATGGCAGAGAGAAAATTCAAATAAAAATACAGGCAGCATCTCTGTAATATCACTTACATAGGAGATAATATATACGTACAAGATATTATCTCCTAAGAGATGTTTTCTCCTCCATAGGACACAGTATGCAGAACAATGGCAGCGAAAAAAAGGAAAATAAAAGCTACAGGTAGGAGCTCTGTAGAAGATATTATCTTCTACGTAGGGGATAATATCTTATATTCATCGTTCTTATCTCGATTTGTCATTATCCTCCAGCTCCTTTCTAATATGTTCTTGCTTTGCCCTTTTTATCAAAGCATTTTGTAAACTCTGTTTTAAAGGTGCTATATCAATATAGTTATTATAATTAATGTGTAGGAGATAAGATCCCATACGTAAGAGATACACTTTGGTGCTGGCCAACATTGCCTGCAAAACAACTTCTTTTCACATTGCCTCTCAAGGCTTCTGAAGATTCTCTACCACTGTTAGATATCGAACAATCTAGAGTTCATATGGACAGTGTGAGTCATCTCTTTGCTGGATGGAAATGTCAGCTGAAGGTGGAATGAGTTTAAGTTTATTTTTGATAACAGAGTGGTTTAGACTCTTGGGGCCATATTCAGAAAGCTTCCTAGTACAAAGAAGCTGCCCTAAGTGACAAATTTCTAAGAAAATACTTAGAATTCTACTATTTTTAAAAGACTTTATCCTAACAGGGTAGAGTGGTACTTGGTAAAGACAAAAGTTATTCACAAGAGAGCTCCTAAGGTGAAAAACTGTCAGAAGTAGAGATGAGAACTTTTCTGGAATAAGGAGAAAATTATGCACAGCGCAATAATGATAATGCCAGAAATAAAAGTTATCACACCACAAAATTAATTTGCAACTGGAAAAATTCAACAGTAATGACTTTGGTCTGTCTAAACCTTCCATGAACAAAATGATCACACTGACAATTACAGTACCTCACTGCCTCATATTGAGACATTTCATTTTCACTGGGAGTCCTCACTCCCTCACAAAGGGGCATATCTGTTACAACCAACTAAAATAAAACTAGGCTGACCAAACTTTCTCACTCATGTAAAAGTTTCTTTCTTTTACATGCTTACAGCTGCTCGGAGAATTTTTCCTAAATCACTTCTAAGTTAGGACTCTGCAGATTTTTTGTTTTGGCTTTTAGGTTAGCAGCTTTTCTGTGAGTGTTGTTAGAATGTTTGGGGATACGGCCACAGTCCATTGTTGACCCTATCCCAGATGTGTCAGAGGCTGCATTTGGACTCACTTGTTGTGTCCAACAAGTGATTTTCCGCCTTGTGTGCTTCCACATATGACTGACAAAAGTGTGTTTTTTAAATGATATGAAACATCACACAACAGAACAGTCAGAGTACAGTTGGCTGCAATGCAAACACAAAGTGAATAAATTATCTCAGTTTATTGCAAGTCTTATTTTTGTAGCTTTGGCCATTATTTCTATCAGTTATGAGAACATCATGCTCACAAAGTTTACTGCCGAGATCTGGGAACACGGTGACATCACTACAGCAAAGTCTGCTGACCAATAAACACAAGCAGTCAGAAGATGAAATAGGTCAAAAACAAGTGAACAGTAGTCCAGATTATCTAGACCACTTCATTTTAAGGTACCAGTCAAAGTGTGTACGCCTGAAATGTTTGTGATAATCCCTCAGTGAACAGAAGAATGTGCACACACAACTACAGTTAGTACAGTAGGTCAAGGTTGAACTGATAATACTGGTGATAATTTTACTGTTTTACATCATTTTCTGTGCCAATCATATTTAATTAACCTGGAGGGTTAACCTGATGGGCAAAGCTATCAAAATGAGACTAATGCAACAGGAATTTCTTAAAGAAAAAGGAGCTGAATGACATGCCACATTGAATGGTGACTGTTGGACATGGGACATACTGACACACAGTGTGAGCATTAAAGCTTGCATAAATGAGATTCAGAATTCTCTGTCAGTGGTACTTCTATGAGTTATCAGGGAATCCTTCACTGTTTTGGTGAAGGTTAAAGAGAATTCAAAGAGGACAGAGGTCTACCTTTCTGCAGGCAGGACAGAGACCGTTCTCGTCCGTCCGGATTCGATGCCAGCAGAAGCGACAGATCTGGTATCCACAGGTGCAGGGGAAGAAGTTGACGTCATCGATCTCCAGCGGTTCCATACACAGCGGGCACTCCATCGGGTCGTCCTTCAGCTCAGGATTTCGGGACATCCTACGATAACACACTGCTGGACTGGACAGCTTTCACAGGACAGCTGCACTGGATCCTGGAGAGAAATCAACCAGATGAAAAATCAGAAGTCTTGGTACTAGCACCTTCTAGAGACTGATACTTCTTAATACACCTAGTAAGAGTTTTGAATGAAGCAAATAACATACTGACAGTTTATTCCTAATAGCAACAGTTTAAAAAAGATGTAAAGTTCAGCCTAAAGAGGAGACGTCATTTCGTCGTTCAATTAAAAGAGTTTGTCCCTTTCTGACCATGAATGTGCAAAGCAAAATGTCACAACAGTCTGTCTATTTGATTATGAGATATTGAAGCTTTTTATTTGGGGCCAGTGTGACATGTGTTGTGGTTTTGTTTACTCTTACCAACAGACCATTTTTATAAAAAAAAAAAAAAAAACACTCACCCTATCAGATGACATTTCATCACATTGCATGACAACATTTGAGCCAAGGATCAACTTTTGTGTTGTGTTGTGTTTCCTGCAAGAGCTCTATCTGTGTCGGGACTCGACACTGTAGTCTTAATTGAAATTCATTGAGGGGGCTGTGATTTTTCTCATGACTTTTTCTCACTATGTGAGACAAAACCCTAAATACATTCCAGTCTGAGTAACAGATCCATGACGATGGATGAAGGCTTCTAAGACACAAAACACTCTCAAGTGGTTTACAATACTTTGAACAAGGTTTTAAAGTGTGCCCTTCAGGGCCTACACAGGACACATCTCTATATAAGTCTTGTATACTTTGCAGGATCCAGTCCCTGAACTGAGACATAGCTGATAAGTATTTTATTGTTTTCTTCATGAACATTCTTCATGAACTGAAGAAAAGGGGACCACTTTTAACAACAGCAAAATTATATCATCAGTTTACGGGGATCAAAGTAGCTCACCTGGTACAGCAGGCACCCCATGTACAAAAGCTATGGTCTTGCCGCAAAAGCCGTAGGTTCGATTCCAACCTGCAGCCCTTTGCTGCATGTCATCCTCACTCTCTCCCCTTTCACCCTGTAGCTGTCCTATGTAATAAAGGTGAAAAAGCCCCCAAAAAAATCTTGAAAAAAAACAAACAAGTGCTCGGGCACACTTTTCGTCTATGCATGAAGCTGATTGTACTGATTTGTTTTAAATCATAATGTTTAAGGGAAAAAAGCATGTGTTTGGGAAGTACTGAGCATAGTACCCTTATAACCCTAACATAAGTTTGTCTGACAGAGACTGTAGGTTAAACCTCATGGTGGAAAGCATGACATCAAATGAAGATAATTATAGGGAGAAAAGTGAAGCACTGAGGATACAACTGGATATATGAGTCTTGCTTTATTAGGAGTTTGTGAGTGGATGTTTTGATGTAGTTTTGCTGTTGTTAAACACAGCCCCATTTACTTCAATTCATAAAAATTGCTCAACTTTCTTGGATTCTCTATTCCTCGCGGTTGGATGCAAAAAGGAACACAAGTCTTCTTCACAAATTCAAGGTAACATGTTGTGAGTAACTAATATACATGTGGTCATTTTATGGTTAGTATTCCTGTAATGTAGATTAAAGACCAAAGCATTACTGTGGGCACGGTTTTTCTAAATGCCTGAGTCACCCAAATTGTCTGATAAAAAACTGTGGTGAGATACAGGACTAGTATTTATGCTGCTTATTTTGGCCCGTCATCGCAGACAGTAATCTAAAATTAACTCAGCTTAAACAATGTCAAATAAGGCAGCTCAAAGTGCTGCTTTCCAGCCAATGACGTGCGCGTTCAGTGAGAGCGAGTCACAACCACGAGAGCTACTGAAGCTGTCATTATGCATTAAGTCATAATGCAGCTGTGTCACTGAGGGCTGGAGAGAAGATGTTCAACTTGGTCTGGATCACTTTAAGTGGCCAATTAAAGTGTTGTTAAAACCTCTGCAGGCACACATTGCTGCTGCTTAATTGGCAAGAAATTGGGTGATTTCACAACATATGATTTACTTGAATGCATGGGTGGGCTTTAAGCTAATGGACAGACTGAACAAAACTGCGACATAAAAGCTTTGTGACATTTTATGCTTGCTGTGAGAAACTCTTTATTTGTTAGCAGGATTTTTAGCTGGAGTTCTGACAGGCTTTCTGCACAAACTCAGGCTCCCAGAGAAAACATTGACCTTTGTAGTGTGGTGAAACATAAGATGAAGAGTCTTCTTTCAGGGAGCCTGAAATATCTCTATTTACAGTGTGTCAGTTTCCTTAGAAAACATAATCATCTTTAGTTGGCTGACAGGAAGCCACGCTGAAGCAGTCGCTGACCAATACAGAAACAATGTAACACCTGCACTATGACACTAATGCGAATCAAGCACATACAAGGGACTAAAAACTGGCTTCTGTTCATATTTAAGCATGCATGCAGGCAGTTATGACTCTTTGTCATTAATAATTAACTCAAGTGCATTGTCTGCATGCTCATAAAGAAACATGAACGCCGCACACAGCTGTTTGCATAAGACTTCAAACCTTACTGTCTCGAGACAACTTGTCAAAATAACCCTTAAAAACCTGGAACAACGCAGGTTAAATTTAACATGTTACACATATTGTATATAGTGTATATATTCTTATTGTTATTCTTGCGTATGTATCTCTCTGTTGTTCATTGTAGCACCGCACTCATATTTATAATTTGACATTTCTAACTTGCATACCACTTTTATACATTAAATTGTAACATAAGGCACAGTTTTATATTTTACACACTTTCCACACTCAGCACATTATGCATTATTTAAATATTCACATATTAGTGCTAATTGTCTAGTACTGTATTGCTCACATTTATATTTTACACACTTATTCATCACATTTATATAATTTATTGTTAAATATTTACATACTTGTGCTATCTGTTTGCTATTATTGTATTTATATTTTATATTTTTCTTTTTCTTCTTTCCATGCTTGGTACCAGAGCAACTGTAAAGAACCACTATCCCCCCCCCCCCCAAGATCAATAAAATATTTCATATTCGGATTCTGATCACTTTTCTTGTGCTGCATCAGGCACCTTTCACAAATATTTAAAATATTAAACTTTGAGCAATTTTCTTTTAAAAAACAAGGAAAAAGGCAATGAGCAACTTGGTTAAAAAAAAAAAAGTGTTGCAAGAAATAAGTTTTTTTTTTTTTCAATTATCTTAGTGAAAATTGGGGAAAACTGTCTAGGGAAAAAGAAAAATGGTACAAAAAAATATATTTATACATATTATAATATTACATTTAAAATTATGCTACATAATTATAATACTATTTAATAAAAACACTTTTTCCAAGTCTTATTTGCTTTGTTTGTTTGTTTGTTTGTTTGTGCTTTATTTTGTTTGTTTTGAATGTTTGGGGGTTTTATTCTACATGTTTTTAATTGTTTTGTTTGTATTGTTTTGCTTTGTTTTCTTGCTGTCGCTGTTTTTTTTTCCCTTAATTTTCAGGAAATTTTACTTGACCTTTCTACTAATTGCATGCTAATTTTCCTCATTTCCTTCTTTCTAGTGTCTTTGAAAGAAATCAAGCCAGTTTGCTCAAGTCTCAAAGGGTTTAACATAACCAGGAGCAGAAGGCAATGTGTGCGTTACAAAAATTAAATGAATAACACTGTCATAGGTACGTCATAAACATGGCTGCATCAAAGCTGTTTGAAAAGGGTCACAACTACTGCAAATAAAATACCTCACGTCCAGTAGCACTGGGCGTCTGCAGAGGCGGAACCATGTACCTCTGTCATGATGTTTACAACTCAGATGAACCATAAAGATGGTGTGACACATCACTGAGTATTACCTGCTCTCTCCATGGTCAGAATCAAATCAGAGAAAGTCTGATTCATCTAAGCCACTAGATCACCAGCACGTCAAACAATATCTTTTACATCTTTTACATGAAGCCTGTTTTTACATTATTTTGTGTCTTTGTGTCAAACTGACTTGTGGGAACGATTTTTTAAACTTTTCAGTCGCGGTTACAGCCAAGTCATTGAAAATCTTTTGGATAAGAGTAAGATGCACTTTCCGTACTCCAACACAACAAACTATCAGCAGCACTCCTCTCTCTATCTCTCACTAACATCTCCACTGTTGTTTTTCCTGCAACAAGTCACCTATTGTGAGATACCAGAACAAGATTTCTCTTTTAGCAAGACTGGACACAAAACAGACCAGAACAAGCTAAAGGTATGGAAAACATTTCATTTCTCTGTTAAGTCTTTTCCATAATGTTGTAAGACACTGATAATAACAATTTGAGCCTGTCAGTGTCAAAAACAAGCACTTTTAATGGATGTAGACAGACAGAGCACACATGCTCTGAAAGGTTACAGTGCAGCTTGTTTTTCCGCAACAAAATTTGCTGTTCCCACGAGTAGGGGTCGACTGATATTGGTTTTTCAGGGCCAATACCAATTATTAGTTCTCAATGAGACCAGTAACTGACATGCATTTACAATAAAAATGAAAATATTTCTGTTGAAATTAAGAATTTGGAATATAACAAACTCCAACACAAAACACTTTGTTTAAATGCCTTCAGCAAATGTTTCATCAAAACTGAAACTTTCAATGTCATAAACAGCAAATTTACAGCAACTATTTTTTAGTTCATTAAAAAATTAATTAAAAAATAAATGAATAAAAATAGCTCCCTGGGGTTTTACAAAGTAAACGTTTCTCCCATGCTGGCTCTTTCTTTGCATGTATTGCAGACTTCCTTTCCTGGTGTTGGTTGAATGTAATAGGCATCCTTTTCCATTAATTAATTGTATCAGCAATCATTAAAATAAAAGGCCAATACAGCAAACTGCCAAATATCTGCCAGGCTGATTATCGGCCAGGCTGATAATGTGTTGACCCCTACCCACGAGTAATTTGGCAAAAAAAACATGGTAAAATAGGGTCCAGGTTGAAAAATACCAAAGGTATCCTTTAACAAAAAAAAATCCAAAATAACTAAATTGTTAAAAGTTAAGAATTTGGCCTGGATTTTTTTAAAGTCTAAAACTGGCATTTTTTTAACATTAAATGGCAGCATCCTGTATCTGTTTTTGAAGTTTTTCAAAACTGTGCTATACACATATTCATTCAGTGGGCCCCAAGAAAAAAAAGTATTGAGGTCTGATGTCCAGCTCAACAAATCTGGGCTCAATTTCATACAAGGAACTGGCTCTGGATTGGTCACAACCAACAACTAAAAGAGGTAGAAAACAGTGGGTTTATGGGAGCTTTTTCACTGGGCTAAATTAGGCGTGAACCACAGTATTGCAGTGGTACAGCAACCAACTAACATTGCCGTCATTAGTCCCGACTCCCTCCTGCTAATAAAAGACCCCGCCCCTCCCTTTAGATTAGATTAGATCAAAATAAATTCAGCTTTATTGTCACTGCACACAGTACAGTTACTGAGACAATGAAATACAGTTTTGCACATAAGCACAAGGGCAATAAAGTAGCAATGTGCAGGGTAATTTACATACATATGTCTAGCAATAATAAACAGTAAGGGCACGAGTGTGAGTACGCATCTGCAATAGTCATCTTTCAAAAGGGGAAAGGCAGTCTACATCTCGAAGAAACAAAGCTATGTGGTAAGTTTCAAAATGTGACAGAGAAACTTAGCCTTAAGGCACAGTTGCTCTCCACTGATGGTTTTCAATGCACAAACACTTCTGTCAAAACAGTTTTCTGCAGCCCGCTCCTGGCTCTCAGCGCAACATGTTTTAATCACTGCGGGCCACAGTGCGACATGTAAAACAACAGGAGCAGATTCCTATACTGCAACACACAACTGCATCACAGGAGTGATGATCACAACATGAGGAGAGGAAGAAAAACTGCTCATGACCATGAAACAAAGACACAAACATCCATCAGCAGCCATGTGACAGCACTGTGTCTCTGGAGCGGTTTATGAGGAAAACTCCAATATGAAAGGACTGTCAGGTGTCCACATTTAGCAGTGCCAAAGGGAGAATAGTGACACCACCACACAACCAACCACATTTTCCATTCGAGAAGTCATGCAGACAACCTCTGGCACTTAACTTTACTTATAATTCACCCTTTCAGAAGCAGTGGTGTTTGTTCTGATGAAGTCAAAAAATTGAATATATGCACAAAAATTAACAGACGACAAGCCAAGAATTCTAAACAATTACTCATTTTGATCATTATTGTGTCTTATCATCTGTGCGGGACTGTTTTTCTTTTTTTTTTTTCTTAGCTGCATGCTCAGAACAGGACAGGACAGGACTGGGTGGTCTTAAAGGGGAACCACACCCATTTTCAAAAATTCAAGAATCTAGTCCTCACTATAGTGGCATTTAGAGACTTAAAAAAGACAGTTGTTTTCTCTATGATCCGAGACAGTAATTACTGAGCCAAGTTTTACAATTTTGTTAAATGATCTTGATGTTAATCCATGTTTTAAGGGTGTTGGGAGTAGTTTGTCATCAAGTCAGATATCCCTTAAGTTTTAGGAAAAAGATCCTGGTTTGACTTAAAATGAAAACATTTTTTGCTGAAAGCATTTTTAACCAGACTTTTATATTTTTAAAAAAAGTGTTAGAATTAACAATTATCTATATGTTGTTTTTATCATTTCTGGGCAAAGGAGAAAAGGGGGGTGGCAGCTTCTCTCTCAACTGCGTTAAATAAACATATAACAGACTCATATCAATCGCCAGCTCCCAAATCTAATCTAGTCAAAATTGTATTGTGGCAGACTTTGTGATATTGGCAAATATTGTATCGCTGTCCAGAGTATAAGTGTTGGAAATTTACCTTTTTTTTCCACCTGTTACTGTGTCTGGTGTGTTCCAAAATCTCCCAACCACTCAATAGATTACTTTTTCTTTGACTGGTGAGTGAAGCAAATCTAGCAGACAATTCCTTGTTTGACCTGCATTTTGCTGGTGGCTGGTGCTAATTTCCAACTCTACATTACTGTATCGTGATGAAACCAGTGATTTAGACCCCTGCTATCCTGGGCCTTACAGGTGAAACAACTCAGTCCTCTCATTCTGCAATTTAACACACAGGGACAAGGAGGAATAGCTGCATGATGAAGCAGTGTAAAAGTGGATTCCCATTCAATGTTTATGTTACAGCTCCAGACTTCATACCCGATGACATCAAAAATTTCAGACTTAGTGCTCTGGTTTCTGGATTTCAGAGAGGGTGGCTTACGTTCACAAATATTTACTGAACTTTTCTGGGCTTTGAAAATAATATATTGAAATTCCTAATTTAAGTGGTGCTCTCCTTCAACTTTTCATCATTTGGACAAAATGGCTCTAAAACGGTGTAAACACACTGAATGCGCCTAACAAGTTGAGGCTACTCAAAGTTTATTAGCCGTCTTTAGTGCGTTATCAACTTATTATGATAGCAAAGTTACACAGATGTCTGATTCTCACATAGTGAGAAGAGAGTGTGAAATTACAAGCATATTTGGTTTAAGGTTTAGAACCAGCAGTTTCGTTGTCATTCATGTACCGGGTGAACCTACAGCGTGGCTATGAAGCTGTGAAGCTAACCAGCTAGTAAGTTACCCAGCTATGCTAACCGGCTTGGTTCCCAGGCTGGACTGCTGCTAGCTTCGGGCTGTCTTGTTATGACGTCGGCTAAGGGTTTTCGTGTGCTCTGCTGTATTGTGGAATAATACGCTCACTGCATAATAAACCCGGCCGCTAAAGTTATTAAAAGATAGTAGCACTTCCTCTCACACTAATGTGTTGTTTATAAGTTGTACTCCTTCCAAAAGTGTGTCAGTAAGAGGAGTTTACGCGGCCTGCCCTCCGCCGGCAGAGCCCGACATAACCGAAACAGCAGCCCCGGCGTGAGTGCATCTTCCTCGGCTCTCCTGCCGAAGCAGCGCCCCAGACCCGCCGACAGTGCCTGAACCGCTGTGGAAATCTTTGTCTTTACTGTGTTTTCAAATTAAAATGATCATTTGGTGTAAAGTCTGGTTTATGGCGTTGGTTTAACAGGGATAACTGTTACTGTAAGAGTGAGTACTCACCCTGCCTCTCTGTTATTGGAAATTCCTGTGTAGGATGTGGAGGGAAAAGTCTTCCTGGATGGGACAGTAGCTCCGTCACAGCGAGCTGCCGTCTGTGGGACTCTGTAGCGGCTGTCCTCTCGGGACAACCGGCCTTTTCTCTCAGATTATAAAGGTGCTGGCTACCTACTTACACCACAAACCACCATCTTACATTGAAAGGAGGAGAAAACAGGGGCAACTCTACAACTCAGTGAGTCGGCGCAAATCGTCTGGATGTTACACGCAAGGGATGGTGGGTATTGTAGTGTCTGGCAGCGAAGCATCTGCACACCCACGGCCGATGAATTTAAATAGCTGTTGACCTTAGGTTTTGCTCAAATCAATACACTCTTTATCAAAAATATAGTTTATACTCACTTATTGCCCCCATTAACTCTTCCTAGGGCCCACCCGAGTAAACATCACATAGCCTAATGGTAAAAAACACAGCAATAAAATCCAAGGCAAAAAGCAACAAAAAAAGAACAGGAAAACTACAAATGAAAAACAGCAATAAACGAAAGAAAAACTAGAGGATAAATTAATAACAATAAAAATACCGATGAAAATAATTACAACAAGGACGACACGTAGGTTGTCCTCACTATATCTAAATAATCAGTAAAACATTTGATATGGCTCAAAAATAATAGATTGATCTAAAAAAAGAATGTGTAAAAACATTTAGATAATAAACCAACTTAAATATTTTATTTACATTGGTTGCCAATACAGCACTAATGACCTTTTTAAATGTTAACTTGTCTATGTCTTTATGAATGAAATGGTGAATAGACTAATAAACTATAACTAAATAAATATGATTTTCTCATTGGAAAAGTAGAATGTTTTGAGTTGCATGGTTGTGAAATAAAAGTCATTCTGGTGTTCATTGTAGGACAGACGTTGGTGTAAATGCGGGGAGGGGAGGGGAGACAGTGGGGGCATGTGCCCCTTAATACTGTATTTAGAAAATACATATTTGTCCCCCCTAATTTAAAAAATAAATGTTGTTGAAATTAAAAAAAAAAAATCTTAAATTTAAATTGATGATGGACAAGAAAAAATATGCACAAAAAATCACCATAATGCAGGAAATTAAGTGTCTGAGGCTCAAAAAGCATATGTGAACAGAATTTTCTATAAATTAATCTTGATTAAAATATGTACTCAAATCAAATAATGATCCAAAAATTACATTTAGAATGCACTGCTTGTCCAGGCAAATGCATTAAATCAACTATGTTAAATATACAGTAGGTCAAAGATATACACTATTTGTGCCTTTAAGCCTAACTAATTCACTCCCTCAGCGGTGTGTGGTGTAGAGTATTATTATAAACAGCAGATGGAGACATTCGCTTAAATTAAAAAGGCTCTAAATCAACAGAGGAAAGAAGCACAAGGTTGAACAAATAATACCCTTCTCTGCCTGGAAAAGACATAAACCTACTGAATAACTGAAACACTCAACACTGCTGAACTCTGAATATTTCTTTTTTTTTATTAGACCCATATCTGATTAATTTTTCAGTTCAAGCTCTTAACTGACCAGTAAAAACACTGATGCAACTTACGTTACCTAACTTATGGCAACGTAACATTATTGACTTATTGAAACACT
Organism: Plectropomus leopardus; assembly: GCF_026936395.1. Taxonomy (NCBI): domain Eukaryota; kingdom Metazoa; phylum Chordata; class Actinopteri; order Perciformes; family Serranidae; genus Plectropomus; species Plectropomus leopardus. The sequence goes on from NC_142197.1 coordinate 24,488,441, forward strand.
TAAACAGAAATTCTGAGTAAGAGTTCTAATTACTGTTACTTGTAACAAATAAATACAACAGAACTATATATATCTGACAGATATATATAGTTCTGTTGTATTTATTTGTTACTGTATATCTGCAATGCAATGTATGTGGAGAATCACACTATATATATATATATATATATATATATATATATATATATATAAACCAGTGTTGTTAGAATATTTAAATATTTAAGTGGGTTTATTAAGTTAATGTTTTTTACACAATCCTTTTTACAATGTATACACACACACACACACACACACACACACACACACACACACACATACATACATACATATATACATGTATATACATACATATACATTGTAAAAAGGATTGTGTAAAAATCATTATCTTAATAAACCCACTTAAATATTTAAATATTCTATCAACACTGGTTTAAAACACTGCCCATAAACCCTTCTTAAACTGTAGCTTATGGCTTATGTCTTTATGTCTTTATGAATGAAATAATATAGAAGTAACTAGACAAATATGATTGCTAAAAATAACAATTAGGGCTTAATGTTCAGCTCTAATGCTGTTTTGGTAATGACCAAAATGTGTTTTAAAAACTGACAAGTATTAAAAGTTGGCACTGAATGTCTGATTTGTTCCCCTAATAGCTATAGAGAGTAATGTTGCCAATTTTTGTCTATTGCAGCAAAGTTCTGGACCAGCTGCTTAGAAAATATATAACTTTTTAAATTTGCTTCTGTTGTTTAATGAAGAAATTGCATAGAAAAATGTGTTTATGTAAAGATCACCACTGTTACTGGTTATATTCTTAAGAACTGTCGTGACTGATGATTATATTAGAGGATGTTTATTTATCACTCCACACAAGGCAATTTTACACAGTGTAGTTGAAATGTTACTCTTCACACACAGCACACATGCATATTCAGAGCACAGGTCATAGTATATATATAAATACAGGCATTTACAACTGTCAATCTGTATTTATAGCACAACTTCTCAAAATGTAGGGTGTACAGTAATTATAAATGCAGAACCAACTCTGTCATTTTCAATTTGTGGTTAGGTTGACTTTTTTTTTCAATTCTATGTTAATACATCACTCACATACCTATATGTACATGGAACCATTACCAGTTGTTGTTACAGTTCCTCCTGTTTGCGCTAACCGCAGAGAGATTTCCCCAATCAATTTAACTGCAAGTGATTGGGGAGAAAATCCATAGACCTCGTTATGTGCAAAACATACAATATAAGGCACAACTAGTGTCTTTTTAGTACCAAATTCCCACTTGCTTTGCTTCTGTGCCAATAGATTTGGTTTATCAAAGTTAGTACACCAAAAATGTCAGATAGATCGGACCATTGTGTTTAACTATAGATGTTTAAATGTTACTGTGGTTACTGTTACTGTTCCTGTGGAAAATGACAACAGAAATAAACAGTTTCACAGATTTCGCATATCTCCGCAATATTGACATCAACTGCCAGTTGTCTGCCTGGAAGAGGTTGTTGTTGTTGGTGCCATATCATGGTGATTCAGTCTATTGAATTAGAGTTCTGTTCAGAGCCAGTGCAGATGTAGTATGAACAACAGCAACTAATAACTCTTTGTCAAGTAGATTTGCAAAATGAGAACCTATCCGTTGAGCTCTTACACATGATCTGTAAGTAGAGGTGCTGTATCTGCTATGGCCAAAGCCACATCCTTCAGAACCACAGATTTGTCTGCCATATGCAACATGGATTTAAGACTTGTCCAGAAAAACTGCTGTTTGCGCTCATCCTTGGGCCATTCCAAGTATGTCTGCTGTCTCAGTAAACCCCTAAGTCTTAAGAACTTCTTGGACAGAGAGTCAGTTGGAATAGGTTCCAGTAATATGAAGGCTAAAGAGTCCTGCTGGACACTGATTGCTCTGTGCTGGGCAAAGAAGAGTTCATAGTTGCACCATTCACTCTGAACAAAATGTTTAGATAGGATGAACAGGGTCTTGTAGCTGGACTCAACACAGTTGATGATGTTGTCTATGATCCACTCACCAGGGACGAAGTCACGCTCGTGAACACAGAGTGAACACCCGGCAGCTTCCAGAGAAGGCACCAGTTGGCTGTCCACCCAGTCAGCGTCCTGATGACTGTAGGAGATGAATGCATGATAATCAAATGATACTTTCTTCAACATGTTGGAGCGTTTCTTGCCCCTCCTTTTCACCCTGATCCATACCCATAACATCTTTGTGTACCACACTCCATCACATTTATAGAAAACCAGACCTAAGGCTGCACATGTAATTATTAGTACAGGAACAGCAACTGTAGCTTGAAGCCACATCTGACATGACAGCTCACTGGTTTTGTACTCTGAGAGTTGCAGGCCTGCAAGAGATGGCGGGGTGCTGCAGGTATAATCTAAGGGCCAGTCCAGAAGCAAAGACTTGTTGAGAACAGTGATGAACCAATAGGAGTCGCAAGAGCAGACGAAAGGATTGCTTCCAGCTTTTAGGGTCTGAAGCCTGGGAAGTCCCACCAAGACCTCCCTGGATATAGTTGTGATAGCATTATGGTCAATGTAGAGACTGAGCAGGGCTGGGGCACTGAGATCAGCAGGCATAACCTGGATACTGTTGGAGCTGAGGTCCAGGTGTGTCAGCTTGGGAAACCAGGACACATCCTCATGTGTTATTGCTGTTATACCCGTCTTTGACAAGTCAATCCTCTCAAAATGTACTGACAGGAAGTTAAAGACTCTGTTGCCCAAGTTGTTGTTTCCCAGGCTGAGCTCGGTCAGCTGAGCAGGCCAAGAGCAATCCCTGTCGAGGGAGATGGAGTTGAAGCTGAGGTCCAGAGACTCTAACGTCTTCATCTGATGCGTCTTCTCAGAGATGAAGGAAAGACTGATGAAACGGTTCTTGCTTAAAGACAGTCTCTTGAGTTTGGGAAAGACAGAGGTGTACGAGCAATGAAACCACCAGAAGCCCGAATCCGTTAAGAGGTTATCTGACAGATCCAGTGTCTCCAGCGAGGGCAGGGCAGATAAGAGGTTGCAAGGTAAAATGTTCATTCCAGTCCCAGAGAACTTGAGATAGGTCAGATTTGAGGCCGCCTTCACGCTCATGTTGATTGTTGGGTATCTGTACTGATAGTGATTCACTCCATTGAAGGTGATTGAGCTAAGGTTGATTGTATGATTGATGGTGCGAAACTGAAATCCATCTGGTGTGTCTTCATTATAAGTAATGTTGACAAATGAGAGGTCATAAATGTAGGAGAGCCACACGTTTTTCAGAAACACCTCCATAAATGAGCTGTTGGTCAAAGTGTTTTCAATGGTTAGATTCTTTACAAATGGCATTGTTCTCAAGTTCTTAAAAAGGTTGACGGTCTCACTGCAGTTGTCTGGAAAAAGAGTGATGAATCTCAATGACGTTGCTCTTGTCACATTCAGGTCCACAAGGACGTTCTCAAACATGCCAATATCCCCACAAAAAGATGCAAAGATTGAAACACTTTGAAGAGATTTCAGTTTGGCAAGAGCTCCAGAATCATACTTCTGCCAATGAATTCCTGCCCCCAACATTAGATGATGCAGAGAAATTTTTGTCAATGGATTAAAGTCATAATAGTTGACTGACAAAGCAGCTGTGCTACCTAAAGACAGCACATCCAGATTTATTAGCCCCTGAAATGATGCCGGAAGTCGATAGCTGTTGTACAGATTGTTAGACAGATCAAGGATTTTTAGCCATCTCAACGAAATGTCCGGGACAATAGGTAACTGATTGTTAGATATGTTGAGAACTTTGAGTGCTGGTGTGTGACTGAACACGGTGGGAGAAATCTCTTGCAGGCCACAGTGAGTTACCTTCAGAAAGCAGAGTTGGGATAGTCGAGAAAACGGAGCTCCGTTCAGTCTTCGGATGGGGTTGTAAGACAGATCCAAAAATTGAGTCTCATTGGGAAGATTTGAGGGAACGCTAGTTAGATTCTGATGGGAGAGGTCTTTCATCCCTCGCCTCAATGTGACGCAGAGTTTAAATCCACTTTCATCTTTTGTTATAGCCACACAGTCAGGTTTCATCAGGGACACGATGACAATGGTCCCAATTAGAAAAGCCACACTTGTGCTGAAACATAAAATAAAATCAATAAAATTAATTAAATGAAAACTGTCGGACATTGAGCACACACTAGAAGCAATATAACAAAATGGAAATGTAGAGAAATGGGAGAAGAGAAATGCATTACCTTTGCGTGGACATAGCTTTGGAAGCATCGGTTTTCAAAAGTCAGAGTGTGATGATCTCAGGTCGGAACTGTGCTGTTTGAATTCTGACTTTTATGCCCTATATTCTAGAACGCAATCTATCAACCACTAAATCTTTGTTCCTGTTTCTTCCTCCCGTAAATTCCTCTTTGTTTTTTTTTGTTCTTTCACATGACTGCAAATTGTGAAAGGGGATGTCTGACTGAGGATTAAGACTAAACACAAATAATATATGAGAAATACAATTAAAGATGTTATAAAAAATTAATCAGTGGCCATGCCTTTATCTCATGATTTGGAAGTTTTTGTGCTCATGTGACACTTACAATACTTAAAAGCCTATTAATTGTTTTCTCAGACTCAGCTGTGTCCACTCCAGATGAAAAAAAAAGAGACAAACAGATATGAGAATTCAAAAATTTCAAGCTCATCACTTTTATCATGCATCATTTAAAGTATTTTATTTGATGTTGTTTGCTGGAATCCACCAACCAATCAGAGCCAATGAGTCTTTATATTATAAAACTGTCAATAATGCTTGGTAACTGCACTCAGACTGTCAAACAAGGCAGCACTGATCAAATATGATTTAAAATGTTGTTACCACATTACCTATTTCTTGCCTCAAAAGTTTTCAGAAACATATTTTAGTGTACTGTTTGGCTATAAAATGGGAAAATTTGTGATGTACCTGCTATGTTCTACACAATTAAGCTAAAATCAGCCAGAGCAAACTTTTTCAATTTAAAGGGACCTATTTTCCATTAAAAACACATACGTGTAAAGGGAGGACATTTCAACTTAAATGTAATACTTGAAGGTTCAATACCTTTTTTTAAAATAATGTTTTGTCATATTAGTTAAAACAGTCACTATATCCCAACAGTAGTACGTGAAACAGATCATCTGTGATAAAAATCTGTAAGATGAAAAGGTTTTGTCGCCTGGCTGCCAGGTGAAAAACAGTTGAGCCAAAACTCAACATGGTCCCAAACTTTCTCAAGCAGCTAAACAGTACATTGAAATATGCCCCTGACAACATTTGAGGTGAGAAATAAGCAGTGCAGTAACAGAATGTTGATTCATATTTGATCAGAGCTGCCTAGTTTGACAGTCTGACTGCAGTCCATGGAGTGATTACCATAAACGACAGCTGCATCCCAGCGAATAAGGAAAGTTCCCACAACACTGGCAAACATTACCAATAAGCTGCAACAATGTTTAAAATAAAACATTTCAATCTAATGTTCAAAGAATGTTTAAGGATGTTTATCCTGTCAAATAATGTCATAATAAGGTTAAATGCTGACTAAGTAATAACAATATAATTGTAACATTGTGAGGATAATAGGATCATCATAGGACGTTCTTTTAGTTACATGAGAACAAAAAAAAAATATTTTCAAAGTAACATTCAGAACATGTTATTGAACCTGATTGTTTGTTTGTTTTTACCGAAAATGTCAACATAAATAATGTTACCCGAACTTTAAGAAGAAGAAGAAGTTCTGGGAACTATAAGAAAACTTGCTGCTGAAAACATGACTAGAATATTGCATTGGTTGCATTTTAATGTTCTCAGAATGTTTTTAGCACCGAAAATTGCTAGCTGGGGTAGCAAATGCCAGAAGCACTATGAGGATGGATTTTTTTTTGAGAGAGAGACTGTCTGTCTCATGTACTTTTGTCTGTATGCAGTAACAGATTTAGCGATACAGCAAAAAGTTATTTTTAGAAAAGTTACGAACTGCAGGTTTGAGGTTTTTTCAGGTATTTATCATGGTCCATAAGGGATGAGATGAGACAGATGTTATGGCTCTGAATATAAAAGAGCTTCTAACTAAAAACTACTCTACTAGACATAAGTGAGGAAAAACAGACTGCCTAAACATCAAACAACAAAAACTAACCTCAAACTGTTAAATCTACACTGACAAAGAAGAGTGTAAACAATTTTAAAACAAATTTAAAAAATAAGTTTGACACTGTATTGTCCCACAAGTACCTTTATTATCCAAATCAAAGTAACATGAAATGAGCTGTTCTGGTATGAATTCATGAGGTAAAGTGACTACAAATATCTGTTTATCATATTAACTAACACGCAACACAACAGTGTTTCTGCTGTACATGGAAGTACAGTGGTGATCAGAAATCCCTCAGCGTCTGGAGGAATTTATCTGCAAGACAAAATAAAGCTTTCAGTACAATTCTTCATGGTTTCATTTCACCTTCTGTGTCTGTGGCATTAATAAAGGACTTTACTGACTTCTTCCCCAGTCTTTCATTATCACCCTTGTAGTTATAGTAAATGTGTTTGAAATCAACATATTTTGGAAGCCATCATTTTGGAAATACCATTTTTTTATTGCATCATATGAAAAAAAAAATGTATATGATGCAAAACAATTTATTTGTATTAAGTGAATAAAGATATATATGTTTTGAGAATATTTCATCAGATCACCATTGCTACTGTGCTCAGTTTAAAGGGGCAGTTCACCTGATAATCAAACATGGGGTGAAACATGACATAAACGCATTAAAATACTTGTGTCAGGAAAAAGCAGCGAAAATGATAAATAAATATAGAACGCAAATCAGGTATGTAGTTGACGTTCTCATTTCTTTGAATATCTTGAATAACATTCTAATTAACTGATATTTGCTTGACTAGCTTTATGTTCCTGATCTTCCTAATCAATGTTGTAATGTTAAGGATAGCGAGCTAAATTAACATTGTTATCAATGTAAGTGTACTGCCTGACATGCTTTATAGTTAAAAGTTTGCTTGCTTGCCACAGCTAATAGATGCATATACTAAAATGTGAAACTACTAAACGTAAATGGTAGCTACTAGGAAAAAAATAACTATATATATATATATATATATATATATATATATATAATATTTTTTTACTGTCAGTTGTTGACATTGTTAACATACTCTCTCACAGTTCTGCTGCCCTGAAACATCATGCAAACGTCACAACTCACCAACTCGAGTGTGTTAGAAATTTTTTTTGCTTGTAATTTCTTACTTTGGAGGGTCGTTCATATGCTTGTAACCATAGACTGTATATATATATATATATATATATATATATATATATATATATATATATATATATATATATATATCGATAGATAGATAGATAGATAGATATAGATATAGATGTAATGGACACGTTGCAGGGTATTTGGTGAAGTGGTCAATGGGCCACAGAGACATGTACCTGTCTGTTGTGTCAGGCCCTTCAGCTGGCACTTTCCCAGGGTCAGGTCACAGGTGTACAGTCCTAAGCATCCTGTACAGTGTGAAGAGTGGCTGCAGCTCCTCGTTTGGATTCCACTGCAGCTATGCTGCCAGCAAAAAATACGGCTATGAATTTAATGTTATACTATATAATACTGTGTTAGAAAGAGGAACGCAGTACGTTCTCTAAATGTTACTGATTTACAGACAGCTCTTTTAATAATGCACAGTATGAAGTAGGACAGTGGATCAGTGAGCAGAGATTCATGCCCTAATGCCAAGCTTTGTCTGGTACAAAGAAAGAAACTGACTGATTTCTGAACACTTGCATTTTACCAGCATTACCAGCATTTCTTATATTTTTTCTTTTAAAAACATGGAGAAAAGGCAATCAGCAACTTGACAAGACATGGCCCAAAAATTAGCAAAAAAAGAGTGAAAACTAACAAGAAAATTACATGAAAAATTACATAAAGAAAGAAAGGAAGAGGGGATAAAAACAAACATGAAAATTAAAAAAGCGGAGCAAGAAATAAGTAAAAGCTGTCAAGGCAATGACCTAAATAATTATACATTTAAAAGAATGTTACAGAAATGTTATCTGCATTTTTTCCTTTTCTGCCTTTCTTTCTTTGATTATTTTCAGGTAATTTTCTTGTTACTTTTTACTAATTTCCTGCTTTTTTTGTTAAGTTGCTCTTTACCTTATCCCCATGAAAACTATATACTTCTAAATTTTATTTCATTTTTTAAACAATGCGACAGAAAAATGTACACATATTTTCTGTGTACTTTTTCTTGATTTTTTTTCCTTTCTTTCTTTTTTCTTTTTTGCTTTTTTTCCAGGTAATTTTATCATTACTTTTTACAATTCTTCTGATATTTTTGTTGTTGTTTTGTTAAGTTGCTTCTTACCTTATCCCCTTGTTTTTGAAAGAAATCAGTCAATGTGCTCAGGTTTCAAATGGTTAATGTTACTGCTCTCCCTGCTCTTTTTATCTTTTTTAAGTATCACAGTTTCAGTCTCAGAACTCACCGTGTCTGAGTTAAACTGTCCAAAATGCCTCACACGGCCCCTTCTGATGTTCTTTCTCCTGCTGAATCCGCCAAATCCTGCATGCAGGGAGCTCGTATCTGTCCCCTGTGTCGCTCCAACATCTAAAGAATCCCCGTTCTCAATGGACACCTGTCTCCCTGCGTCTGCAGTCAGAGGAAGAGAATGAAGGCTGCTGGTCCACCCGGCCTCTCTGTGCCATCCTGTTCTCAGTCTCACACCTGACAAAGCAGATGGAACATGCAGGCAAGCTATGATCAAAAGGTATTTCATGTGTAAGGTATGGACATCCATTGGCTTCTCTAAAAGTAACCTGAAAATGTTTCCAAACTGAAGTCACCAGCATTGAGGCCACATTTATATCACTCTGCTTCTGCCACACCCTGCTCCAGAGGGTCCTGCAAGGACATGTTGAGTCTCCTGATGTCATACAGACCAGTGTTTCTCCCTTATTGCCCAGAAACATGTGCTTTGTTGCAAATTGTGGTGATTCATCCAATAATATGGCAACTATATTGATATTTGCTGACTGTCTCCAGGTAGATGGGTCCAACAAACCTTGGACTTTCATGTGGGAGTTCTGTATTTGCTTTACATCTACATGTGATGTTTTTTCTTCACCTTACCATGTGCCACCTTTCCCTAACCCTAACCGCCCCTGCCAGCGTATTGGTAACCATGTTAGGCAAAATATCACCATGTGCCTGTGTTGACATTATGGTAACAGCATCCTGGAATGTAAATTGCAGACACAGAGGGATATCTAGAACTTAATATGTAGATGCAGAAGTCCATTGCAAAGCAGCAGCATGTGATCACTCGGGATGAGAACGTGTTGTTGAGATCTTGATGGCTGGAATAGCTGCTGCTGTAAAGTGGAAGCCATGTGACCAAATTAGTGAGCTGTCAATCAGAAGTTGCACAGATGGAATACTGCAGCACCTGGGATTAAGACAGGTGGCCAAAACAAAAAAAATGTTGGCATTGTACTTTTCTGAAAACCACAAATTGTATGTTTCATACGTATTAGATCAGAATTTGTAAAGTGATGTAGTATATGAGCTAACTTTGCCATTGTGAGGATGAAGGGATGGTGAATGGCATAACAATCAGCTAAGAAATCATTTTGCCAAGCTGTAGACTGCTGTTCAAGATAGACAAACAACAAAACCAGTTATTTTAGTCATTTCTGTGTTTCCAGCAGCTTTTTAGCCACCGAAATTAGGTGTTTTTTAGTAACCCATCACTGTTTTGCCATTGATGATTGTTGTATTAAATTGTTTATGACTTATTCTATTAAATTTTATTGTGCAATACAAGGGATCAACAAGAGGATACATATGACACTGCACAAGACCACACCTCCCATTAATTCCTCAGATTTATCTTGTGACTGTTTCAAGGGCTCCCAATGTTGGAAAACACTGGATTAAACCACCTGACTGTATATAATTATTAATAAAGTAGTTAAGCTCCACTTCTAGTAGCTACAAAAGTAACAGAGAAGACATGCAGCAAAGGGCCAAGGTCAGAGGTGAACCCGCGGACGCTGTGGCATGAACGTAGCCTCTGAACAAGCAGCGCTCATTCCATCAAGTCAGCTACTGGGTGCCACAAAATCAAAAAAAATATTGTGTGTGGTATTTTTATAATAGTTCTGTAACACAGAGTAGAATCATTTCTGCAAGTAGTAGTAGCAAAGTATTTTATCATAAAATTTAAGAAGTTATTGTTTAGCATAAGGCCAGAAGTTGCACTGGAACCCTTATGAGCATCCTTTAGATACGCTCCAGCATTGCACAAATGCTGTATTTTAACACTCTGAATCACCTAAAGGAACTTTCTTAAACAAAATTCCTCTTTGAAGGATACTAGAATCCACCGAAAGGTCCCCAGGAAGAACCATTTGATCAACACATTTGCCCTCAAGTACCCTGCATTTAGCCAGCAGCTCGTAGCACCCTGGAATTTTGTGAAGAATCCATGGAGCCCCCTTCAGTCAGATCAAAAACAACATGGAATCCACTCCATTTAGAATATCCCCTCAGTTACCTCTCCCTGGGCCTGCTGGAACTCCCTAAGTGACACAGGGAACTCTTTCAAAGAATCCAGGAAAAGCCTGGACCCGACGCTGAAAACCGCTCATCTCGTAAAATGATTTTCCAGCTCATCACTTTCGTAAGTGGGTTTTCTCTGCTGTGCTTGGAGGATATGAAACAAGCAAAAAGGAACCAGAAGCCTTTGTTGCTGTGATGTCACTTAAGTTACAAACTCTGTAGTTTCTCAGGGTTTTATTGATGAATTACAGTGAGTTATCAGTAAAATTCGTAAATATTTTTTTGAAGCCTAAAAATGTTATTGCTTTTTTACCACTATAATCTTTATTTTTATAGTTACAGTGCATCAAATGACAATGTGAGGACATGAAGATGTCTGTAGTGATTAACCTACAGAGATTCATCATCTGAATCTACTGCTCCCCTCAGTGTTACAGAGCTCTGCAGTGAGTTTCAGCTCGTTGTTTAGCTTTGCAACCCACAACTTTACTTCTCTGGTTCTTTTTCACCACTTGCTGTCTCATAGTGTCGTTTTCAGCAACAGAAGGCAGCCGATTTCAGAAACTAAAGTTGTAAAACTCATTGTAAACCTGCTCAGCAGCAAACAGCACTCAGTTATTGTCTATTTCAACTGCATGCTACAGCATGGCTCTACCTAACTCAGTTCACTCAATTTTCGTTATTATTACAAATATTTTAAACCAACTTCAGCGATCTACCATAGGTCAATTATGCATTTCTAGTGGCCTTTTAGGCACCCAATGTGGGTGTCTTGTAGTAACCAGTCAGTGTTTTTCCAGACACTTTTCGGGCACCAAATCTGGGTGTTTTCAAGTGACCTGAGTGGTTTATCCAGCCGCTTTTTGAGCACCAATTGTGGGTGTTTGAGCACCAATTGTGGGTGTTTTTTGTGACCTGAGCTATTTTTCTAGCTGCTTTTTGGGCACCAACCATGGGTGTTTTGTAGCAATCTGACACTGTTTTTCCAGCAGCTCTTTGGACACCAGATGTGAGCGTTTAGTAGCGACCCATCACAGTTTTTCCATCCACCCTTTAGGCAAAAAATGTAGATGATTTCTGTGACCCATCACTGGTTTTCCAGCTGCTTTTTGGGCACCAAATGTGGATGTGTTGCAGTCACCTGACTTTGTTTTCTAGCAGCTTTGTAGCACCAAACATAGGTGATTTGTAGTGACCTGATGCTGTTTTCCAGCTGCTTTTAAAATGCTGATTTTGAACATGGGTATTTTTGATCCGTTTCTGTGTTCCAGTGGCTTCTTAGGCATCAAACCTGGGTGTGTTTGGAGCGATTCATCACTGTTTTTCCAGCGGCCACCCAACTTAGGTGTTTTCTAGTAAACTAACACTGTTTTTCTAGCAGCTTTTTTGGCTGTGATCTTGGTATGTGATCTCAACAACACATGGCTGTTTTGTGGCAACCCGCCGCTGTTTTTCCAGTGGCTTTATAGGTACCAAACATGGGCATCTTGTAGCAACCTGTCACTGTTTTTAATTGCAGCTTTTAATTTTTTTTTTTAGCTAGACACTGCCAACTTGGAAAAACCTGCTGCTCATTGATTCCACTTCAACAAAAAAATGGAACCATCAACACTGTGATTTATTTATTGATTAACTAGGTTCTCTAATGCTCTCTGATGACTGAAATCTGTAACAAAATTCAAAAACTAAAAAAAGAAAACATTTTCAAAAGTTTAATTACTGCATGCACTGTGGATTATGTCTGTCGAGTGGCTGTCAGTTCCTTACTGTCTCTGGGTAGGTGGGTGTTTGTACTAAATGTGCATGGTTTATAAATAAAATTGCCTTGCTTTTTTTCTTTTACTGTATAGCTTTCAAGTCGATGTATTACAGCAGTTGCTTGTACCAATAAAGAAGTGATGCCAGACTCAAGTCAGACATGATAAGTTTCTGTATGAACTAGCTTCTTACAGTATCTTTAGTCATTAATAACACTTTATATATACAAACAAAACAAATCACTTGTCTCTCAGCTAGTTAGTAACCTTGGAAACTAATGTGTGTCTCCTGTGTTCCTCTATGTTTATTCTCTGTAAATAAACCTCTCCTGATCTTACTCATAATTCCACAGAGGGATCATTCAAACATATGAACCAATAGAGACCAATGTTGTAGCTTCACTGTGCAATCACAATCCTCTGAGGACCCGTGATTAAACAAATGTTTACCATGAGGTCATCGTGCATTGCCATTACTGATGTGTTGTTCCCGTGGAGACCAACCCAAAGCACAGGATGGAACAATATCAGCATAGAGTGTTGTGGTGTCGTGCACCAAAACATAGGCTGTGATCAAAAGAACGGTCTTATACTACAGCAGCAACAGCAGCTGAAATGACAGAGGAGGCCGAAACAAAGACAGCGATGGTGGAGAGGACACCTGCAGCCCGCTCTGTTTGCTCTGCTTTCACTTATTAGTCCTGTGCTGTGTGGGCTGATGGCTGTTTGCAGTGTATTGACTGTTGGGATCCAAGCAACATTCATCACACTATGGCTTAGAAATGCCTCTGCAAATTCCCACTGGAGCAGTAGCAGAGTGTGAGTGGAATTTCATCGAAAATGTCCCCTTGTTCCACATTATTAAGTATGCATGGCAAAAACTAATGCAGTTTACTCCAATAGTTCTGTAATAAAGAGCTACTTTAGTTTTAGGGAGGTGGAAGTTCAAAGTGTTTCTATTATTATTCTGTTAAAAATTGGGCAGATTCGTTTGATTTCTTTGAAAAGCAAGGGAAGAAGGCAATGAGCAAAGAAGAAGTACAAGAGTACAAGAATACAAGAATAAGATCTGAAAAAATAGTGATTAATTAAATGAATGAATAAAATAAATAAATAAATAAAAAATAAATAAATAAGGAAAATGCCTGGGAAAAGTGCTTTAAAAATAATACATAATTCTGCTAAATATAAATACACGCCTGGAAGTGTTTTGAGAAAATTTAGGAAATATTACAAATAACACGCTATTATGTATTTGTGCACTGAAGTAAGTATGGGAATTTCCAATGTCACTTCCTTAAAATGACATTAAGAAATCATTTTAGCAAACATTATTAGACAAAAATGCAGCCAGAAATCACCTTAACCACTTAAAATCTGATCAAATTGGTTTGACATCTGTCAAAAACATGGATAGAGGGCAATATGCAACTTAACAAAGCAGCTTAAATTAGCAGGAAATAAATAAATACGTAATAGTAATAATAATAATAATAAGAAGAAATTTACCTGAAAATAGGCAAAGATAAAAATTGAAAAACAAAACAAACAAGGTGACCCAAAAATGTTGATTAAAAAGAAAAGAAAAATATATCTATACATTTTTTTTCTGTTACATGATTTTAAATGACCTCTTAAGTTGCAAACATAAATTTGATGATTTTTGTTGACATAATAATGTTGATAATTACATCAGCTTAACTTGTGTGCAATTTAAAATCAAATTTATATGTTAATTGATTTAAAATTAAATTTATGTTGTAGCAAAGTAATGAAATTGGCTGGATCATTAACGTTTCTCCAACTTCACTGAAAATGCTGCGACAAATTCAGACAGGAAAGTTTGTGTGTCTGGGACCTGCAGGCCAAACAGTTACTACACAAAGGACATTTTCTTTAACAAAGGTTTTAGTTTTACTGTCAATTATTAAATAATCACTATTTTAAAATGCCTTTGATTGTAGAAGAGAAGCTAATTCTCCTAACTCAGTTTGGTGGCTTGTTGCACATGAAGTTGTCATAACTAAAAAAGACTGATGCAAACCATTGCATTATTTTATTTATTTATTTATTTATTTTAGCTAAATATTTTGTTCATTTGAGTGTACAGTTTTGTTTGTTTAATGCATGTGGTCTCTTTTCAAATAATTAATAAACTTTGTTTTTCTTAGTTTTTCAGGTTTACTTCTTTATTACGTTTATTAGTTAGGTTTTTAAAAAAAATGATCATTGTTTGGCGTGAAATAACTTTTTTTTTCTAAATAATGTAACATCACATGACAAATACATCACTAGCATAGTATGTAACGCATACTATTACTCTGTGTAGATATTAAAATAACTTTACTGACTTTTAGTTTTACAGAGGACAAGGACAGTGTGCTGCCAGGTGAAGGTTTGGAATTTGTTTGACCAACCCAGCAGATTTTTTCACTCTCACCACTAAAGCACAACACTGTTTCTAGGATTTGAGGTCTTTGGGAGCTTAATCTGGGTTTCTATAAACCAAATATGTCAAATTTGTACATTTTACATAACAATGAGTGGTCCAGGGAGAATTTTTTGATGAACAAGTTCTATTTTGATGCTTTTTATGCACTCTGGCACCTTATTTACACTTAAAAACCCTTCTTTCCTTTTCAAGACAATTATTATCATACATCCCTAATTGAGACATTTTACTTTTTTTTCCAACTCTATAGTTAAATTTTAATGATGTAAGTTGTAAATTGTTCTGTTTTTACTCAATACTAATTAATAACTAATATTTTTTAACATCAAAATTAACTTCTATAATGTCCTATAATGTCCTACAGCAAAAAACCTTCAGTCTTTGCCACACAGCCTGACTCTTATCAGTTTATGTCCATAATGACAGTAAACACTGCACCATAATTACCATTCATTACAGTGTTTGTCTTTACATTGCATTTTACCAGAATGAGCCAGGAGTCACTGTGCTGTAAAAAAAAAAAAATCCATTATGTTTGCTAAAGTAAATGTTAATGAAGGAGGAAGTCAAGAAAGAGGAAGTGACTACTGATTCGATTTCATGGGGAAATAGACAGAGCAGTGTGTGATGTGTAGTACTAGCAACAAGATGGCAAACGCCCAGCATGCTTAGCTAATCCCAGCGCTCTGCACTATCATTTACGCCCGGAAAATATTAAAACATAAAAGAGCTATATTGCATTAGTCAAGTAAAAAGTCCAGTCAATTTTATTTATAAAGCCCATTATTACGTATCACAATTTGCCTCAGAGGGCTTTACAGCATACAACATCCCTCTGTCCTTAGACCCTCACATCAACTAAGGAAAAACCCTTATAATCCAGGACGGACAGATGTGCAAAAGATGTCGTAAAAAACAATTAAATACTGTAGGAAACGTGTTCAAACATTATTGCATGCAGAAATGTTAGTATTTATTTTCTTGTATTTATGTATGTGCACTACTGTTCAAGTACTGTTTTGAAATAGGGGACAGTGGGGTCAGTTGGGACAGTGTTTTTTTTTTAGCAAGTGAGAAATCGACAATGTGTAAATGAAGTATTTGCTTTTTTGTAATATTCTTTTCTTCCACCTCACTGATTTTAGTTATACCAAATACAAAAAAAACAAATGGAAAACTGATTTTCTGGCCTATCAGCTAGTGTTAGCTGTTTGTTGGTGGTCTGTTGGCGGTAAACACAGGTCTACAAATTGTGTCAACTCTCCCTGGGACGGTTTGGGACAGTTCCTTAGGGATGGTTGGGACAGTACTGTTTGTAGTTGCTATATTGTTACAAATTAACAATTGTAGACAAAAAAGCTTTTTCAAATAAGAGCCACTGTGACATCACTGGGCAAATGTTTACTGCATTTTATATAGGTTTGTATATTGTATTGTAACCCCTGAGCATATTTTTAATGTGCAAAATTTAAATATTGAACTTTTTTTGAGTCTAAAGTTGTCATTATTAATCCAAAAAAAAAAAAACAAAAACAAAAACCCGAAATCCTGGAGTTGACAAAAGCCTTGGTTTTTCGTGCTTGTCGTGCATGCTGGTTAGTTCGTGCAAACAATTTATTTTTTCGCTAAATATTAAATGAGACATGTAGAAAGTGATAAAGTGATTTTTAGTAAATACCACTATTTTAAGCTCAGATGGTGTATTCTGAGAAAAGTATACATAATTTGCTCAAGGACCATGGGAAATTTTAAAATGAAATACAATTCCCATTTTTACAGTTTCTGGCTATGATATATGGTGTTACTTCATTAATTCTGCAGAATATTTTTAAAAAATTAATCTGTTTTATTGTTATTTTTATTTTTTAGGAATGCCCGCCATTTTTTAGGAATGCCCGCCATTGGGCATGTGCAATGCCGGTCTACTGCACGCTCACTCTAATATGATGACATATTTAGTACTGTACATATTTTGTATAATATTTCTTGTAATTTTGTACCAAGGATTTCAGTTTTTAATGTTCATTCCTTATAATCACTTTGTGTCCTAATTCAAATCCATGTAGAGTTTTCAGTTTTCTTCAATCTCATATTTTATGCACCACTTAGGATGGCACAGTTATAATACCGTAATGCTTGCATAATGACAATAAAGTTCTTTAATCTTGAATTCTTTAAAGAAAGCATGCCTTGCCTTTATTTAATTTTTTTTTAAAGGGCGGTAAAATAAATACACAATGCAGCTATCTGAAGTTGTATGATTATCCCTTAAGGCAAAGTGAAAAACAAAAACGAAATTATATTTGCCACCCCGTTTCTGCACCACTCTCTCCCCATTCACAAGTAAAGAACAGACCCTTAACAACCCAGACATAAAGAGAAGTTTGCAATATTGAACCTATTTGGTCCTGTTAATACAACCACGGTGTGACACTGGCGCCCCGTAGTGGACGTACCAGGCGCGGGGTGTTCGGTAATTTCCGACTTGAACCGTGTATATACGAAAGAGGCCGAGCTGAAGCGGAGCTGTCCGGAACATCCGGCTGTAGCTTCTCAACATAAACAGCAATGGCGGAGGCAGCAGCAGCGTCTACGGCGGCTTTACCAGTAACAGGAGCTTGGACCAAACACGTAACCTGCAGGTAAGACAAGACACACGACTATTAAAACACCGAAGATGGTTTTATCGCCTGTCGTTTGACACCATATTAGCGACGAAACGGTGACTGGCTCGCGACTGACAACAACGTCTTCCGAGGCTCAGCTGTTAGCTTAGCTGTTGCTAGCCAGACTACTGTGTTGTTATGTTCTGTGTGTTGTGGTATACAACAGACTGGTGTGGTGGGTTAGCTGCCAGCTTGTTAGCTCCATTTTCAACGATGAACTTGGCTAGCATTAATGCCAGTCGGACAAACAACTGTCATACAACAAAGTGACGAATCTCTTAACGGTAACTAGCTGTACAATTCAAAACTAGCTACCGTTAAAACAAGCTGTTTTAGGTGAATAGTTATCGAATTTATATCAACCTACGGGATTCAATGCACTTCCTAGGAGTTACACCCAAACTACATGAGCTAAAGTTATGATTTAAATTGCGTGTTTGGCCGTGCTAAGATTGGCTTTTCAACCCAATATGAAAGTGAAAGGGGACATTTACACACAGTTTTCCTGTAGCGGATTGTTAAGCTTCCATAAATTTACTTACTAATTAAAGTGTTGTTTAGCATGCCGATTTAAACATGATCAAATGTTTTAGCCAAATTTCAAGCATGACAGAAATTAATCTATTATTTCCACGACAATTTTGTGCTAATTTTGTGTTTTCAGATATTTCCTGCATGGTCTTTGCAAAGAAGGAGAGAACTGTCGATACTCCCATGATCTAACCAACAGCAAACCTGCAGCCATGATTTGCAAGTTCTTTCAGAAGGGAAACTGTGTGTTTGGGGATCGTTGCAGGTAAAGACACAACTAAAATCTTAAGTTATTTGAAATGCTATGTAACAGTGGAGCTGAAAAAGGCTTGGATGCTTGTTCTCAGCTTACATGTTTAAAGTCAGCTGCCCTCGGCCTAATAAAGTGCTCCCAGTTGTCTGGGGCATTATAACTTCCTTTCTAAAACTGGCCTCGCTCTCAGCCAGATGACAGCGCAGCAACTTGGCTGGCAGGGCTTCTCAGAAGTGTTGCAGCCGGCTCCTCAAGTGGATCTGACACCTGAGACTGCTGCTGCCTGATGTCAACATGGTGTTGGTCTGTGTTTATGGCAGCACTGTGTACATTCAAAGAAGAACACTCCCTCTTTTGTGGCATATAAGCATTGCTCTGCAGGATTAAATTGTGTAATATAAAATATGCGTGCGAGGCTTTGTCTTGAGTGTTTATGGAGCTAGTGTTATGTTCAACGTGTAAGCTTCCTCCTGGCTGTCTCAGCAGCGTCTTTGTTTTAGCTGAAAAAGGACAACAACTGATGTACACGCAGTACTATATTTGAACATTTAGTTATTTTTGGAGATAAAGATAAGTGTTGTCTCCATCTAAATGTGATAATTAGTACTGTTTTTATCTTAAAGGTCCCATATTAGCGTCATTTTTAGTGTAAGCTTTTTCTTGGCCGTGTCACCAGATGTCTTTGTTTAGGATGAAAGGACAATAATTGAAGAACATGCAGGAATATACTTGAGCATTTTGTTATTTTAGAGATAAAGATAAGTCTGCGCTGCGTCTGAATGGATAAATAGAGCTATTCGTATCTTAAAGGTCCAATATTATAATGATTTTCATGTCTATACTTGTGTATTTCTCTGTGAATTGTGCTCTTTGATATAAAGCACCACTACCTGCTTTATATATAAAGATATGAAAATAGGATTTTGTTTACAATATGGAACTCTGCTGGACTGCAACTAACAATTCTTTTTTATCATTGATTCATCAGCAATTCATCATTACTAATCATTTTGATACAACAAAAATGAGTGCCTGTTATTAATGTGTTGATCATCTAATCTTTAAACATGCTGTTTTGTATTTAAATAAAACAGCTCCAAAAATAGAGAATCTATTTATGGCAGCAGATGTTTTAATCATGGTGGGCCACCACAAATAACTGAATGTGTAGGAAACCCTGTACTAATTTCTTTCTCAAATACGGGAAGAAGGCATTGCGCAAAGGAAGAAGAAATTACTCCCAAACTAGCAAGAAATTAGCAAACAGTATGAGAAAATTACCTGTTTTTTGTCTTTTTTAAAAAAAAAAAAACAACTGGAAATGACCTGGAAAAGTTCTAAAAAAAAATATAATGATAGTGTAATGTAATTTTTTAAACATAGTTTTAAATATGGAATTATGACATTTATAAATATAATTTCCCTAGCTTTTTTCCCCTAGACATTTTCCCTGGCTGTTTAAAAATCATTGTCTAAATCTACTAAATTCTTGCAATTTCTAACATTTTTTACCAGCTTGCTCAATACCTTTAGTTTCCTGTGTTTTTGAAAAAAAATGCACCACTTTGCTCCAGGTTCAAAGCTTTAAAATACAAGAAAAATTAGGTCGATACAGGTTTCAAATGGTTAAATGCAATTTTGAAATTAGCTATGCGACATGGATTCAAAAATATATATAATTCAAATCCATATCGCTTCAGCTTGTAAAAGGGCAGTTTGTACCATTTCATCAACCTATTAATAGTTAAAGGTGGTCTAGAGTACATTTTGTTTCGAAACCCATCTTTAGTCTTCCATCTGTGCCTGCTGATTTCCACTCTGCATCGTGCTTTGAAGATGCCGAGCAGTATTTCTTTGCAGTAAATGGGCTCTAACATGCAGTGGTATGGTCCTTTGAGGAGCGGATTAGGCTCCCAGACTGTTGCCAGGCTTGAATGTACCCAGACAGCAGCAGCCAGCTCGCTCAGACACTGTCTGCTCCTTGTCTGGCTCCAGGAGCATCCCCATAGTTACAGAGGCGCTCCGATGACCGACCCAAGCAGCAGCAGCAGCAGGGGCACAACACTAACTACTGCACTTGACAGTTTGTCTTAAGGAGTCTTTTTATTGCCTGTAGAGAGGCTTTCTCGGGTGTGTAGCACTGAGCTGTTGTTGATGTTTTGTTGTGTTGATAAGTCACATTCCTCCATCCTTGTGGTGGGGCTGCAGCGAGGAGGCTGTCCTCATTATTTCTGTGATCCCGTGGGGCCGTGCACCCTGTATTAAGAGTCTGGAGAAAGGCTCTCACTGTGGGGGTTTATTATGGTTGAATTCCCTGGGCTCTGTCTATTGTGATGGGCTCTGTCTCGCTCGCTCGCTCTGCCTTGGTGTCTCTCTGCCGCTCTCTCTCTCTCCTGCAGCCCCCAGGGCCAGACAGAGTGCACTGCAGCCTGCATGGCAATTGCATAACGCTCTCCGTCTCCCTCCTGCTCTGTTTCCCTGAGCCGCCCCCCTCCTCCTCCTCCTCCTGTGCTGTTGCTGGGTTCCCCAGGTTCATTCTGCTGCAGCACCCTCTTTGCTCATTTATTTATGCATAGCTCCAGCGGCCCTCCCCTCTCTGCTCGTCCAGCACTCCAGTGGCTCTCTGGGAACAGACTGGTTAACAGTGTGTAGTGATGGAGCTCACCATCATGGAGGAGGGTGTAGAAAAGATAGGTCAGGCGTTCCTTTTTATAAGGCTGTGCTCACAGGCTGTCATGGCCTCTTAAGCCAGGTACAGTCTACATGATATTACCCTGATAATAGCCCAACACAGCATTTCCAAAGTGTTGACAGTTAAGTGTTGCAAGCAACAATTGAGCTTTGTTTCCCGTGTAGTTTGACATAGTAGACGACAACTTGCAAATAAAAAATACGCCTAATGGAAACACATCGGTTTAAAAAAAACAATTCCCATTTATCGTAAAAAGATTGTATTTCAGGAGGTCTGAAAAAGCTATATTTCGCAAAACTGCAATGGAAACACTTTTTTGGCTTGTATAGGTCACGCAGTGCTTTTGGTTTGTATAGGTCACGCAATGCTTTTGGTCTCGTTCTCCCCTAAGGCTCTCTCTCTCAGAGACACACACACAAAGCAGGGCTTTGGAAGAGCTCTGATCGCGACAATTTAGTCACACAAAGCTCACGCCGGTCACGTCTCTTTTGATTCTGTGATGCCGGCATGCTTTCTAAAATCACACACTGGAATGGCATGATGTCGCTGTTGTTTGGTGCTGTGTAAAAATGCAAAGTAGGCATAAAGAAGAGACCCTCTAGCAGCTCTATAGTGCCATCTCTGTCTAAAAATGGCATATGATATTGAGTTTGTCAGTCCAATGTAGTCAGTGTTGTGACTGAATCAGTATTGGATTTTTTATCCAGTATTTGCATCACTTTGATTAATCTGATTGCTATAGAGTTACTTATTGATTAATTCTAAAGCACTTAATATACAATGATATATATTAATATTAAGATATAAAATATATGCTCCCTGATTTAGGATTTTGTCAGTATCATCCACTGATAACGGGTGTTACTGTGACATTTTATCCTCAACATGGTAAACATAAAAGCCCACAGCCTGTTTCCATCCCATGTATTTGTGAGGGTCTCGGTTAACAACCTCATGACAGCTGAAGAAAAACAAGAGATGCTGATCCTAAATATAGCCTTTAGACTAGCTCTGCTCTGTGATTTACACATAAAAATATTCGCTCTCCCCCCACAAAAACCTTCATCTTTCTTCTTTTATCTTCCTCCATCTTTTCAAGGATATTTTGATATCAAGCATGTGATCACAGCAATTTGCAGTAATAACTTTCTGCTAGTTCTTTAATCAGAGAAGTCATAGGGGGACACAACACATTCTGACAGAAGCCCCCGGCTAATCTGTGCAAGTGTACACACACTCTAATAGTTTGTTTTGTCATACAGACCAATTAAGCCTTGGGGACTGTTTAGTGCATTTTATGTATTTTGGCTGCATTCATGCATGTGATGTAAATTTTGGCAATATTGTTTATTTTTGTTTAATCTTGGAATTTCCAGCTCAGCTCCCACAATAAGTCTAAAACACACTGTTAAAACAAAATTCATACTGTTAAGTGCAAAAATCCCTTTAACAGTTTAAAATAGTAGTAGTAATAACAATAAAAATAAACTTTATTTGTATGGAGCTCAATGCAGTCCAACCTGCTTTTCAACAAAGAAATTACATGCACCAAGGGCTTCACATCAGAAGACATAATAAACCTGCAAGTAAAAATAAAATAAGAAAAATGTGAGCATTGTAAATCCATCTTTTCTCTTGTCAGTGCCAATTGTATATTGTTAATGCTGAATAAAAATGTCTTAAAATTAAAATCAGAAGAGAATAGATTATAGATAGAATACATTTTCAGATGGATGAGACCCACTTGATAAAACTAGTAAAAGTAAGTTAAAAATGGGGGTAAAAAATAGAATGTACAGAAAGCATAACATGAAATGAAAAATAAAACCCATTGAGATAATATGAATGAAAATACAGCTAAAAATAGATTATAAAATTCAGTAAAATGCAATATTCTGAAGAGGTGCGAAAGTGCAAAGCACAATGCAAACCCATTAACCACACTTAAATATACTTATGAATAAAACACTATCAAACTAACAATTTTTGCATGATAAATAAAACCTAACCCAAAAACAACAATTAAACACTAAAGACAGTTACAGTACCAATAAGACAAAATCATTTTTTCGTTGGGATCAATAATTGTTTCCGTAACTCAGAAGAGACTCAGCCGTGCGATTTTTTTTTTTTTTTTTTTTAAAGATTATTTTTTGAGGCTTTTATTGCCTTAAATTGGCAGGACAGTCTCAGGCGTAAAAGGGGCGGGGGGGGCACAACCTCAGCACATGGGGCGCCGCTCTATCCACTGAGCCACTAGGCACCACGGCAATCAGACATTTCTCCATAATCTGTTGAGGTGTGGCTCAGACCGTCAATGCAATGAAAACAGCTGGTTCACCTCAAGTCACCCTGGCAAGGTTCCAATAAGAGGCTAGCTTAGCTCGCTTACTTCAAGGCGTAACCTGCTTCGCTTTAATCAGCAGGTGAAGCAAAGCATTTACAGCAGTTACTCACAGACAAATAACCTAAGGTCTACTCACACTGCACTGCTATGTTTCACCTTATACTCTGTGCTGTGGTCGCTGCAGCCTCACGTCACCGGCACACACACACACACACACACACACACACACACACACACACACACACACACACACACACACACACACACACACACTCACTCTCACTCACTCACTAGCTCTCTCTCTCCCTCTCTCAATTCACTTCACTTGAAATCAATTCAATATACATTATTGGCATGACTACTGCAAAATATACTGTTGGCAAAGCATTACATATTACATAAAGATTACACAATAATATATCAATACATATAGAGATTAATGTAAGTCTTCAGGTGTCTTTTACAGCATTCAGCTTTAACAAGTGTTTAAACCTATATAATGTGAGGCAATGAGAGAGAGAGAGAGCATAAATAAATAAATAAATAAATAACAAGGACAACAGCTAATTTTCTTTCTTTCTTTCTTTCTTTCTTTCTTTCCTTTGCTCATTTCAGGTAATATTACAATACAGCACAATATTGTACTAATTTCTTACTAATGTGTAGGTAATTTCTTGTTAAGTTGCTCATTGCTTTCTTCCCATGTTTTTGAAAGAAACCCAGCCAGTATTCTCAGGTTTCAAAGGGTTCATTTAAAAAGCATGTACATTAAATTGTGTTCCCAGCTGCAACATGCAGAAACCTGTTCTCTGCCAGCTGCACTGTAGAGCAGTCGTCTCCTTTAAGTAATCCTATGAGTCATTCCTCTGGGAGAGTTTTCTCATTTCTTGTTTTTTTTTTCATTTTCAGAATTTCAGTTTCTCTGATTTCACAATAGGTACAAAGTCTTTTTGATTGTTCTTGCCATTCTCTCTTACGGCAGCCAGTTTATGCTCACTGAGTGTGTATTTAGTCAGGCTTTGTCTTTTTATGGGATGTTTGATTTGTGTTAGATATTGGACCAATTGGAATTCTCTGTCTAATAAATTGTAGGGTTCTAATTGTTGTATTGATTGGATTTGTTTTTGCCATTAATTGAAATATTTTGATTTATTACCTTTGCTAAATTGTTTTAATTGTGGAATGGGAATTATTTTATTAGAGGAGGAATTGACCCGGTTCTGCTCTGCATCAACTTGCAGAATTCAAGATAGATTTTTTTTTAACTTGGTTTTAGTCCCAATGTTCTTTAACTCTTTGAAACCTGGATTGGCACCACTATTCTTGTGCTGCGTTCAAAGTCAGATGACGGTGTCAGACTGAACGCAGCACAAGCACCTTTGAGACTTGTGCAAATTGGTTCGTTCTCTTTTGAAAACATAGGGGGAAAGGCAATGAGACACTTGGCAAAAAAAAGGAGGGAAACTTGAAAAAAGATCAGGGAAAATTTTTCAGAAAACAGCATATAGAATTGTTATAGAATTAATTGAATAATTATATATTTGAAAGAAAAATGTATATCATTTATTTATTTTATTTTTTTTAATTTTCATCACTTTTTCAGGTTTTTTTCCCTGTTTGTTTTTATTCTTGCCTTATATTTGGGTGATTTTCTGGTTATTGTTCCTGAATTTCTTGCGAATTTTTGGGCCGTGTCTTGTTAAGTTGCTCATTGCCCTCTCCCTACTTTTGAGTTTCAGAGAGCCACTTAATGTGCCCCAAACTTCACCTCCATGGAGAATAATTGGTTCAAACATGATTTTTCTAAAACTGTAATCTCTTCTCTCCCTCTTATATCACACAGTCTAGCACTGAAATCTGTGCTATGATTTGATCTTGTAGGTACCAGCCGTAAAGGAACATTTGCCATATTGGTACCAGGTTTTGGTCTCTAGCATTAGTCTTAAGTTGTGTTTTATGATTGTCATTAGCTCTGGTTTGGCTGTTCATATTTCAGCCTGTCTGCTGCAGATTGTCCTGCTTATTGCTGTAATTCCTCCATTAGCGTTGTGGGACAGTCGATCATTGGCACTGTACCAACCCTGTTTCTGTGTGCTTCCTCAGGTTTGAACACTGTAAACCAGCAAAGAACGAGGAGTTGCCAGCCCCCCAGACGCTGCCGCTGCCCTCTGTCTCGCTGGCCGGCTCGTCAGACCCAGAACCCAGTGGGCCGACACCTGGTTCAGGAGCGCAGGACTGGGTCAACGCTGCTGAGTTCGTTCCAGGACAGCCGTACTGTGGACGGGGTGAGGGACCAGCAGAGATTAGGACAAATTTGATGAATGGTGATACTCACACTTAACCCAAATTTCACACTCAAACGTATTATATTGTCACATTTGATGTTGCATGGCAAGTGTTAATTAATTTTCATTAATTGAAAAATAAGGTGAATGTAAGGCAAGATATTTGAGTTTTCCAGAAAAGTCAACTCATCAGGAAACTTGATGACTAAAGAGCAGTCCTCTCTGACAGCATTATTTCAAGTCTCTCTTGGGTGTTGTTGATGTCTATCACTCATTTGTCTCATGGAACAGATTCATCTTCATCAGGCAAAGCAGGGTTTTGTTTTTTTAATCTGACTATTGAGTTCAGCCAAGTGATTAAGTTTGTTGTGCTGGGTTTGGAAATGTAGAATATATTAATTTTTACTGTACTTTTCACTACAGGAACCGATGCACCAGCAAGTGCCATTTAAAAACCCCAAACTTTTAGCCATGTAAACAACAGAAAACAGAAAACAAAAACAAATGCTTATAATCGAAAAAAGACAGAACTACAGTTAAGTCCAGGCTTTGTTGAGTATATAAGCAATGGGGGAAATACAAGTGGAGTATGGTCACTTTATGTCACCTCTGGTTCATACTGGTGGTGCTAATGCAAACATTAAAAAAGCCATTGAAGGTATGTAGTTCTTGATGGAGCTCCACATTGGACAGGTCTTGTCAGGGAGTTCCCGGAAGTTTTTTATCAGAAAACAAGTTATATACCTTTTTATGTCTC
Organism: Plectropomus leopardus; assembly: GCF_026936395.1. Taxonomy (NCBI): domain Eukaryota; kingdom Metazoa; phylum Chordata; class Actinopteri; order Perciformes; family Serranidae; genus Plectropomus; species Plectropomus leopardus. Next base: position 24,514,822 of record NC_142197.1, read on the forward strand.
AGCGTTGGTGATAACAGAGGCAGGAGACCTGCGTTTTTTGGGTGGTCCATTCTTCAATCCATCTGTACTTACATATTTTCCACATAGCTTCCACTGTGGATAGGGTTCATCCACTGTCACGTGATGCAAAAATGCAGAGCAGCTCGAAATTTGACTGTTCAATTCGGTTGTTCAAGTTTTGAGGCCTGTCTCAACAGTTAAAGTGTCCTTAGATCAGGTTCTACTCATTTGAAAAAGAAGACATTTGTTCGTTTTTGTTTCCATAACCGTGGCACCAAATAGTAGTCGAAATGTTTCTCTGTGCAGCCGAGCCAGTGAAGGTGGAGAGCTCGGTCCCTCTCATCGAGGAGTTCGACAGCGAGGCGTCACAGGACAACAAAGAGTTGAGGAAGCAGCTCTGTCCGTACGCAGCTGTCGGAGAGTGTCGCTACGGAATCAACTGTGCCTATCTCCACGGCGATGTGTGTGACATGTGCGGCCTCCAGGTGCTCCACCCCACCGACAACACCCAGCGCTCCGAGCACACAAAGGTAACCATCACAGAAACAACCTGCTGCTGGGTTAGGGCCACTGCCCCACTCTCACTTTACCTGGAATATTCTGGATTTATTGAAGGTGGATTATCAAGCCATTTCAACCAGTGAAATGTTATGTACACTGATCTTTGCTAATCAGAAAAGGAGGGAGGAAAGATGTTATAATAAATTTGTTGAATGCGTCATTTGCACCAGTGTGCCCTTAATTTTCACTTGCACACTTGCATCCAGTGTGTAGGATTTATTTGGCATCTAGTGGTGAGTTTGTAGAACTGAAAGTTCTTCTGTGTGTCGGGCTTGACTGATGTGAAAACATGAATGGCACTATCTAGAGCCAGTGTGTGATTTGTTTGTTCTGGGCTGCTGTAGAACAACATTGCAAACTCCATGGAAGAGAACCCGCGCTGTGTGCAGATATATAAACAGCTCATTCCAAGTTAATGAACACAACACTTCTTAGTTTCAGGTGATTATAAACCAAAACTTGAGTGATATTTTCGAAATGTTGATAAAACACAATTGTGAGATGACTGTGTTTCCACTGAGTGATGTTAAGAGACTTCTCCTCAGGTGATAACATTCCAACAAGCATGGTGATGGACGTTCAAAATGTTAGCAGCTTTATTTCTATTGCAGCCACCACACTAGCCATCATTATTTCCAATCCAAGGCCATGTAGGCGTGTTATGGAGCCATAATGGAAAGGCGAGCCCCTTATACGTGGGAGTGGCCACGTATGAGGGATTTCTGGGGGCTGATTTCACAGAGGAATTGTGGATTCAAAACTTCCAGATGATCCGCAAAACTTTTGAAGAGTTATGTGATGCAGTAACAGCTCTTGTAGCTCCTGCTGCATCATGAGGGAGCCAGTTCCTACTGACAAGCACATAGCCATAGCATCATGTGACCTAGAAAAGCCAAAAAAGTGTTTCCATTGCAGTTTTAAAATCGCCTGAAATACCACCTCATTCAAGTGTAAAAATTTTATTTTGCAATAAATGGGAGTCTTTCCATTTGGCATATTTTGTATTCACAATTTTAATTTGTATAATTTGAGGGTAAATGCTAACCCACCATCTCACGTGTCCATAGTGAGTTTATTTTGTCCTACCATCCTGAGGATAAATAAGATAAACTGTATTTTTGTCCCAAACCTGTTTTCTGTAGTCCCCGGGAGCAGAAGGAGGCCGTTAGTGTTGAGCTGGGTTTTTTTAGCCTGCGCAAAATTGATGTGACACAACAGAAAAGCATCGGCACAGCCTGTCTGCAAAAATTTACAGACAGGCTCCCAGCAGTCATCAAATGGATGTTCGGCTGATAAATCAGTGCATCCCTAAACACATCTCCTGGGAATCCACACTTGCAGTTACGGTTAGTCAGCGCAGTGTGCTGTTGAAGCAAAACTTGAGCCAGGTTTGCTGAGCAGGAGCATCAGAGCAGCGGTCTCATTTAACCTAAAAAGAGCAGGCTGCGTTTTCTGCTGCTCGTCTGAACACAGTTTTAAACATTAGACGTGCAGTGAAATTTGTTCTCTCAGCTGCTTTTCTTCTGTTAAAGTATCTGAGGACCCCCTGGTTAAAATGGAGAAAAGGCCTCAGTATATTGCTTTAACTCTTTCCTCTCCCAGGCGTGCATCGAGGCCCACGAGAAAGACATGGAGATTTCATTTGCCATCCAACGCAGCAAGGACATGATGTGCGGCGTGTGTATGGAGGTGGTGTTCGAGAAGGCCAACCCAAGCGAGCGCCGCTTCGGCATCCTCTCCAACTGCAGCCACTGCTACTGTCTAAAGTGCATCCGCAAGTGGAGGAGTGCCAAGCAGTTTGAGAGCAAAATCATCAAGTGAGTCACTTACACGAGGAAAAGTGGGCCTGCATCTCTCTCAGGGGGCACGAGTTTCAGTCTTGAGTTACTTGAGTTCTCTTGAGTTACAGTCTGTAACTCTGAACTATTTTCTGTCTAACACCCGCTAACCATATCACCGCAATTTGACAGTACTAACAGGCGACGGCCTCCAAATGACACAGACTGTGTCCTTGATTAAAATGACAGATTTCTTTGGGCTTGAACATTGTTGGAAACTTTTGGATGATGTAAGTACAAAGTCAACAAAATCTGTAAAATGTGTCTATTCATTTTTAGGCATTGTAACACAGAAAAGTTACGTATTTTATCTTTAATAAAACACAAATCTCGAGAAAAAAATCAGCTTTTTTAAAATTTCTATGGACTCTTTCCACCACTTGTGTTCTTGTCTCCTCAGGTCGTGCCCAGAGTGTCGAATCACATCCAACTTTGTCATCCCAAGCGAGTACTGGGTGGAGGACAAGGAGGACAAGCAGAAACTCATCCAGAAATACAAGGACGGCATGGGGTACGCACACGTTACACACATCCATGAACTCACTACACAAACTGCTGCGCTCGAAGCTTTATTTCTACCAACTGCTTTGTGTCTACTGTTGGAAACAACAAACCGAAAACAGGGACACAATTCATGCAGTTTATCATTGAAGCTGAAGTTGAGTTTTCCTCCCTGCAGGAAGGAGCAGACAGTTTGAATAGAAAGCTGTTGTGGGTGGATGTGACGAGTGGGATGGTGAATGTGTGGGAGTGGGCGGTGATTGTGGGAAGCGGGCGGATGCATGATTGAGAAAACTATTTGATGCAGAGCTCGACACTTCAAAACACAACAGAAAATTTGGCATCCATTTGAAAAGTGGATGATGGATTGGTATAGCTTGATGCCCACGGTGTGCTTTTAGTCAGTCAGTCACAATAACTACTGTTGTCGGAAGATATATTGTTATGAAAATATAAAAGCATAATAATATAAGTACACCTGTTCAAAGAGCAATCAACTTTAAATGTTTTAACCGTCTGAAACTTTAAACCTTTGAGCCAATTGGTGCAATTTCTTTCAAAAACATGGTAAAAAGACACAGAGCAACTTGATAAAAATTGCAAGAAATAACTACATTTAGAAAAAAAAAAAAAATTTAAGAAGCTAGGGAAAATATCCAGGTGAGAAGAAATGGGAAAAAAGGCTAGAGAAAAACTGTATCTATAATTATCATAATCACATATTTAAAATTATGTTACTTTTTTTCCAGGTCATTCCTTTTTTTCTTTTTTAATTCTTTTTTTTCCAGATAATTTTCTTGTACTTTTTACTAATTTCTAGTTAATTTTTGGATCATTTCCTAATAATATCATTTATTGTCATTTTGAGACCATTCTTGTCATGGATATGATCATATAAATGCATAAAAATATAAGCACACCAGTTTAAAGAGCAATCCACTTTTATTTCTTAACCCTTTGAAACGTGGAGCAACATCACTTTCCTTGTTCTGCTTTCAGATGCCTTTCACAAGTATTTCAACTAAACTTGAGCCAGTTGGTGCAATTTCTTCCAAAAACATTGTAAAAAAAAAAAAAAAGGGGCTCTAAGCAACTTGGTAATAAATGTTTCATAAATTGCAAGAAATAAGTAGATTTAGAACATTATTTTTAAAAAAGGTCCAGGGGAAAAAAATTTAAAAAATCTAGGGAAAAACTATATTTGTAATTATCATAATTACATATTTAAAACTATGTCAAAAAAATCTATTTTTTTCCAGGTAATTTCTGTGATTTTCTTTTCTTTTTCCTTTTTTCCCTTTTTATTTTTTTATTTATTTTTAGGCGATTATCTTTTACTTTTTTACTGATTTCATGCCAATTTTGGAGTCTCTTCTTCTTAAAAACCATAATTATTGTAATTACTTAAAACTTAATTACAAAAATATTATTATTTTCAGGCACTTCTTTGAAATTCTTGGGTTTTTTTGTTTGTTTACTTTCTTTTTCTTTTCTTAAACTAATTTTCGGGTTATTTTCTTGTATTTTTAAAAATAATTTCGGGTTTAAGACTATTCAGACATCGAATATGAAAAAAAAAAATTAACATGTATTTTAAGAATGTACTAAACACCTGTTAAAATATACATTAAAGTATATATACAATTCTAGATTGGAGGTCAGCAAAATGATGGAAGTCATGCCCATATGTGGTGTGATAAGTCAATATCATCATGACAGGCTTCTATAGAATCACTGAGACAGTCTCACTTTGTGTTTGTCTTCTCTGGCTTCCTTTTTGTTTCCTCCAGGAGTAAACCGTGTCGATACTTTGACGAGGGCCGCGGGACGTGTCCTTTCGGCTCAAATTGCTTCTACAAGCACGCCTTTCCCGATGGACGGCTGGAGGAAGCTCAACCACAGCGAAGACAGACAGGCTCCAACAGCAGGAATCGGGTAATAGCTCACACTAAAATCCTGTCACAAGTGCTACTGAGATTGTCATGGTTTTTCTGACAGCCAAAGGTTTCTTTAAAGACTGCTGTCACTGTTGATAAAAGGAACCCCAGCGCCTGTGCTGCAGCACCCTCTGCTGGACATGGGAAGTAGAAAGCAGGATAACATAAAGGGTGCAAAAAGTTTAAAAAGTTCAAAATGCACACATTTATATACATGTTCAGTGCAAACACTGAACAGAGGAATGTCCACACACTTCAGCTCCCTTTGCAGATTCTTCATTGAGATACTCACAAACCCAGTGACGTTACATCTCCTCTTCATACTTAACAAACGATAAAGGCCTCGGTCACATGACCGCATCAACTGTGTATCAATTCAACACCTCAAATAGTCTTTACATATGTACATACATATACAGTCATATTATTTTGTAAAAAAAAGACAGAATATATGCTGTGAGGTACTTTTCTATATTTCTATGATACTATATACAGTCTTTTTTTAAAAAAAAGTTTAAGAGTGGCCATAAAAAAACATGTCTGAGGCGTAACGCAAGACAGAAATCCTGCCTTAAATACTGCCTTACCTAAAAGGTTGTGTATTTATGGAGCCTGTACAGTGGCTTGCAAAAGTATTCACCCCCCTTGGGGTTTTTCCTATTTCTTTGCATTACAACCTGTAATTTAAATTGATATTGTTGGGATTTTTTGTAATGAACCTACACAAAATAGACAACTTTGGCGAAATTAAATGAAAAAAATAAGCTGTTTTTTTTTTAATTCTGTAAAATAAAGAATTTGAAAGTGGTGTATGCATATGTATTCACCTCCTCTGCTATGAAAGTCCATAATAGGACCTGGTGCCACCAATTACCTTCAAAAGTCACAATTTGTTAAATAAAGTCCACCTGTGTTCAGTCTAAGTGTCACATGATTTTAGTGTTAATACATTTTTTTTTTGGCCAAAAATGCTTTCACAAACATATTTCAGCCTGTTGAAACCTGAGCTATTTGATTGAATTTCTTGCCAAAAAAATGTGACGAAGATAATGGACTATTTAAAAAGACATGGCCTACAAATTTTGCAAGAAATTAAGAAAATCTTATTATTTTCAGGTAAGAAAATTACCTGAAAATAAGCATAAAATAGGGTTTAAAAAAAAAAGAAAGTGCTGAAAATTGAAAAGAAAATGTATATGTATACATTTTTTTCTGCAACAGCTTTAAATATATAATATAATATAAAATAAATATATAATTGTAATATTTATGAAGTTTTTTTCTCAGTTTTTCCCTTTTTTAAAAATAATTTATATATATACATATATATCTATATATACACATATATACATATATACACACACACACACACACACACACATATATATATATATATATATATATATATATATATATATATATATATATATATATATATATATATATATATATATATATATATATATATATATATATATATATATATATATATATATATATATATACATATATATATATATATATATATATATATAAAATAAATTTTCCAGCAATTTTCTTTTCACCTTTTACTAATTTCTTGCAATTTAAGGGACTTCTTGTCAAGTTGCTCACTGACTTTCTTCCTGTGTTTTTGCGAGAAATCAAACCAATTTACTCATGTTTCAAAGGGTTAAGTATCTTATAAAAAAGCACTACTAGAAAACTGATGTCGATCCAGGTCACAAAGAGTTAACTGTGAAACAAGACCATTGTTATCAGTGTGGTGCGTGCGTTTTGGTAGTTGTAAGTTTTCTACCTTGAGCAAAAGGGAACAACATAGTCTCTTTGTTTTCTCTGGTCGTGTAGCGCCGTTTTCAAAAGTATTTGCATCTTTCTGCTACATTGACCACCTAGTTTTATAAAAAAGATCATCGTCACAGCAGCAAAATACTTCTTTAAATCAAGATTACCAGGTTATAAAAGTTATGAACTGTTAAATCAAAATCTTGAAGTGTTGAACATTATCAGACACTCAGTCAAAAGTTTGGCTTTCTAAGTCAAAATGGCAAATCAAATGAGGAGTCGACAGATTATTGGCCTGGACGATTATTGAGGCCGATATTTGACATTTTACATTAGTTGTGTCAGTGTTTCATGTTTAATGATCGCTGATCAAATTAATTAATTAGAAAAAGCAAAAAAAAAAAGTGTCAGCATGTTAGGAACTTTTACTTTGTAAAACCTCAGGGAGCATTTTTTATTTATTCATTTTTATTAAAGTTTTCACTTGACTTTATAAAAGAAAAAGTTGCTAGGAACTTGATCTATATGATCTATACGGTTTTTTTTTTCAGTTTTAATTCAACAAGTTTTGTGTTGGAGTTTGTTATATTCCAACTTCTAAATACTGAAAGAAAGGTGTTCATTTTTATTGTGAATGTGTATCAGTAAATATTGGTTATGGTCTCATTAATTACTAATAATTGGCATTGGTATTGGCCCTGAAAAAACAATATTAGTCGACCCCTAAACCAAATCAAAATTTCTGACAGAGACATAATTTTGAGATAGGAAGTGTGAATTATCTTAAAAGATTGATTTCTGTCACAATTTTGACTAATAAGGTTTAAATTTAAATCAAAATTCTAAATTAAATTTTTCATTTTGTCATTTTTGACATTTTGTCTATTCTTTTTTTTCTGGCACAACTGGGTTTCCGTCTCTAGAACAGTGTTTGCTTTTACTGCTGCATCTGGTAAAGTTCTTGTCCCCAAAAGTACGTTTCTGTTTTAAAAATTAAAACCCTCTCTCGTTTCTTCCCAGAACTCGAGGCGAACACCGCTGTGGGACATCTTTGACGAGCGGGAAAGCACCGACTCCTTCGACAACGAGGATGAGGAGATGGTGACGTTTGAGCTGAGCGAGATGCTCCTCATGCTGCTCGCAGCAGGAACCGACGACGAGGTGACAGATTCAGAGGATGAATGGGACTTGTTTCACGAGGAGCTGGACGATTTCTATGAGATTTACCTATAGCATCCCCACCCACAACCCCCCCACCCTGTCCCCCATGTATACTAGACACTAGAATGGACTGTCTTGTGCGAGTGATGGACAGTAGCTTTTCCCCTCCCCCCCGTATTGTGGCAGTGCCTTTAAGCAGGCCATTAATAAATGAACTTATAAAAGGTTAAAAAAAAATAAAAAATTCCAGCAAGTCAGTGCGCTCGTGCTAAACATTTTCTAGACATCTATCCTCGTGGGTCTATCTTGTGCGGTTCATGTGAAAAAGGAAAAATAATAAAACGATAAAAAGAGCTCAATATAAGATTTAACAGAAATTATAACTTTCTTCAAATATTGCTAATAAACATTGTCAAGTTTCTTTGTGGGTGTGGGTTTGACTTGTTTATCATCTACCCAGGTGTTAATACGTACTTCTGAGACTCTGAGGATGCACTCGAACTTACTCCGCACCATTTACTGTAATCGTGATGGGCATGTTGTAAGATTTTACATAACTTTTTTTTTTTTCTTTATTAAAGCTGCTGATAGCCAATATATTGTGCTGATGTTTAATACATATACCATAATCATTTCCATGTTGTAATGAAAAATAATAACTCTGTCCCCTTTTTTTCAGGGTCAAAAAGTCTTTCGTGAGACATTTTTATGAGTATGGAACACCAACTGTCCTTCAGAGCCCAAACGGTGACACTGCTGTCAGGTTTGACCTCCAGCTCTGAGCCGTCTTTGTAACCCGGACATTTCATACACTGAGCAGCTCATACGATTTTATAACTTCAACTTCTCAGGCACTTTTTTTTCATAGGCTGATCTACAGCTGTAGGATTTAAACTGAAATTTCTCAAGCACACAGATGCTGGCTTCACACTAAACAATTTTTTGAGCAATTTCACTGTCCACACAAATTTTCAGCGTCGGGATAACATGAAAGTAAGGTGGTCCCTCCAGGATTTCACAATGTTGCAATAGCAACCTTATTATTTAATTATTTTTCAGGCGCAATGCAGATCATTCATAGCAAGTTATTTCAATAAAACTGCTCAGACAGTACATCACATTTTAAGGTCTAAAATAAATGTTCAGGGAATTAAAATGCTAACTATATTATTATTAATAATCCAAAAGAAAGAAAAAGAAAAACAGCAAATTGAAATATACATAATTATATTGTCATCAAAGGATTAAGATGAGTAGACTTCTGTAGCCTTCTCCCCTTCTAAAAAATTCATGAAGCGCCCCTGCAATCACAACACTATATTGCCCAGTCAGTGCAACTTTACCGCAGATTTGACTATTTAGAATGGGTAAAATCTAATTTCACTGTAGAGCTGCAAGCAGCATATTGATACGCTCATCCTTTCTCTCTGTTTTACATGAGACTGCTGCCGGCCTGTGACAGAGACACACACTGTGACAGGAATAACTTAGCATTACACAGCTAACATTACCCGATGGGTTTAATGACAGAGTCGAGGCGTTTCGCTGTCGATGTGAGGCTGGTCAAAGCCATGAAACAGCAGTGTCCAGTGTTCGCTGCTGCTGCTTCACCAGGAGCAGATGGTGAACAATCTCCAAAGCAATAAGTGTTAGTCCTACATATGGTGACCCTGCAAGATCCCCAGTATTTGAGAACTCTTTTCTCAGGGACCGTTTACACGGCAACAGTTCTTGCATTATAATTCTAAGGTGACGAAAAGTTATTCATATATTCATATTTGTGACAACTTAGTAGTTCTTTCTTTCTTTTAGTTAGGCATTTTTGGATGTTATTTTTAGAAAACAAAAAGGTCTGTCATTTTTGTTATTTGAACTGATAAACTTTGAAGCTCAGTATCTCAAAACTGTTGAGAATGCAGATACAATCTTATAATTCTAAGGTGGCATTTTGTTGCGGTTTGTTCACAGGTTAACGGTATTTTGGGGGCTTAAAAAAAAACACAAACTTTTGCAATCGGGTTCCAGAGTGTAATCTTTTTAAAACGCAAACCCTTCTGTTACCATGTAAACTGGATTTGTGCGGATCGTGTGAGAACGGTGACGTCACAACCGCACTTTTACGCATGGTGTTCAAAGTTACACTACCAACTATTGGCCTGGCATGCATACTACAGCAGTTTCAGTTTTGGCGTATCTGTGTACAGGACTGTAGGGAAAGACTTTTTTTAGTAGGGCTGTTCTTGTGTAAACGTGGCCTAAGTCTTGTAGTGTACAGTTGGGATTACTTGAGCCCACAGAGTGCTGCTCAGTGCTGCCACTTGTGGCTGGAAGATGTATTACAGCTTATACTACTGAACAAAATGGTCCTTTGCATCTCCTCCAGCCATCAGTGGCAGCACTGAGAACTCTGCTGCTGCTGCACTTGGAAAAGAGTAACACATTGTATGAGCTGCTCAGTGACTGAAATACCTGGTTTACAAAGACGACAATCAAGGACTCTAATGCATTGTATGACAGGTCCTGCATCAGCACTATAGGTAAACCTGCTAAGCGGCTATGGGCCAAGTGACCCCGCTGTCCTTTTCTCCTCCCCCCTCTCTCTCAAACACACACACTCATACACACACACATCTGTGCACTTGTTGTCAGTCTGGGTAAATTACTGCCTTTTGAATGACGAATGAATTATTGTGCAATTAAGGTTAAATTGTGACATCAGATAATTTTGTCTCCAGTGATCCAACTACAAAACTTAGCAACCTGTGATCCAATTGGCTCCGAACATCAGTCAAAATATAAAGCTTTATTTGAAATCTTTCTCCCCCTTCAACCATCCTGAATCTCAGCACTCAGGAACACCTGTGGTACCAAAAAGGCAATCTGTTTGTCCGAAACCAGGCTAAAGAGTTTTCAGCAGACGTTAGAGTGCAGAGACTCGTGGAGCTGAGACACGTTAAGTTTCCCCACAGACAGCACCACTGTCGAGTGTACATGCACTGCTCTGTGTTAGCTTCACTGACTGATTGTTTCCTGCCGAGGCGTTGATCCACAGACTCCTGTCAGCTGGTATCAACCTGTTAAACTCCATTGGAATGCATATGTTTATACTGAAATGTGTGTTTTCTATGTTCCACAGCCATCCATCTTAACTTGAAATTAAAGTTTATTATCAATCTCTGTCCAGAGTGGAGTCTCTTTTTGTCTGTCGTCTCGTCTCTTTAAATTATGGATAAACTCTGATTAACCTGCTGTACTCTACCTGCTGAGTGATGGACAGTAAACACACACAAGGCAGGCTTTCATCACATATTATTTACATAATGTTGATAAAACACAATTGAGATGACTGCATTTCCATTGAGAAATATTCTGTGACTTCTCTTGCGATAACATCAAAATTATAGTGTTAGAATTACAGTTTAAATATTGTAAAATACAGCATATAAAATGTGTAAAATTTTTTTAGAGGAAATATAAAATAAGGAAAATAACTATAAAATATAAATAAAAATGCATGCATAATTTAAAATAGAATTATGTCACTGCTTCAAGTAAAAAAAACACTGAAAAATATATATATATTTTAGAAATGCTATAAAATAAAACATAAAATAAAATAAATCTATGAGATAAAAATTAAAAGTAAAATTTATACAATAAAATGATATAACATAAAATAAAGAATAAAACAAAAAAAATCTATAAAAATAAAATGAAATATAAATAAAATAAATATAAATATGTTTTTGGTCCACATGCTCAGGAGGGGCAGAGGACGGCTCGGTTATGTAGCTCCTATGGTTCACCACTGTTTAGGAGCAATGATCAAAGTTGTAGTGTTGAAATTACAGTTAAAGTACAAAATACAGCACATAAAACATTTTGTTCAAAAATGCGGGTGGAAAAAGTTTTTAAAAATTGAAGAGGAAATATTAAAAGACATAAGAAAAATAACTGTAAAATATAAATAAAAGATATAAACAATTTGAAATAGAATTACATAAGTGCTTCAAGTAAAAACAGATGCTGTAAAGGCTGCTATGGCTGTTTGGATGCACTGATCAAAGTTGTAGAGTTAAAAAGTTTAAATAATATAAAATACAGCATGTAAAATATGTTTATGTAAAATATGTAGGCAAGAAAATATGTACAAAAACAGAAAAGTAAATATTTTTGAAAATATAAGAACAATAACTATATAAAATATAACTACAAGATATAAATAATTTAAAATAGAATTATGTAAGCGCTTAAGTAAAAATAATTGTAAAAAAAATAAAATGAAAAAAAGTGCTATAAAATAACACAAAATAAAATAAAATGGTTTTGGTCCACATGCTCATGAGGGACAGAGGAAGAATCATTACATAGGTCCTATGGTTCACCACCAATTGGGTACATTGATCAAAGGTTTAGTGTTAAAATGAAAGTTTATATAAAATAAAATGCAGTATATAAAATCTGTGAAAAAAATTTTAAAAAATAAAACGAAGTATCTTTAAAATGCAATAAAAGACAGAAAATATATATAAGAAAAAACTATATGAAATATAAATAAAAGATTTAAATAATTTAAAATATAATTATCTAAGTGCTTTAAGTACAGGGCTGAAAAATAAAATAAATGAAAAAGTGAAATAAAATGAATGCAATTAATGAATGAAATAAAATAAAAAGCATATGAAATATGTTTTAAAGAGGTATTCTAAAAATGTATGTCAAAAAATGAGAGGAAATATTGAGAGAAAAATAACTATATAAAATATAACTAAAATATTTATATATATTTAAGAAATTGAATTATGTAAGTGCTTCAAGTAAAAATAAGTGCTGAAATAATTAAAACACATTTGGGTTCATAATGAAACCATAAAGTGAAGTGCTATAAAATTCAATGGTGAGAGGAAACATATTGACGGGAAAACATTGACGGGATGCAGCACCGGCAGCTCAGGATGCCCTCATACGGCAAGCCAAAGCTGCCAAAAATGGACACTTTTAAACATTTTTTGTTTGAATAAGCGCCCATAAAATGCGGCGTTTGGATGTCAGAACGGCTGTTTGGCCGCTTTGGCTTGCCATACCCTCATCAAAGGCAGGTGTGTAAAATGAGTCACGCGGGAAGACGACGAGAACATTTTGGGCCGTTTAAAGGTATTTGCACCGGTTAAAAACAACAGGGTGAACGTGAATCTGTCAAATATATCACTATGAATTAAATCAAGTCATGGTGGTTATGATCTCGGGCACAGAGCACGTAATATAATGCAGGCTCATACGGATAATGGCAGATAGTACCTTTATTTTTACATCACCCATCTGTAAAGTATGATAGATTACTTTCCAAATGTAAACAAGATTTTAGACATATTGAACACATACAAAAAATGGGAACTACAATATTGTCTATAATCGTGTAAATGTCATGCCCGATCAAACTATAAATCACAAGCACGTAAAAACTAGGTTTTAAGAAACATTAAAGTTTCACAAAGACATAGCCTACCTGTGCTCTTACCACGGACGTAAAGTCATGTGTTTTTACATGCCTGACTGTTTGATCTATTTGAGAGCAGCTGAAGACGCGCGCAACAATCGGTTTCTGGCAGATGGTCACATTTTGGCAGACACCGGTCTCACACTAGCAATGACACTTGCGCTGCGCCGTGCGCCGCCGTGCGCATGGCGTCAGATAGGACTGTCGGAAATGTGAAAATCCATGAATAATGTCTGTTTTTACAGTTCTGGCTGTGATAAATGGAATATTTTTGATTTTTAAACAAACACAAAATGCAGCCATTAAAAGTTGTGTGTCCCTGCCATATGCCAATATAAAAAACATAAGTCCCTCCACAGTGATAAAAAAAATATATATTTTCAGTGTCTGCCCCCGTTTTGCACCACCATTTAATAAATAATGAATAGTCCCTTATTGTGGCCTCTTAGAGCTGTTGATGGGAAGATGTAACTTTTTATTTAAAGAATATATATATATATATATATATATATATATATATATATATATATATATATTCCATATTATGTGTTCAAGGACTATCAGAAATGTCAGAATCCAATAATAATGTCTGTTTTTACAGTTTCTTGCTGAGATTAATGATGTAATTTTAGAGATGTTTGAAGAAAACATGCCCTCATCTGGTTTGGAAGGCATGTTGGGAAAAAAAACAAAGAAAAAAAAAAGCAAAATATTTTCCTTAATTTTTTTTTTTATTTAAAATTGCAAAAAAAAAAAATCAAGAAAAAGAAATGACCAAAATAAAAAAAAAGTAAAATTAAACAAAGAAAGAAAATAAAGAAAAACAAAGAAAGAAAGACATTTTTTCTTAAAAAGGTAAAAAAAAAAAAAACTGCACTAGATACAGAATGCAGCAATTTAAAGTTGTATGCCTCTCCCCTATGCCCAAATAAAAACATTAGTCCCTAAACAGTGCTTAAAAATGATTTGACATGCCTCCCCCTGTTTGCACCCCCCTCTCCAATAACAAACAGTCCCTTAATTTGACCTTGTGGAGCTGCTAACGGGGACATGCAATGCTTTACTTTTAGACTAAAAATAATGCTTTGAAAATGAATAAACACGTGAACATAATAATTTCCAAAAGCATGTGCAGTCCGTTCCACCAGACTCCATGTCTGTGTTTGCGCGCGCCTCGGTCTCTCCACCTTTAAAAGCATCAGGCAGGAGGAAAGAGGGGAGAAAGGGAGGCGACTGCACAAATACAATGATCTCAGAAACTGGCAGCGACAATCCGAAGGCAGACTATCTCCGATCCGAAGCCGCCTACAGCCCATCCTCCCCCGACTCCTCTTCCCCGGAAGCCGGGCACCTGAGCAGGAGGCGGGACACGCAGACCACCAGCGGCAGCATCCTCCCGGAGGAGAGCGGCAGCATCCAGCCCCTGGTCTCCTCGGCCGCGGCCGCCGCCTGCATCATGACATCGGGGGAGTTCATGCAGACCGCCCCGCTGCTGGCGCACAAATCCAAGCGAAGCCTGCTGTACAAGGCGCTCTGCTTTCTGCTGCTCGTCTTCCAGGGCGGCGTCCTCGACTTCTACCTCATTATCTTCACCGACCTGTACTGGTGCTCGTGGATCGCCACGGACCTGGTGGTGATCTCCGGCTGGGGGATTTTCTTCATGAAGAACGCGCGCAGCAAGCGCGAGCGGGCCTGCGGCTTCCACCAGAAGAGCTCCATCTTCGGCTGCAACCTCGGGGAGTTCACCTACGCCTACCTGGCCTGGCTCATCTATGTCATCGCGTGTACCCCCAAAGTGGTGCTCATCCTCGAGACGTCCATCCTGGATCTGATCGCGCTCAAGGTCCCGTGCGGAGTGACCGGCTTTAAGATCATCGTGCTGCTGTCGGCGCCGCTGCTCTTCTGCCTCATCAACTCCATCATCGAGGATCTGAACGGGGCCACGCGCCACCACTCCCAGAGCTGCTTCATGAGCACGTGCCTGGACCTGCTGGACAGCTTCACGCTCGTGGAGATGCTGCTGCGGAGCGAGATTCCCACCGTGTACCTCAAGTACACCGTCATCTCGGTGTACTTCGTGGCCCTGGCGGTGCCGGTGATCTGGCTTTACGAGCTGACCGCGTCCGAGCTGCGCTGCCGGTGGCTGTGGGCCCGCTTCTCCACGGGCCTGGTGGTCAACGCGCCGCTGCTCGTGGTCAGGTGTTTCCAGGTGTACGTGTACAAGATGCCGGTGTCGGTTTTCATGTTCAAAAACATCTTCTTCCTGTCTTGTAAGCTGCTGGAGCTGGTGGAGCAGTGCGTGGCGGTGCGGGGGGTGCGGAGGCTGGCCGGAGGCAGCAACCCGGCACAGTTCTCACACTGCGTGTCCGAGAACGACATGTGTCCGCACGGATATGTCAACACACTGGCCGTCACCCAGTCCTAGAGCCCGGGATCACCGAGGGTCGCGAGCCCTCAGTCTGTGGTGATGATGGCGGGACAGTGCACAAGTGGTGTTGCGTTCCAGACACAGCTGGAAATTGGGAAAATCCAAATGACAAACACAGTTCCTGCTTCCACATAAACAGACCCACATGTAAGGCATTTAGACAACTATACATCAACATAAAGTTAAGGGAAAAGTAAATTCTTTTTGTACAACTAAATGTCAAAGTGAAATAGGCTAAATGTTATTAGACTAAACTTAAAGGGTGACTATAGAATTTTTCAACCTGGGCCCCATTTTCTCATGTTTTATTTCTAAATGACAAATGGCAACAAGAACTGTTGAAATTTTATCAGTATTGAGGAGGCAACTGCTGCAATATAATCCCAATAGCGAAAGTGAGCATTGTTCATTTACCTCTGCTAAAAGTGTTTGTTTTTGCCACTGACAGGCTCAGTTTATTATATGTGTCTGGAAACATTATGGACAGGATCTTTACAGAGACAGACCTTTTTGTAGTAGTAAGAGGTGTAAGAGTAAGATAATTTTTTTAACCAGAAAAAGCCCAAAAATTGTCATCGCTAACCCCACCAGATTCCATTAAAATATTCCAGTTTATTAGACTAAACTTAAAGGGTCACTTCAGTATTTTTACCCTGGACCCCATTTTCCCATTAGGTAACTAATGGCGAAAGCAATTGCTGAAATTGGTTTGGTAAGGGCAAGGCAAAAACCAGTTGCAATGTATTTCCAGAGGGGCAATTGAACCCTGTCCATTTACATCCCCTATAACTGTTCATTTTTGCCTCTGACAGGCTCAGATTGTTATTATGTGAATACTGGAAACATTGTGGAAAAGATCCATTCAGTGAAAACCTTTTCCTTAAGAGTAAGATTCTTTTTGTTTAATGAGAAACAGCCCAAAAATCGTCATCTCTAACCCCACCAGACTCCATTTTAATAAACAGTAATTTTAGGATGTATAAAGCCAGCATATCTTCACATCTTAAGCGTTAAGAGTTAAGGGTTTATTTTACCAAACTAGAGTTGGTGATTGTTTGAACAGTGAAAAGACAAACCGAGACGACTCTTTTCAGTTTTATTTTAATCATGTTGACTCTAAATTAAATGTATTTTACACTCATAAAATTACAGTTTATTTTAACGGACTGGTGAATTTGGTGATGACATTTTTGTGGCCGTTTCTGATTAAAGAAAAGGGATCTTACCTTTTAACAAAAAGGTCTTTTTCTGTAGGGTCTTTTTGATAATGTTGTCAGACACAATCCGAGCCTGTCAGTTGCAAAGACAAACACTTTTAGTGGACGTAAATGGACGGTGCTCAATTGCCCATAGGGATTACACTACAGTTTTTTTGTTGTTTTTGTTTTGTTTAAAAGACAAGATCTGTTTAAATTTGTCACTTAGACACAAAACATGGGAAAATAGGGTCATTGTTGTTACCCTTAAAAGGGTCACTTCACCCAATTTGCAGAAATACATATTTCTCAGTAACCTCTATTGCTGAGAAGTAGAGGTGTAGAGATGCAGGTTCGTAATCTAACCTTGCTCAGTGGTTGTGAATAGAAATTATTTGTACTACTCACATCACTGGAAAATGACGTTTGTCTTTCCACCAACAGCATCCCTGTTACTTTTAATACTCCACAAATCACACCTGAGGCTGTTTTCATTGGAACAGCTTTATAACAAAGAAACAGTTCCTGCAAAAAAGTGTCTCTGTGTTCTTTGGATTATCCACAGTAACAGGGACATTATTTGTGGAGAGAGTTAGAACTTTCGAAATTTTGTGAACGCAAGCCGAATTCCATTGACTTTCACTGCATAGTGGTGAAGACAAAATCTCAGAGATACAATAAAAAAAAGACAACGTCCAATAAAATATACGCAGAGTTAATTTCCGCTACAAATAAGCGACTTTAATACGTTTTGGTTAACCTACCCTTTATTCAACATGTTTCTTTTATGTCAAGTGCAATTTTTAAACAATACATCAAAACCATGTGATTTAAAGAGCTACTCATATAATAACGATACATAAAGACATGAACACAAAGACTGTTAAAAAACTGTTATAACTTGCTTACTGGGGGCCCATTGGCATATGGGCCCCAAGGCAGCTGCTCTGGTTACATAAAGCGCCATCTGTGATTCACTGGCAGTGCCAAGTCCTTCACCAATTAACAACTGCTAGTGCAACTGTACTTTTCTATTTACTTTTAGTTGCAAAGAGATCCCTTCCAGCAACTTTTAAAAAGGAGTGTTTGCCTAAAACTTCAAAATACATCTCTCTTTTTTTTCTTTGAGTCTGGTATAAAATACCACCCTTATTTAAATAGCCAGTTAGCTGTTTTTTAAAATATTGCGTGCAGGAACTCTTTGCAAATATGTATTTCTACAACATTATCTTGCACACATCAACTTTATGCCTGGGCACAGATCATCAGCGGTTTTACATGCTGGGAGTATCAGTAACCTGCTACAGGACCATGAGGTAAACACTAGAAAATGCATTCACACGCATTTCCTGCAGAAAATGCGTGTGAATGCTGACCACTGGAATTAATCCAAAAGCAGTGCTTGTAATGGAGAAATATTAAATATTGCCTGAAAGATATGAAATAGACTCACTACACTACTGAAAAACCTGGAAGCTACACTGTGAAACTGGCAGAATTCAAAGTTAAACTGCATTACCTAAAGAAGCTGGAAGCTGAAATACACTGCGAGGAAAGCTGGAAGTTTAACTGTAAAAGTGTCTCAGACACTGAAACCTCAGAGCCGACTCATCTCTCTGAGGTTTCTTTTCTAATGGTCGATGGCATGTTACACAACAGGAGAATGGATTTTCCAATTTTCAGACACGTCTGGAACGCGTCGTCTGTACCAGCCTTACAATGCACCCCTTTCAGACCACTCTTCAGGTGCTACAGTCAAACCCAACACCTGCAATAGCCTACTAACAAACAGAGCAAACTGTAGTGCATTGGACCATGTTGAGTTGTGTGTGTTGAGTCTGTGAGTTTATCGCTGCACCTGAATGGAGAGACAGCAGCCGGACTTTGTGTCATGTTGGGACGTAAAGTGCAATTTGAAGAACCCTCTGGTTGGACTTGCCCCTGTACACCAGTATTTTCTGTTGATGACAGTGTTGTCTGCGGGTCTGTGCTGCTTCTAAATGTGTCCGGTACTGACGGTAGAGTAGACACGTGTGTGTAAGTTAACGCCATGCATAAAGATCCAACAGTGCCATGACTAACAGGTTTTCTACAGCCCTTTTCAAATAGACCCCCGCAGCCGACAGGAGTTTCTGTAGGTGTCACTGGCTGTGCCGCTGTTTTACTACTTCTCTCACTTCTTGGATGTCCTTAAAGATCACTAGCTACTGTTCACTCTGACATTTGTCAGTTCTCCGAAGCTCTCAATTTCTCATTCATGGGCCTACTGTATTTTTTCTTTGCTGAATGGTCATACCAAGTGTACAAAAAAGCTCAGCAGACTCTGAAAAAGTCATTTTCAACAAACCAGTGAGTCAAGTCTGGGACTACATATATTTATGTTAAAATGTATGGTCCCATTTCTTTTTTTTCTCTTTTTTTTAAAGATATTTTTAGGGGGCGTGTTCTCCTTCAATAGACAGGACAGCACAAGTGTGAAAGAGGGAGAGAGAGGGGGGCTGACATGCAGCAACGGGCCGTGGCCAGAATCTAACCACTGCAGCGAGGACACAGCCCCTATACATGGGGCGCCTGCTCTATCCACTGAGCCACCAGGCGCCCCATGGTGCCATTTCTGTCAAGAAAATCAGTTAGGAAAGAGAATGTCCCATACCTCCAAGATTACAGACGAAAAAACAAAGTGCCACAAAGCAATTCGGATACATCCTCCCAAATCTAAACCAATGGCATACAGTCATCAGTGATGTGGTCTGTTTATTGTGATTATACTCACTTCAAATTTAGAGGCCATTTCATAGTGTTAAAAAACAATCTGTCATTTTAGGGATGTTTTTAGAAACAGTTGGCCCAGCAAATCAAAAACTTTATTATCAACTTGTTGTCTCTTGTTGGTTCAACACATTTAGAGCCTGTTTATACCTGGTATAAACATGCGCCTCGGGTGATCTGATCCCAAGTGATCAAAGCTAAATATAGGTGTAAATTTCAGCCAAGACGCATTGTGAAACGATCACTCAAACCTCTTGCTAAGGTGGCCGGGGATGCATTTGACCTCATATCTTTTGCAGTCGTCATCACTGGCCATTGACAAGGACTACGTCATCAATGCAGGACTTGGTGGTTGTTTCATGGTAGGGTGCTAATGCTCTGTAACATACCTATTTTGTGTTAAGTTGTGCGAGGTGTTGCATGACCATACATCCTTTTGCCCCATGGATGAAGACATGTTAAATTCTCCTGACAGTGATATCTTCAGCTTTGCTGACTCAACAGCCATGACAACTAAGCATGCTACAGAGCAGTAGGCAAAAATGTGGAAGTAATAATTTGGCTTGGGGCAGCACTTAAATCTGAACATAGGTGTCAGCTGGAGGCACCAAAACACATGTTAATGCCAGGTCTGAACAGGCTTTTAGACACTGTAAATGGGATATTGTTGGTTTTGGTGCATTTGAACTGGGGTTGACCGTCTTGCCCGACATTTATGTGTTTCTGATATGCAACCTCTTGGGTATTCTCTCTTTAAACGAAAGGCAGAAGTTCAGTGCCATGCCATTGCTATAGCACCACTAGATGTTTTTGGGGTATCCAAAGCACAGGACTTAGACAGCGGTGATAGGCAAAGCTGGTACTTAATCAATCCAAATCTTTACCACAGAGGTGGCAGGCCAGATAGAATTATGACATTTTTGTAATGGTCTTATGCATTGCTGAAGCCACTTGGCAAACTGCTGTGCTGATAGGGGCACAAGATCATCAATGCTCATTTGGCTTATTTTGAAAGGCATTAAGATGGAGGACTTGTTGATAAGTGCTTGGTGCAGCCAGTGGCGCCCCCAAGCAATTGTATCAAGGTGGACAATCCCTGAAAAAAAATGGACGCTGATTTTGCTGTATGTAAGAGGCTGTGACATGTTAATTTATGAGCTAGCAACCATGTCATACTAGCTTGTCAGTAAAGGGGCTAAATAATGCTCCAAAGTTAGGATAAATTTTTGTGAGGGAACAATTGACATGACCATTTTCAGTAGGGGCTCTTGACCTCTCACCTCAAGATATCTGAATGAAAATGGGTTCCATAGGTACCCATGGGTGCATGCCCACCTTATGCTAATCCCATGCAGTTTCTTGCAAAAAACGCTCTTATGAATTATGTCTAGGAGCGCCACTGATTGCAGTGACATCTAGCAGCTGCTCAAATTGTTCTGTCATCATAACAGAGCTGCTAGCTTTGAGCTCCATTGCATTTGCCCAACAAGCTTCCAGTCATCTTGCAAAGAGATGACACCAACATCGACAGTGTCATCTGACTCTGGTTAAGACAAGTAATCAGATCAAAAAGTTGGACTTTTCCATGGAAATGATCCATGGAAACAAACAAATGAAAAGCTAAGTACGTGCTGTATCCAACAGGTTGTGTTTAAACTCCACTTTTTTCAGAGTGTATGTAGACGTTTACATACTGATGAGTTAGGAGACAATCTTTATCCTGCTGGGCACAACACATGGAACCCCAAACTCCCTCTCAATGGGTCAGTGCATTATTTACAGAAGTACTGTACATTTACTGAACTAACACCACAGCTTTGTTTGAGTAACAGTAGGTACAGTCTGTCATGGCATGATCACTGTCCTCTATAAGCTTAGTAATGTTGTATGTAATGAACATGGCTGATCAAAGTATATTAGATAAATATATGAAGATGTATAGTGCAGACATTGTGCAATATGAGTCAGAGGGGTGTGAATTGATTTTAGTGCCTATTATTTTGGAGCTGAATGAATTTGATCACAGCAAGGGGATCTGTGCAATTTGCCTCCTGTGTTTGCCTCCTTGTGCGGGATCAGGGTATGCATGTCAGAGGTTGTGCCTTGTGAGAGTGTGGGACTGCTGAGGGGTTAAAAATCCAATAAGGAAGACAGCCCACCCAAAAAGGACCATACAGAGTTTTGTATAGTTTTTGCCCCTTTATTACAAGTCACAAGTACTTTACATTATTGCTGATATTTTTAGAGTGTACTGTAATGGTTAACATGTTAGTCTACCCTCCAGGAAGCCAGTGGTGTCTTATTCTTTCAATATAGCATTGAAATTGAACTTATACTCTTGAAACCTGCTAAACCTTCACAGTGAACGTCACATCTAATTTTTGTCAAATTTGAATTTTACCGCTGTATCTATGAATCCTAACCCTTACCCGAAGTGCACATTGATTTGAAAAGCCTGCACTGAATGCCATATGTCCAATGTGTACTGTACACGTACTTCAACCTCCTGGTTGGGTCTAGGTTGCTTAATTCCAATGAAGGGGAATCGTACTGCATCAATATACAATGACAAAGAAGAAATAATGTGTAAATAGTATTGGGAAAGTGGTTTTCTTATTGCTATGAAAGTTGCTCACTTGGAGAGCTAAACAGTGGAATCACATCATCATGTGATGACATGGTGCCTAAAAATACTTTTTTCCCCCATAGACTAACATGGCGAAAGATACGTCTCTAAATCAGTGGATACATTTTTTTTTAGCTTAAAAACCCCAATGAACTGACTTGTTTCATCATTGGGATTTGATTCATCCGGTCCAGCAACATTTGGAATGTCTAGAGGAGTGTCATGAGCGCAAACTGGAATTAGCTGCTCAACTGCCATGAATCTGTAGTCCACTTGCTCTGTGGGCCCAATGATGTGGAAGATCCTTATCATTTTACAAACAGGTAGTTCAACCTTTGTCAACATGCACTACTGAGTAACTCTCATGGGAATGAATCGATACCCCCCTACAGTGGTGTATCCAGTTCTCTTTATACAACCATGGTCATAAAGCCAGCTCAATTTTAAATAATAATAATAATAATAAAAGGTTTTCCCAGTCTGTTATGGAAGAACTTGACTGGCCTGCACAGAGTCTTTACCTCAACCCCTTTCAACACATTAACTGGAACTGTCTACAAACCTTTTTGGCCATAAAGTTGTGGATGGTAATACAGACTAAAATGAAAAATCAGTTAGTTGCAAAACAAGAATTTAGTAACTGTGACCAAGATTTGACGTTCAAGGTGAGGGAGGACCTAAAGCAGGTTTAACTCTCTGCAGGTGTTTTTCATGTTGTATTGAAATGAACTGATAGCAGGGACTGCCTGGAGGAAAGCAAAATGAAAACATGCAGTTACTTAGTAACTCTTCAGAATTGATGCAAAGCACATGCAATATGTAGGTAAAAAGGGTCAAACATGCAAAAAAAAAAGTGACTTGTCAGTCAAAGCCCTTATTAATGTTGGTTGACTAAACCCCAGCAGAGTGATCACTACAGTAATGTAGGTCAGGAGAGTTCTGTTGTTATGGTTCTGGGTGTAAGGTAGACCTAACAAAGAGCTCCATTTATATCTTAAAAAAATCTACACAGTCTACTTTAAAAGTACACTGTCAGAACTTTATATGTAGCTGTCGTTGGGATACTTAATTTTCAGACATTTGGGTCCATTATTGTACATTTTGCCAAAACAAGGGACTTATTCATTTACCTTTAGGGGTGCTGATGCACCAAATTACTAACAAACAATCCAAAATCGATGCAAAAAGATGCATTTGTTGCATCTCGTGCAGTTGAACTGACCATTCATACATCTGTCCACTTTCCCCAGAAATCTCACACCTGCAGCTATCGGCCATTATGATTAGGACTGGGTAAGGTGTTGAGGACCAAAATATCCCAGTACCAAGTAGTATTGCAACATCTTTTGTCAAACAATACAATACCTTTTTATGGCAGGGGAGTGATTCCAAATTGTCCCAACACCCCACCGGATCAGGAAACATTCTGTTGCTGCCGTCTCTGGAGCTGCTTTCAGGCAAACATTTAGTTCAATATCTGCATGAGCTAATACTGCAGCAGACGCTAACATCAACCCATAGCTATTAAATGGTCCGAACAAACTCACACTAACACTGAAACACCTCGACTCTGCGGTTAAACCTGTTAATAACCCGTTAGCTGGTAACTTTGGCCCTGTCACCCTGTGTGAGGCTGGCCGAACTCTTATAACTGTCCCCTCTACGGAGCTTGCACTCCTACAGCAGCAGCCACTACCCATGCTGTCTGTGGTGTGGTGAAGTCAAGCGTGGTGTATTGACAGAGTTTGCACTTCAGCGTGCAGAGATGCCACCAAAAAGTGTGAAAGTATGGCTACACTCCACCTGCATAATGGTTATTGGATGCTGTGCTCTTGTGGTATTCGTATCACTTTAAGGATATTGACATTGGTACTGGTCATAATTTCTTAAATGATACCCAGCCCTAATTCAATTCATGTTAGGATGTCATGATATGTCTCTTATGTCCACCTCACACATCCTTCAATAATTTTAAACTACTAATCATGTTCTAACATACATCCATCTGGCTCTACTCCAGAAAGTTGCTACCATGTCACCTGCAGATCAGCTTTCATTTCAGCATTGTGGGGAAAGGTTACGTCAGTTCAGCTGAGGCAATGCAACAGATGGTTTATTCGAAAAAAATACTAATACTAATAGAACAATTAAAATGGATAATAATTAGATTAAAAAAAAATAATCTCAAGGTTAATGTTGCTTTTTCTGGATGCTTCAGCCACATTTCACAGCCATCTACATCATAGACACTCAGGAACAGAAGTGGTTGTACAGTATATGGTTGAGATGGCAACCTCTGTCTCTGGAGACAGATGTGAATGTCCTTGATCTTTCTTGGGTCATTCACTTACTGCTCTTCACAGATGAACACTTTTATGATTTTTTTGAAGCCCAAATGCAATCTCCTGAAGTAAAAAGTTAATGTAAAACTATAATCAAACTATACTTCAGTCAAATGACTTAGAATTCCTACCAAAACAAGGCTGTAAAACGTTCAGTGTTTTGACGCTCTGTAGACAGAGAAGCTTAAAAGTTCATGAGTCAATTATTTACTGACGCATTTTATGTCGTAGAACAAAATGTGAAAAGCTCTTCAGTTTGTGTTAACCACAGACCTTATTTTAAGCATTTTACCAAAAACACATTAAAAAAGCCTGTTGACTTTGAGACGAGGGAAGCAGGACTGCTAAAATGCTTACTTACTTCCGGGTTTTAAGACTCATTCCTGGGGTGCTCTATTCTGTAGTAAACAGACCATTTTACAGGAATTGCATTGCTAGGCAACAGCCTGGATCCATGTTTACTTCCTGTTGGCTGATGTCATTTACATACACTGCAAAAATATTCCAACAGGAAATAGAGACCCATTCATAATGTTCATCAAGTCTGGGACGGTTTTTACCAACTTCTTGATTTTACGTCAAAGTTAGCGTTCGATACTCATGTCTCATGATGACAGAGGTGTCTCTATGACAAAGACTGCTGATGTGGACTGTGAGATGTTGAGAGTGAGTAAGTGGATCTTGAGATTATTTTTTGACAAAATCCAGAATTAATTAAAAAAAAAAAACTCAACAGAATGTTGGATAAATAAATGTGTCAGATTTTTGGAAAGTTGTTGATTCACGCCGCAGACAGCAGGCTGTTGTTATGATGTTGACCCTGATATTTGACCTCTGTAGAGGACTACAGATCCAAGAGCTTCTGCTACACACATACTATACGTTCAGTGCTTCAGTGGTTCTCTCGGCTTCGCTCCTCATGTTGCGCTGAGACGGCTTCTGTTTGCTTACCGCTTATCATATATTGCCAAAGTATTTTAAATGTTATATTTTATACTATTTTGTATTATTTCCTTGTGCCAGTAATCTGCTAAACCTTTGCAAATGTATCCTGCGCTGTTGGAAAGGCTCTTTAACAATCTTTATTTGAATTTGCACATGAATCTTACCACACAGTCTAATCACAAGCGGGACCATTTATTCACTTTAAACTGAACTATAGTGGGCCTTTAACGTGCATGAACACGCACACTGCATAACTACACTGAAACTACCAAAGGCTTTCATGGAGATGGATAGTCAAAGGAGCCAATACACAGATTCGAATGGTTTCTCCTCTTTAGTGCAATGAAAAACACAATGTGTGCAATCTAAACACTCTTCTGTCTTATATACTATGGGCTTTCTTTTTCTTCAAACTTGTTTACAGGGAAAGAACATTGCTGTTGTTTACAGATGGGATTCTACCTGTACTGTAAAGTTGTGTGGTGTAAATCTGTGCTGATATAATCCAATCTATGTACTGTAGATGTAAGACAGAGTATTATGTGGTTGAAACCTGAAATAAATCTGAGGAAAGTACTGTACAAAATGGTTTAATTATGGGTTTTTTTAATAACAGAGGGAAATAATTGATAAGTGCTGTGAAACTGACAAAATTAAGTGCTGTTAGAGGCATTAGTCAACAAAGACCTTCATTGTCAAAGAAAATGCAATCCTCACACAAACACAGATAACAAAAAAGGCTATTTGCATATACCTCCAATGAGGAATACTTTCACTGTTTGGTGGAGCTTTCACCTTTTCCCATTGCTAAATGACAACCCATCACATCAAAATATTTCTTTCAGTGCAGTTTTGAAAACTCTGCATTTTTGTAGCTAATGTTGTCAATCTATCAGAATAAGTACAGAGTACCAACGAAATCTCCGCAATCCCAGGTGCACATCAACAATTGGTTGTCAAGACTCTTTTCTGACAACCAATTCAAAATACATTAAGAAATTTTGAATCAATCTGTATGTGCACTGCAGTCACCATGTCTGCTTCTTTGTTCTATGGCATGATCAAGTTGATTTGTCTTCATCTGTTTTGATCACACAGCATATCAAGAATACATGGATTATTGTGTTTAGAAAATAATCAACAAACGCTGGATATGTAACACAATAGCCCCACAGTTTACTGGCCACAGAAAAACACCTGTGCTTGGAGCTCTTAAGGCTTGTTTATACTCCCTTTAAGTAGGAAAATATATATTTCTATTTTAAACGAAAACATCACTGCCTTCACATTTCCATGTGTCCTTTCTGTTGGCACAGATACAGCCAATAGATGGCATTAGAGGGCGGAGTCAAAAGTTTCATAACAACAAACAAGGCGACAGTGGAGGAGGTCGTAATAATGTATCTTTTAACTGAGGCAGTCTTGAATACTGCAGTGGTCTGTGAGGCCACTGAATACATCACGATGTGGACTGAATTGTTTTCAAAGTATCATATATTTCTTAGATTTCGTAGTTTTTCAAAAATGTCTTTGTTATCCCCTATAGTCGTATCTTGCTTTAAATATGCTACACTGCCCCCACAATCTCCAGTGGTACTGCTCTGTTTTGTCCGTATCCATAAGCTTTCAGAAAACATGCACAAATGCGTACAAAATGAATGGAGGGAGTGGACAGAAGATTCCATCTGTCTTTACATTTGTATTGAACATCGAGCAGAAATTTGACCCTCCTACTGTACATTCAGGTGATGACAGTTAAAGTCAGTAAAGGTTTAATACTTATTTTTGGGGTGGACTTTGGACCCATCATGGTCAGACAATGACATACACCATGTAATGGGGTGATTTGCAGCCGAGTGTGAAGTGACTAGGATGAGAGTCAATAATTCTGAGGCCATGGCCATGGTTTTACTGAAACGATGGATTGCCCATCTGGGTTAGGAGTGAGTTACTGAGTTACTGCTCAAAGCAAAGGAGTACAACTATCTCTGGGCCTTATTCATGAGTGAGGATACATTGGAGCAGGAAATGGGCAGGTGGTTTGGTGTGCCAGATTGTTGTGAGGTGGTAGCAGAGCCAGAAGGCAAAGCATAACCAGTCTGTCTACTTTCCAACCCTTATCGATGTTCATGATTTTTGGCCAGTGACTGTAAGAATGGATACAAGAGGTTGAAATTAGTTTCCTCTGTAGGGTGGCTGGATTCAGTCTTAGAGACAGGGTGAGGAGCTCAGACATCCGGAGGAAGCTTTGAGTAGAGCCACTGCTTCTTCGTGTCAAAAGGGGTCAGCTGAGGTGGTTTACGATGCCCCCTGGGTACCTCCTGTTCGAGGTTTTCTAGATACATCCAACAAGTAGAAGGCCAAGAACATGCTGAATGAATTATATATCTAATCTGGCCTGGGAACACCTCAGGATCCACCAGGAGGAGATGGACAATGCTGCTGGGGAGAGGGACACCTGTAGTATCTTGCCAAGCTAGCTGCCTCCCGACCTAGCCCCTGATAAGCAGATAAAATTGGATTAATGGATATACACATTTTGCACCATGAGCATCAGTACCCTTCAGGATCTATGTCAGAGTACGGGAGACAGTTCTGAAACAGTTCCTCCTGCAGTCTTCTCAGAGCCACCAGTGGATCCTCTTTGAAAGGTGGTTCAGGCTGGGAGGACATTTTGGAGATGTAGCCTTGATCAGATCCACTGTTTGGACCCTTTCCAATAGGCTCCAGAACCCCATCCTCCTCCATCTCCACAGGCTGAGAGTGGTTAATTTCAGATGGAGGGATATAGTCACTCTGCACGCTGGGACATGAGGATTCTTGAGGTGTTGAGTCCAGGGAGTACTGTCGGGCCGGGATTCTCTGGTACGAATGAGTGGGGAGTTGGCTCATAGGTAGCAGGGAATCCTCCTCCTCAGTATAATTTTGACCCAATGGTTCTTCCTCGAGGGAGAGCCAGTTCTGTCTTGGTAGTCGCGTGCTGTTCGAAATAGGCTCAGCTATGTAAACCGATGAACTGGGCCTGTGAGGATACATGTGATCTGTCAACATTTCATCCAGGTTTGATGGATATTGAGGGTTCACTTCTGGTATCAGTTCTACCACTGACGACAGCTCGCGCTCTGGGTTCAGTTCAGGTGTGAGGACATGAACGCTGTCGGCATTCTCATGGATTTCTACCTCATGGAAGTAGACAGGAGGTCCCTCTCTGATTAGAGGAATACACTCTAGGACTGGAGGGATCTGCAGCTGGTCAATGACCAGGTTAGCCTTATTCCTGACCACCTCCTCACTGGCCACACACTCCTTCTCAAACCAATCAGGATTTTCCAACTGGTAGGCCTGAAAGGTTTCAATGGCATTCTTAAGGTCTCTGCCTGAGGGACAGTCAAAATAATCGTCCCCACCAATGCCTTTGATGTGGTTCACCTGACCTGGCTGGTACTTCTCCACATCTAGGATGCGGAAGTACAGTTCTTCAAAATGCTTCATCAGCTTGTATTTGACTCCGATGTCAAAAACTGATGGAATGTCTTGTTCCCCACTGATGTCATTGAAGTAAGCCACCATGTACTTGCCAAGCATGCCTGCCTGGTACATGTCAGGTAGAAAGAGGTTGAGAAAGGGAGTGATCATGTCGTCAGTTGGGGAGAGAACATCTTCCCTAAGTATCACCCGACCTTGACCGCACATGGCTCTCCACTTTGCCTGGACGCCTTGCGAGCACAGCACCAGGATCTTGTCCGAAGGATTTTTCAGCTGTTGTCGTTGCCACTCAAGCCAGCGGAGGCGCCCCACCATTCCGACAGAGGTGGAGTCTAACAGGTCCACCAACACCTTGGTGCCACACTTAGCCTGGAGGAAGGCGCAGAGCTTTAGCACCACATCCCTGTAGAGGCTGTGGTCCTGAGAGTAGATAACCAGCACTTTAGGTGTTTGTTTAAGCTGCTGCTGCCACGGTATCTTAGGTGGCACAGGTGGATCAGGAACAACAGGTTTGCCTGAAAGTGCATGAGAGCTCAGATAAATGCCATCGCCAAATTCAGTCATTTTAAAAATGACATTATAAAGGCACAAATAAACAACATTTCTTCAAGTGAAAATGAAATTAGATTCATTTTGAACTTAGAACTCCATAGAGCTGGACCTGAAAATGTATTAAATATGTAACTAACCTTGCTTTCGGCGGAGGATGCACATAATAACTGCCGTCACAACACACACAAACACCACTCCTAGGACAATGAACACGTACAGGTTCACAGGAACCTTTGGGGCATCTGTTGGCTCTTCTGAGGAAATCAGAACACAGTTCACTGATTAGAATTTCCCATAAGGTGTTGTTTTATTGCTAGTGGAAAGGCTTTATGGATTGCAGATTCAGTCTGTTGGTCAGTCTGTCAGTGTGGCTACTGGAATGATTGCCATGACTATATGTACATTTAAGTTCCACAGGGCTGAATCTGAATGACTTTGTTGATGTCCTAACTTTTCCTCTAGCAACGCTTTCACTTCTCCACTGAAGTAGTTCCCTTCAAGCATCTGGTGTCCACAGATGTTGACACCATGGCGACTATTAGTCTGTCTAATTTGGTATAAGTGTGGCCCATCATGGATGTCCATTTTGGTCCACAAGTAGCCCCAGAGTAGTCTCAAATGTATATTACATAACAACATTAAGTTTGATTAAAACTGGTGTACGTAATACTCAAACTACAAAAACACTTGACCATAATAATTCCCTCAAGGGGCTTAATTTCTCAATCTAATTCTATGTATTTCAAGTATGTTTAATTTACTGAATAAAGTTTACAAAATTAGTATTGACAAATAACATGTATTTCAAATACGTTGAATTAACTTACATAAAAAATTATATAATTAGTGTTAATTAATTCTATGTATTTCAAGTATGTCGAACTGACATAAATAAAGGTTGTGCTTTAATAAAGTTTTAAAAAGTTATTTACTCTAATTTTATGTAATTACTGTTAATAAATTCTAGGCATGTTGTATTTACTTCAAGTTTATGTAACTATATTCGGCATATGAAATACACAGAATTTATTGACTGATTACAGAAATTGAATGTAAATAAGGTAAATTCTATGAACTAGCTAGCTAGTAATTCATGTTTTATTTGATTTATTAAATAAATTGTACTCTTTTGGTTTGTGTTAGAATTACTTGAACCAATTGGATTGAAATTTTATATGTTCTTGAAATACATAAACCTATCAAAATAGACCCTAAATTTCCCTCTAACATTCCAGGTAACAAGGAGGAGGTGCAGAGAAGGAGTTAAGGAAACAAAGTTTGGGAAAGGAGACATTCGACCCTTTAAACTGACTGTCTGTGGTAAGTAATGTACCTGTTTTTTAACTGATGGAGAGAAAGGTGAAGCAGAGAAATGATAAACAGGCTTAAAAAAACAAAATGTTCCTTTTGCTTGTAGTTGCATTTCCTGGTAGAAGTTAAAGAGACACTGTACATGCTGATTTAAAAACACAGTGACTTGTTGTGGGGAGAGTTTATCTATGAGCACTCATCTGTCCTGCCTGTCATTCAGTAGTTTATTGTCTCTTTTCTCAAAGCGCACATCCTCTTCATCACCAGTCACTGAGGTTAAGCAGTGAACACACATTACTGAGGTGGCAGTAGGAATAATTTAGGGAATGTGGACAAAATAGTTTGATGTACAGGTGGAGCTTTGACCATTTTGACTTAATGGCCACCTGCTGTGATATGGCTGGCACCACTGAAAGGTTATCCAAACAGCATTTATTTCTCCAAATTTCCCCTCTGAAATCAACAAAGGCTTTTCTTACCTATTTTGGTTGTGTTGTGTGACAAAGATGTGTTGTAACTCAGGGGCATGTTTAGGATTTTAGGACAAAATATAAAATATTTTTTAAAACTAGAGATCCAGAGCTTTTTATCTTAATTAGGGGCTGTTCATTATCTATGAGAGGGGAGGGGTCAGTGCAAAAATGGGAAGGCATGTCAAACATTTTTTTAAAACACTAGGGAGGAACTTATGGCGTACAACTTTAAATATTTTTGTATTTATTTTACAGCCAAATTTTAAAGAAAACACGCTTTCCAAACCTGCAGGCCAGCATGTTTTCTTTAAAAATGTTGACAATATCTGGTGATTTAAAATAAAAAATAGTACCATTTTTTTTCTTCTTTAAAACTTTTGGCATTTTATTTTTTTTTTTATTTTTTTTAAAACATTTTTTGTGATTTCTTTTTCTTTTAGATTTTTGGTGATTTTATCACTAATTTGATGAGGTTTTTTTCTTGTAAAATTGTTGGCAATTTTTAAAGAAAACACACGTGCCTGCCAAAATAACAATCACCAAAATTACACCATTACACCATTTATCATAGCCAGAAACCATAAAAACAGAAATTGTCATTGGATTTTCAAATTTCGGACAGTCTATGAACACATCATGTGGGAAGACCACTGCATTTTATCCGAGTCATTAAGGGAAGCTCAAGGAAAGATATTTGTAGCTTTGGGAGAGATAGAGCACTTAATCACTTAGCTATGGTACTGATATCTGCCAACATACCGTGAGGACAAATGTCCAGAGTTCTCTTTCGACGGACACAGTCCTGACCACATTGTGGGAAAAGAGGTTTGATCTGCAGTGAAGAATGAAGTCGTGTTAACTTTAACATTAGAGTCATATGTGATCGTAGAGAATGCAGAGGCATTGGAAACAACAGTTCAGTTACACACTGACATCCTCAGTTAGTTATTTTGAAAGGTTTTACCTGAGTATCAAACTGGCAGCAAGATCTCGGCCATTTGTCGAGGCTGAAACTTACAGTCAGGGTCGTCTGATTACCCTGGAGAAGAGAGTTTTTGTCATGCA
This sequence comes from Plectropomus leopardus, assembly GCF_026936395.1. Classification (NCBI taxonomy): domain Eukaryota; kingdom Metazoa; phylum Chordata; class Actinopteri; order Perciformes; family Serranidae; genus Plectropomus; species Plectropomus leopardus. The sequence goes on from NC_142197.1 coordinate 24,547,295, forward strand.
CAGTCTTTCATCATTGAGGCTACATTCACACGTTTTTGTTTAAAAATGCATAACTAGCATGACTTTAGAGTCCCTTGTCTCAAAGTCAATGGGTTTTTGGTTGGATGACTGAAATAAGGTCTGTGGTTACAACCAAAGACAGTCTAGTCCTCAGAAAGGACACGTGTCACCCCTGATGAACTACAGCTCATGTCTCTGTGAGGATGCCATGAGCTTTATATGTTTATTTATTTGTTTATTATAAGGATCCCCATTAGCTGACGCCTAGGCGACAAGCTAGTCTTCTTGGGGTCCAAAACAACATAACATTACATTACAACAGAAACAAGTAATCAAAAGTAATAGTAATCAATAAAATAAATGAGTGAAAGAAAAATATTTATAATAATAATTAAAATAATAATAAATAAGATAAACACCCTCGGTCTAGACTAGACTAAAAAAATATTACTAACAACCTGCAAATAAGATCAAAATGATACATACACTATCAAAACTCAAATGAAGTCATGTACTCGTGAATAATAATCTTAATTTCAGTTTAAAGCCTACTTTTTTGGATTGAATTTATCCTATAGACAGTGCTATGAAATAATGGACCTGTAATAAACAGTTTTTTCAGATGATTGTATTTTGGACAGGCTATAATGAGCAGCCTTTTGTTACAGTCAGTGGAAACAGAGCAGCAGGGCTCAGCTTCCTGTACTGACATGAAGGGAAAAAAAATTGGGCTAGAAACTAGGCTAAGGTACAAAACACAGGATGTTGTAATGAGCACATTCAGGAAGGTTCTAGGTCAAACCATTGAAAAGGAGAAAGCACTCATTTTCTGTGCCAGACAGCCAACCGCACGAGTGCTCCTCAAACACAGCTGAATGTCCAGCGTCATGATGGGGTCTTACCTTGAACGGTCGCTCGACCTGTGGGATAGTGGAGCACTTAACAATAACTATGTACTCGTCACAGAGCGAGTGAGGTGAGAAGCTGACAGCCAGAGCAGATCTTCCACCGGCTGTATCGATCTGAGCCACACTGATGTTGGGCTGCCACAGACTGCCTGCAGAACGGCAACAAGACGACATGTTAGCGCCGCTTCATGTGGCTGACTCCCTGTGACTGGACTTTTAGATGTCAGGGACTCACCTCTCTCTATGCAAAACTGGGTCATCTGCATTCTGGGATCCAGACAACCTGAGTCAACAAGACAGTTTCATTAAGCCTTGAAAACCTCAACAAATTGGCTGCATTTCTTTCGAAAACAGGTTACAAGTTATGAGTTGCAAGACAATGACCAGAAATTTGGCCAAAAAAAAAAAGCAAAAAAGGTAACGACAAAAAAATAACTTAAATAAAATACTGATTAAATAAATAACTAACTAAATAAATATATGAATAGAATAGTTTCTAAACTATTCTTTTTATATATCTTACATTTTTAGGATAATTATAATTATTATAAAAGGAATAAATATAATTCTCCTGTCATATTTCCCTATTGTTTTTATTATTATTTTCCAAATTTTGCTCCTTCTCTTTCTCCCCCCCTTTTATGAAACTAATTTTCAGGTCTTTTCTTTCCCTATTTCCTTGCAATTTGCCGGACATCTCCTGCCATGCTGCTGATTGCCTTTTTTTTTTACCTGAAATTTAGCAAAAAATAAAAGCAAAAGAAGGGTTACAAAAAATAAATAAACAATACATTAAAAAACAGAATATCTTATAATTGTTATGAAATTTTAAAAAAAGAATAGTTATAATTATATTAAAAGATTATAAATAGAATATCTGGACATTTTCCCCTGTTTTTTTTTTTTTTTTTTAAGTTTTTACATTTTCTCTCGCTCTCTTCTCTCTCTCCCTCTCCCTCTTTTATGAAACTAATTGTCAGCTCTTTTTCTTTCCTAACTTCTTGCAGTTTACAGGACATCTCGTGCCACATTGCTCATTGTCCTTTTAGACATGTTTTCAAAAGAAATCAAACCAAGGTGCCCAGGTTTCAAAGGTTTGAATGTATGAGAACGGCATCTGAATGCAGCACAAGGAAACTGGTGTTGCTCCAGGTTTCAAAGAGTTAATGTCAAGTCAAGATGACTCAAAGTTCTGTAAAGTGAAGACAACATCGGATGCACAAAATCTACCCTAGTTTGTTTATTTCACCTGCAACTTTTTTTCTTTTTTTGAGGAAATTGCACAGGAGTTGCATGAATCATCTTCCTCTGTATTCTGTTTTTAGTTGTCGCCTACGACCTTTAAAGCTGCTGATCTGGTAATCATTTCAAACACCTCATATATCAGTGTATAAACTGCACATAATCCTCGATATTCCTGTTAACTACTTTATTTAGACTTCAAAACTAAGAAAACTGGAATGAGATGGGTTTGATTAACCCTTTAAAACGCTGAGCGACATCAGTGTTCTTTTGTTGCATTGAGACACCTTTCACAAGTATTTAAACCTTTGAACCCTGAGCACATGCTTGTTCTTTCATGTTCCTACACTTGCAAGAAATAAGTAAATTTAGAAAATGATTTTTGAAAAGGCAAAGGAGAAAATGCCTAGTGATAAAACAGGAAAAAATATTTTTAAATAATATCATAATTACATTTTTAAAATTACAAAATTGTTACAGGATTTTTTTTTCAAGCACTCTTTCCAAGTCTTGTTTACCTTGTGTTTGTTTTTCTTGTTTTGTTTTGTTTGGTTCTGGGGTTTTATGTGGTGATGTTTTTTTTTTGTTTGTTTTTTTGAATACCTATTTTCATATAATTTCTTATACTTTTTATTGACTTCTTGCTAATTTTGGGGTAATTTCTTCATTGCATTCTTCCATTGTCTTCTTGTCAATTAGCTTGGGTTACAAAGACTTAAATACAAATGTGGAAATACATTTAAAACAATAAAACAAAACTGACTTAAAACGTCAACCAAACGGTAACAAGAGCAAGAACAGAGCAGAAGCTCCTTCTGGTCATAGACTGTATAAAATGACAGACATAGTCATGGTGATGTCACCACTTGATTTGTGGATTCCCGTTCTGAAGCCTTGAGTTTGGCATCTTGGCTGTCAACCACTTTTGATTTTTGAAGCCAGTAGTGACATTATTTGGCCAAAAGCGTGAAGCTAACCCTAATGCTAGCTGCTAGCTTAGTTTGCACTGTGCAATTACAGCTATGATCAATTGTGACAATGCTAAAGTTCATTTTTGCAATCGAAAAACAGACAAACAGACAAAACTTTTTAAACAAAAATGTACTTTCTGCAAAAATGGAATATCCAATGTTTTGTTTTTTTAGTGCATTCAAACCCTGAACAAAATTTAAAGGCGACCAAAGCCGTACAAATTCATTTTCAAAAACTGAACACGTTAAAGAGGAGACAGCTACAGCTACGCCTACACTCTGTAAATCTGTAATTACGCCATTATCATGTAACTAAACCAACGTCACCATGCTAGTGATGTCAACGAAGGACACACATCTTTTACTCAAAGCGGCCACGCCTTTATTTAGGCATAACTTTTTGCCTAAATAATATTATTTAAACATAAGACTTACATATAAATTCAACGCCTGTAGAGTCATTAATGTGGACAATTAGCTTTGTCCCCGGCTGTAAACATGATTATTTCTGCTGTTAAGTTGTGCAGTTTAGCATGGGGGGCTGTGGGGATTGACTGATTCTTGGAGCCAGCCTCTAGTGGCCATTAGAGGAACTTCCATGTTGGTTTCATTTTTTTTAACCGTAGTGGTTGCTGCTTGGTTTCAACCTCAACTCACCTGGTACGCTGACAGTAGCGCTGACATCATAGATGCTGTGACCCATCTCTGGTTTGGGGATGTTGAAGACAGAGACATGGTATTTTTGACCAGGGTCCAACACCAGCATGTTAGCTGAGAACGACCACTGAAAACATAAAACAATACTGTCTGAATGTTTGGACCATAGAAATAAAATGACTGTCCTTTCTACTCATCGTATTTCTATGGTTTTGATCAATTACAGACTGTTACCACATATAAAACTGTGCTGCTGGGCTTTGCCCAAAGCCATGCTTTATAAATATATTTCGATACAGCTATATTTATCTGATCTTGATGTATTTCATTTTTTTGCTATAGTACAGCTGCACATTTCATCTACACTGAAATCAGAAAAACGATCCAGTTTAGGGGAAGTGTGCATGAAAATGATGTCTGTCAGTATTAAGAAAACAACAGTGTATCTCAGCGAGTGTTTCTTATCAAGTATCATGTACACTGTTTTATTCTTTACATGATAAATTCAAATATTCTTTAAATGCTGATTGTAGCTGTAGCCATAGATTGAACACACGTCTCTGATGAAAAAAGTTGAACCTGGATCAGGTCCAGTATTGATCATATGATCTATGATATTAACAGCAGGACATATTCACAAACTACAGTTTTAATTTTTTTTAATAATTAGCAAACAAATTTTGAGTTTGGGCCACAGTTTTATGAGGTCACGGTGACCATGACCTTTGACCTTCACCCACCAAATTTGTATTAGTTAATTCTTGACGGCAAGACGGCGTTTGTGTAAAACTTTGACAAATTCCCCCAAGGCGTTCTTGAGATAGTACATTCACAAGAATGACTAGGATGCAAGGTCACATCAACCATGATCTTTGACCACCAAATTGTAATGAGTTTATTGTTGAGTCCAAGTGGACATTTGTGCCAAATTTGAAAAAAAAACAAAAAAAAAACAACTCCCTCAAGGTGTTCTTGAGATAGTCAGTCCAGGAGACAGACAAGGTCAGAGTGACCTTGACCTTTCCCCTATCACCACCAAATTGTAATTTATTCATTGTTGAGTCCAAGTGGACGTTTATGCCATATTTGAAAAACTCCCTCATGGTGTTCTTGACATATCCCGTTAATGAGACTGAGACAGACAAGGTCACAATGACTTTGACCTTTGACCGCAAAAATCTGGCAAATACATTTTTGAGTAAAAATGGACGTTTGTGCCAAATTTGAAAATTCCCCTTGAATTCTCTCAAGGGGTTCTTGGTATATTGTACAAGATAAGAACGGACATAAATGAGGACAGGCGGACGTGAGGACGGGCGGACATGAGGATGGGCATGAGGAATTTCGGGAATGAGGTAGGAGGGATGGATAGACATGAGAAAAAACGGACGAATGTGAGGATGGAGGGACGGATAGACATGAGGACAGACAGACATGAGGACGGATGGACAGACATAAGAACGGCTGAGTCATCTTGATAAAATAAAATATGTGCTACCTGTATGTACAAATATAGATCATAATGGCTATGACATTTGATAATGGCGCAGTAAGTGCTATTTCAGTTGTTGTGAGCCACCCACCTTGTCCCCTGATGGACTCCTCATCGGGAGTTTGTCTTTGAAAGTATATCGAACACACAGGTTCATGTTGGTGGACAGCACCAGGACATGCAGCTCGGTGGCATTCAGCGCAGCAATACTGCCTGAGGACAAACACAGCACAGCTCACTTCCTGTCTTAACTACATCACACCTAACAGAAATCCAAACTTTCCTTGTACACTTCTTGCATTTTATATCATTCCCATGTAACACTTGAGACGGCACACTGACTCACCATCATCCTTTATCATCCAGTTGGCCATCAGTACCGGCTGCAGGTGTCCTGTCTCATCCCACCTAGTGTCCACAGACGCCTGAAACCCCTCTGGACTGCTGGGAGTGTACTCATGCACATCCAGCCATTCACTGTCCAAACAGTTACCTGCACACAGACACAGACCATTATCCATGCACATTCATGTTTTTTTTGTTGATTTATTTCTTCATTAACCCCCTTTAAACCGTAATTTTGCTTGATTTCTTTCAAAAACATGATAAGCAGGCAATAAGCAACAAGAATGACCAAAAAATAGCATTAAGAAAAGAAAAAATTGACAAAAAGGTACAAGAAAATTAGCGGAAATTAGCCAAACAAAAATAATAATAGAAGTAGAAAAACAAATCAGAAAAAGATCTGAAAAAGTGCTAAAATAAAATACAAATTATACACACACACACACACACACACACACACACACACACACACACACACACACATATATATATATATATATATATATATATATATATATATATATATATATATATAGTTTGAGTGGAATTTTGTGGAATGTCAATATCACTTTTAAGATAGAGTATGTACCCAATATTACATATTACATATAAACCCTGTGACCATTGGGGTAAAGAATACTGAACAATATTTAAATGTAATATGAATGTGACAAAAAAAGAAATAAGGAAGAGTGAAATTCACTCACTCGTGGTGACGCTACATCTCAAACCCTGTGGCAGGAAAAAAAAGAAAAGGAGATTAGAAATTAGAACTATAATTTTAATTTAATGATTTGCCAACTTTTCACCAATTATACAAAAAACTCTTAAAAAACACAAAAAAATCAAACTGTAATTGGCAACTGGAGCTTGAGCTAAGGATTATTTTCATTGGTAATTAATCTGTCCATTTTTTCTATGTTAATCAATTAGTTGTTTAATTGATAAACTGTCAGAAAATATTGAAAAATGTTGATCAGAACCCAAGGTGATGCCCTAAAATGTCTTGTTTGTCTGTAAGATATTCACTTTACTGTCACTACAAACCAGAAGATATTTACATTTAAAACCTGCAGAGAATAATTTTTGAGAAAAAATAATTCAAACCGTCTAATAGTACCAAATTAGTTAGTGATTCATTTAATAGTTGCCAATTAACTGATTAATCACAGCTCTACTGGCAACATGTAAAATCAGAATACTTCAACAGGATACTTTAATGTAATGATGATGCATTTTTCTTTCAACAAGAAACTTTCACGTGGTGTTATAACAGAATAACATTCAAAGTCAAAATGACAAGATAGTGCAGCCGACATTACGGCGTATATATGAGCTCTTCTGTATATATGAAAGATGCCATACAAATATTGATACAATTATAAATGTTTCACACACATTTAAAACATATAGAAATGTAAAGGCAAAGCAAATTTTAAAATGTATGCCTGCACAAGGATAAGCATCAGTCTTTGTAAGAAAAACCAAAACATACTGTATGATGTCGCACACGCGTCCCCAAAGTCCAAAAAGGCTAATTACCTCATTGGAACAAGTTAATATCTTTTTGGGACCAAATAGTCAGCTAACTTGTGCACACAAGAGAATACCTTCTAGCCACAAGATAATGTGTGCAACTTGTGTGCACAAAATCCAAAATATCACTTTGTAAACTTTGGGGGCTTTTTAATATTCATAACAAGAAACCAGCAGTGTTTTGCAAAACTTTCATGCATTGATTTAACTAAATATCTTCAGACTTTATTTTGAAAGCATCTTGTTTGATTTCTTTCAAAAAATAGTTGGCGAGCAACAAATTAGTAAAAACTACATTACCTGTAAATTAGCTTAAAAAGGAAATAAATATTAAAAAAGGGAAAGTAAAAAAACACATTAAATAACCTGAAAAAACTTCAAAGTTAAATTAATTCTATAAAAATAGTTTTAAATATATAAATATAATACCTTTAAATACGGTTCACTAGCTGAGAAAAACATTTCTAAATATATTAATTTCTTGAACTTTTCAGACCATTTCTTTATAAGTTGCTTATGGCCTTTTCTCCCAAGTTTAAAAAAAATCAATTTGCTCAGGGTTTTAAGTATTTATGAAAGGCATCTGAATGCAGCGCAAAATAAGTGATTTCGCTCCAGGTTTCAAAGGGTTAAGCTTGGCATCAGTATGCTGTTATATATCTTTATATGCCCACATAGTTAAAAAAAAAAAAAAAAAAAGGTTCTACTGTCTTAATAAGGTTTATTTTTCAAAAATCTGTCAAGGCATTTGGCTTTTCAAAGGGGCAGTGCACCCAAAAAAACCAAACTACGTATTTCAAAGGCTACATGCAACTTGGCAAGAGACAATTGCAAGAAATTAGGAAATGCTGACAGAAAATGAACTGAAAATAATTTTATAAAAAAGAGAGAAAATATTAGAAATGTATTCTTTGAGGGGAAAATATCTAGGAAATTAACTAACCTAATTTCATAATTGCTATATATTTATAAATATTTAAATTTACATATATAGCACTTTTTTCAGGTCATGTCCATGTTTGTTTGTTGTTGTTGATTTTTTACCATGTTTGTCCCTTTTTTTTTTAAATTTTCAGGTAGTTTTCTAATAACCTTTTACCTAATTTCTTGCTTATTTGGGGTAATTTCTTGTTAACTGGCCTATTGCTTTCATTTATTGTTTTCACAGAGATTAAGCCAATTTGCATTGGTGTCAAGGGGTTAACTGCTTCCTCAAGATAAGAGAGATCTTGTTGCGAGCAGTTTCATGTAGGAACTTTTTTCCGCCAAACTACACCCACCAGCGAGTTTGTCAAGTTAATATTTGACACTTTGAGCCCCACAAGCTGAATGCCATTTATTTCCATTATGATAGAGAGAAGGCAAACATTTCTACAGCCGATATCTCCAACACTCTGCATCTCACACCAAAACTATCTACACTGATTAACAGCACTACAGGTAATGGAAAAAAATCTAAGATGATCTAACTTTATTATGTAGATTAAAAATTGTGTTACATATTGTCCATATAATAAGTCCCATAATTATAACGAGCAACGTGGTCTCTGTTGCAAAGATATATATTTAAAAAATAATAATTAAATTGCTGTAGACTGTAGGAAATACTTCGAACAGCGTAAAAAAGGTAAAGTAGAATAATAAACCAGACATAATTCAGTGTACCTAATATACGAATATTTAGCGAAAGTGTACGCCCTGAACAGCTTGTTGTCGGTTAGCTTACCTGTGTGGAGCAGTTAAGGGCAGGCCATGATAAAACCCTCACCCCGCACGACAGCGACACACACACTAACACCAAAACTGCTTTAAAAAGTATCATTGTGAAGAAAAACTGCTGTCAGTCCAAGTCCCTGCCGGTTAAAAGCATTTTAGACAGTTCCAAACTACAGCGAAAACACGACGGTGGTGTGCGACTGGCGCTGCTGTTGATTAATGTAAAAACTTCCTGTTAACTATGCAAATCACCTGCTGTTTACAGTAAGTTACCTCATGCTGCCTTCATGACGCCTGGGAATTTACAGCACTGATTCCGGCTAAAGTTATTATAGGCCTAATTAATAATAATGATTTTTATGATTTAAAAAAAAAGCTTGCCCCTGATTCATACCCCCAATATTATTAATTTATGATTGTTTTTTTTTTGTTAATTTCAGTGTAGAATTTTCAAAACAATGAGAAAAAAACATTTTATACTTTTTTTTCTCGCAAAAGACAAAACATATGACATTTAGCAATAACAACAAAAACAATCAATTACAGTTCTCTTAACATTACTGTTACTCAGAAATATAATATAAATAGATATAAATATAATATAATGTCCCATTATTTTTTCTTTATACCTCCTTTTAAATTGAATAATGTTTGAGCTGCATTTGAAGTCATTATCCAGAGCATTCCACAGTTTGACTCCATATACTGAAACACACATCTGCTTTAATGTAGTGCGAGCGTAATGAATTTTGAAATTAAACTTTCTTCTCTGATCCTCGTCGTTGGATTTTAATATAACCAGCCTCTTTAGATTTTCCGGTAATAATCTGTTTATGGCTTTAAACATGACTAATAATATTTTTGATTCAACTAAATCTTTAAATTTCAAAACACATGAGCTGATAAACAGTCTGTTAGTATGTTCTCTGGCATGCACCTTAAGTCTTGTTGCTCTTTTCTGTAACACGAAGGTTTAGTATTAGTCGTAAACGTGTTGGCCCACACCTCGGTGCAATAACTGAAATATGAAAGAATAAGCTTCTTCTAAGCTTCGTTGCTTTCTTCATAGCACCAATACACATTTTTTTCCTCCAAATCAATTTGTCGTCTTTTATGAATCCAGGAAATCTAGCTTCAGACACTCGTTCAATATAAACACCATTTACAACCATGTTGATTCGATGATTAAAAAAAAAAAACTAAAATTGAAACTTAGAAAGATTAAACTTAAACATTTCAACAACGATTTAAAAACAATATAATCTTTTCACATATTTTTTCCCACTGACAGGAATGCACCATGAATAGTGACTCAGGTCTCGTCCTTGTTACGTGCATGGCAGAGTGGGTACAGAGGAACATGCTACTTTGCTGTTTAATTTTTCTTCATCAGCTTGTAATAAAAATGTCACGACCATATGTTTCTCCGCCTCCGCTCAGCAGCAGACAATCGGGGTTAACATCTTTCTAAGGGAACATGTGACTCAGCCTCCTACAGATTATTATCTAATTTCAAGTGAACAGTGGAGGAGGAAGTGGAGGGGGAGGAGGACATGTTGACTTTCCACATATTCACCAGCAGATGGCACAAAAAGACTGAACTGCAGCACAGATATTTTGAGGACTGCTATGTTCTGTGTATTCGAGTCACCGAACATTGGGATATTATTGTGCACTTTTCTGTCACATTTCAAAAAGATCAATCAATGTATAAAAGTTGTCTTCGTAGTGCAAAAAAAAATACACTTCTTCAGTATCCCCAGATAAGTAGGAAAGTTTTTTTTTCTTTTTCTTTCTGGTGTTATGTAATTGACAAGGACCTGTAATTTCAAGCCAGTGAGGTCTGATACCTCAGTAAACACAATGAGGTCCTGGAAGATCAAAAAGAACAAAAAAAACCAAAAAAAAAAAAAACAGGCCTACTGATATAAATAATATAATATAAATAGCTATAATTATGCCTAGAATAGCAAAACTACTTCACAATATCTCACTATTTCATTTTTAATGCCTTTATTATATTGCTATAATATTCCTCACAGACATGTGGTGCAGTTCACTAACTTATAATGATCTTAAGATAGCGCCATGCCTAAAATATCACATTCCAGCACGGCTTGTCAGATATTACTTTGAAATACTTACGTTACCTTATGATTTTTCTGTTGCGTATCACATCAGATGATAATGTACACTCCTTTGTAGATGCTGAACACAGAGTTTAAATGATTAAATTATTCTGTTAAATCCAAACAACAAACTAATTGCAATCTAAGATACATACGTCCTTTGAGGTTTCATTTTTGCAATCTTTAGTCCATGAAGGGACACAGATCTATGTCAAACACAATACAGTGTTGAGTATAAAAACTAAAATTCAGGAGCCGAATTTTCTCTCAGACCACTTCACTAACAATATGCTCAAAGCCTGTCATGGGATTTTTGCCCAATGACGCTACAATGAAACCGCCTACCCCAGCTTTAATCAAGCATCACTAATGCAAAGAAAAGGCACTCCCTCATATCTCATGCTGTATCCCCCCTGACACCTGGACCTGATGGGATAATCTGCCACACCTGAATTAGACACACCCCCAGCCTTCAGATAATGTACAGTATAGGCAGCTGTGGTCAGAAACAAAGCCAGTGAGTGAAAGCTCCAGTCATGGATCAGTGTGCTGCTGCAGCAGAACGGGGCCTCCTCATGTGGGCCTGAGCTGCAGCAGAGGGTGTCTGCTGTGTCCAGGTGTGTGTACTGATGTTTCAGCTGTTCAGGCAGAGATCAGACTTGCTAGATAAGATAAAAACTTCTTTTCAGGATAAGTGAGAGTGTTGACAGACATTGACAACATGTGGCGGTGCTGTGGGACAAAAGAGCTGCTGATCTGAGTGGACTGACATGATCCTTCAGCACAAGTCAGTGAGGTGACTACGGGCTGAAGAGCTGGATGATGAATTTATCACAGGCAGCCACCATACCTCTGTGTCCACATGGGATGAAAACTCAGTGTATACAGGATATAATGTGAACATAAGATAAATCTAAGTGCTAAATCATAGGCAACTGGACTTGGCTGACTTTCTTAAACCTTAGGGAATGTTTCTGCACATTTCACGCACTTTTAATTCTTCATTTTTTGATCATTTTGGTTGTGTGCATGCATATTACTTAATTCTTGCAAGACTGTGTATTTTTGTGTAATTTTTGAATTTCCAGCTCAGCTCCTGCAATAAGTCTAAAATGCACTGTGTAAACAAAATTGTTACATTCATATTGTTAAGTGCAAAAAATGCTCCACTGAAACCCATTCAAACTGACATGTTTTGATCCCACAGCCATCAAAGTATGTATTATTTCTGGGTGTAATTCTGGGCTTTTGCCTTGAAATTTGTAATTTTTACTAATTTCCATCATCTTTCCAACACCTTTTTTTTCTTTTTTTTTTTACCATACCTGTCACAATCAATGTTACTGCTTATCTTTTTTTTTCCTTTTTCTTTCTTTCATCGAGAAACATAGTGGCATCGTGACAAAAACTTCTGAATTCTGAAAATTAAGGAATATTTCGTATTTATGTTTAGAACTGATGCTGGTTTAAAAAACTAAACTCAATGAGAGTGGAAAATAATATCAATATATGATATTTTCTATTACCTGATTTTGAAAAGCGCATGTTGTGTGTAGGGCGGTATGAGCGTGATTATTTGACAGTGCACAAAAAATATTAGTGTAAAAAAATCAATGTTGCTACTAATCATTGACATATCCCAGGCTATGATAATAAAAATTATAATGAAAATAGCATGTAGTATATTGAAAATAATTCTTTTTTTTTCCTTTTTCATCTAAAAACATAGTGGCATTATGACAAAAACCTGGCATTTAAAGGGTTAATATTCTGAAAATTAATACTTGATATTCAGATTCAGACAGCTTTAATTATGATTTGGACTGATGTTAATTCAAAAATTAATTCAATTAATGTGTAATTTTTTCAAAGCCTGATTTTGAAAGGCGCATTTTGTGCGCAGAGCGATACAAGTGTGTGTAAGATGCCTCACCTCTAAATCCGAGAGGCTTCTTCAGTTCAAGCAACCTTTTATACAGCTGATGGAGCAAGGCATTACCATCTTACAGCATGCTGTTGGCTTCATGTTTCATGAAAAGTCTACAGACTGCTGATGTCACTGCAGTAAATGTGCTTATATGTTCAATATCTGAAGTTATTCTGGGCCCTGCTGCATAAAACAGAAGCTTTCCATCATTATTTTTTCTCAGTCAAATCTGTGGTTATTGTTTAAAGATATCTGCAGGGCCTCCAGACCTTTCCATTAATAGCAGTGAAGTACGCCTGCCATCCATCAGAGTTGACCCATATCTGCAGCGTCCGGCCTCTATCTGTCCTCCCTATAATGTTCTCTGCAGTCAGCTAATGGAGAGAAATGAGCTGCTGTCTACAGTTTTCCAAAAATGGGGTGAAACTAAAAGTTCACTGTGAAAAACTTTACATTATTAAAAAAATAAAGGACACAGAAACAAAGCGGCCCTGAGCAGCAAACTGTGAAACCCCCATTCCAATCACCATCAAACTCTGTGAGTCTCAAGTATTTGCACTCAAGTCCAATCTCAAGTCCCACGTCCAGACAGGCAAGTCCCGAGTGACAAGTTCAAAGGCAAGTCCCATGCCCTAACCTTTTGAGTTTTGAGTCCTAAATAAGTCATAATGTGTTCTTCACATTTTCAAAAATCATGAATGCTTTTGAAAATTTGCATTAAACAAGTCAAAAGTTCCTCAGCTGCTAAGTTAAGCTTAGCATCAGTTCAATAGCTATCAGTACATTTACATGCACAGTTAAGTCAAGCACAGTTAAGTCAGTGCTGTAAATTTTGTATGTCCAATATGCTTTACTCGGTGCCTTCATCTTGTTTTGTTTTTTTCTACGAATTTATGCTGCTCGACTCAGGGTTGAAGCCCAATGTGTAGACTATGGAACAGTTCAGGCTGCTTGAGTTGTGTACATGAAAGAGATTTAGTATAATTTCAGTTGGCCTAACATGTTAACATATATTTTAAAACTCCAGTTAGTTAGTTAGTTAGTTGGACTAACACAATAACTTGACTTTTTCTAACATCATGTAAACGGACTAAATTTAAATATCAGCCTGGACTTATCATTCTTTGTGCAATTTCATACATCAAACAAAAGGAGGAAGTTGTGTCTTTGTCTGTAATTTTCAACCCGCACATTTGGTTAGCTAAAATTCATTTTTTGTTAACCATCACACAATTTTGGTGCATCAATAAAATCTTTGGTACTGCAAAGTACCGCATCAGTATCCAACGAGATATCAGGAACTGTAATATCTTTTGATTCACAGAAACTTGAATAAATCCTGGACAAAGCCATTCAAGCAGGAGGTTATCCAGAGGATTCAAGGGAGAGAAGGAGAGGAGATATGCACTTTATAATGAAGGGATGGTATGTTGGTATGTGAGGTACTGTCCTGTTCCTGCAGGGGATCACTGCTTTACACAGTTAAATCATTTCACAGCCAGAGTCCATGCATAAGTAAACCATCCATCTATAAAGTAGCAGCCAAAAATGTGAGAAAACACAAAAAAAACCCTAAATTACAGAGCAGAGAGTTGCCTTGTATAATTCCACACTACAATTAAATCATTGATTGGTTGATTGATTGATTTTGGAGGTGCAAGCAAGCATCTCTTTACAATTGCAGCTGGACACAGTCTAACCTGTCCTGGTCCTGGTCTTGCTACTTCAACATTTTCTACTGGGGAAGCTCATTCAAGCTCATCAAGTGTGTGAACAGATAAATACTGACATTGTTGTTCTGTGGATAGTTTTGTTAATTCTTGATGGTTTTCTTTCATAATTTATTTCTTTGTACTCTTTTGTCAAAGCACAGCCATAACAAAATCTTTAATCTTAATGCATGTTTGCCCATGGTCTGGGTAGGCTCAAGTAGTCATGGTTCCAGAAGGAGTGCACTCACTGAGATAAATATAACCTCTGTTTCCATCTATCCAGCAATCATCTGTCCTTGGCTCTCTCTGTTTGACTGACCTATTTATTCTCCTTTGTCCGTGAGCTGAAGGAAGATAATAGTGCTCCATACATAACAACCTCCTCCTTCTGGTGAAAGAGCCCACGCATAAAAAGCGTGATTTAAGCACAAGGATGAAAATAGTGGTCTGACATTTCCATTCAATGGATCTCTGCATTGTCATCCAATACTCAATACAAAGACACCCATGGACAGTCGTCGTCACCACTTGTTTATTGCTCTTCACATTTTTATTTGACAACACCCTTCTTGTTTTTGTTCTTGTTTGACAAAGATGTTATCATGTCAGTGAACTGTTATATGTCTCTCTTTTTTTAAGAGCCTTAAAAAATATATTGCAATTTTATATTATGCACTTTGGGTGCAAGAAACACGTTATGAAATGTGCCAAAATCTATCAGTAAAGCTTGACAGCATCAGAAAAGCAAAATTAACATCTACTAAAGATAGAACCCAAAAGGAGCACTTCACTTCTGAATGCGAAGAAAATGTAAAAATTAAAAAAAGGACCTCCAATTCCATTTGAAATGAACTAAAGTACACATCCAAAGCCTTTAGAATCTATAACAGAGTCCACAAGGAGTGCAATAGCGGGAGCAAGTACCCCAGGAATGAGTCCTAAAACCTAAACCTCTGTTAGCATTTCAGCACCTTCAGTTCCCTTATCTCAAAGTCAATGGGTTTTTTTTGAATGGGTTTTTGGTCAGAAGCCTGAAATAAGGCCTGGGGTTAGCACAAGGTAAAGAGACTTTTACGTTTTGTTCTATGACATAGACTGCTTGAGTAAATACCACACTCATGAACTTTGAAGCTTAATGAAAGATGGTTGCTAACAACTTGCTAAATGAGATGACAAAATGTCTTCACTCCGAGACGCACCTAAGATGGCTTTACAGCCTCATTGTGGTCGTGATGTTAAGTCATGCACCTTGGTGTTGGTGGTTCATAGCCAACACGTTCTTATCCCTAGTTATTACACTCAAGGTATCCTCTTGCGTCTGCTCTTTACGGTCCGGGATGCTGCTACTGTGATGTCAACACAAGCACATGGTAGGATTACACTGCAAGTGGTTATGTTTGACAAAAAAAGCACCTGGCAGCCATGCTGGAACATCAACTAATGCACATGCTGGCATGGAGGGTTCAGATTAGGGGAAGGAGTCACATGGAAATGTGTAGAAAAAACCCCTCTCAGACCGGATATAAAAACTGCACTCCTGCATGAAGTTCAGGACCATCCAACACCTCTCCCTCCTGTGTGCCGTATAGGTGCATTTGTGCTGCTTGTATTACGTTGTTACCAGTAGTATTTCAACCTGACACCACCTGGCCGCATTTTGATGCAGATGGCTCCCCACCAGCGTATAATAACACTGCAACTGGTTCTGTCCAGCCGCATTGAAACCTGATTGGTCCAACGACATCTCATGTAAATGCTAAAGGTGGCTTTAAGCGTTGCAATCTTACACCAAGAGCACTGTCAATGCAACAGTTTTTTATGAGTTCGGAAGTACCAAATGTGCTGGCAGACCGTAAAGTTAGCTTGTTACTTTTCACAACTGCATTCAAAAATCTTAAAAATGGCGTTCATTTATGAAGATTATCTTGCTGAATAAGACATGTAGGTATCATAAACATTTGCCACAGAACATATTTTCTGCAATAATCTAAAAATCCAATGGAAAAACTCCCTTAGGCTTTTTGACAAGGGAACCATGTGACACAAGCTTCTGTGTCATTCTACAGAAAAACGTCATCCCTGGGGAATTCTATATTGCCGTATGTATTTATTTAGTCCAAGATGGCAAACACGGAAAATGGAAAACTGCATTTGCCTTGCCATTAGTCATTGGTGACAGTGCACTGAGAGTCTTTGATACTAATCTTGAAAACTGCATTGCTCTGCATCTCCATGACAACCTTCTGGTGTGCAAAAGGTCTACTTGAGTTCAGGAGGGTAGTTTGGGTTCAAACAAAATGAAAGCCGCAAATGCAGTTATCCATATCTTGCGACACCATCTTGCCCCAAGGACAGTCCTGATGTCCTCTGTATAAGTGGCATCGTGGTCTCAATGGATCCCTGGATGAGAGCTTCATGGACTGTAAACTGCAAAATAAACATTCACAAAAATGTGAAAAAAAACTATGCATTTGCACTATAAAAATTATGTTAAACAACTGTATTCAACAATAGAGTCAGGTTCAGTCCCTGAGAGGACAGGGTCTTTTTTGCAAGCAACGTTGGCCATAAGCATATATCTCCTGATCTTTTAATGCCTTTTGTATCATGTGCTAATTGCTTCATTCTGCGTGGTGTTCTCACCTTCAAAACAGGCTTATCAGGCCTTAAATTTTATCTCATATTATTTCCTACATAGGAGATAGCATCCTGTATGTAGGAGATAACATATCATATGAAGGAGATAGTCTGCGTCTGTAACTATATTGGAAAGAAAAACAGAAATTAAACATCACACAAGTATTAGGAATACACTAACTGCATTTTTTTTTTTAACAATCTACCTTCTCTCCTTTTTTAGTGTGTACCATATGTGAGAGCCGTGCCTGTAGTTTCAGCAAGTGGGTGTTGAGTTCCACCAAAGTTGTGTCTTTTCACTTTATTTAAAATTTTTTGCTGTTTTTTTTTGTTTACAGACTGCGATCTCAAGACCGTACAAATATTGATTACAGGACCGAAAGACCTCTGCAGTTATAATCTGCAGTACAAGGCTGAACCCCCATAACTGTTGACTAAACAAAACAACAGATTGGGATTTTGAGTAACTTTCTATCTTAATTTCTTTTACAAGAGGTGTGAATATCTGCCCACAGGCCTATTCAGACTGTTACACAATAGCCCAGTGATGTCTAAAATGTTTTTTAAAAGTTAGTGACTTAGAAGTATTTGACCTAGATCTTATTTAATAGTTAAGCGGGTTATTATACAGCTATGAAAGGGCTACTAGAAGGCTTTAGCTTTTGTATTCACATTTTGGTGGCATGGGCATGCATTAGGTGCAGGCACAGAATTGTCAGATATTTGCATTAATTACATAACCACTGCATTTTTTAAAAACACGCCTCAACAGAATAAAAATAGCTTTTTTCCCCCAATCAATGCAAGATCACTAAATGCAGTGTGCTTCTTTTATCATTTCAGCTCCAGCTCACAGTGGAGGAGGCCTGCGTTACCATGATACATCATCCGCCTCCATGTGAAACATGCTGGCTGGGATCATTCACAATGTGGCATAAGGTAAAGAGAAACAGGCAGGATAAAATAAAACCTCAACTCATATCTTTGCACTACCTACAGTATGTGCTATTATGTGAAGTGTCATTCAAAACACTATTTCAGAACTTGCCATAAATGTTAAACACTACAGGCTGTGGAACCATGTGTATAAGGAAAATTCTGCGGTGGGATTTTGCCCCTTAAATGGTGCTTTTGCAACGGGAATATCTCTGACAATGAACAGAACACTTTGACAGAGGATAACCTGCCAAAGTGCATTTCATAGTATCAGTTTCAGTCCGTTCCAAACAAAACTTATTTATGTTTGAGTGCTGCTGATTTACATTGTGTGATAACATGTATAATAATCAGCACATGGCAGTGATAACGTAATCAGTCAAAGTCATAATCTCACATGCCTGTATTAGCCTCGCTCTGAGGAGGAGCAGCAGTGACTGTTGCTGTGTGAGTGCTGGCTCAGGTCTTTTTGTATATTTTATACAACTCTTTCACCTGTCCACCTGCTGTTTCAAACAACATCATAACAGAGAGCGAATGACTTGTGAATTAAACACTACAACAAAGTAGCACAAAACACTTTAAATGGAAACAACGTCTTTACTGCACAATACAAGGTGGTGGCATTAAATGTGTCGAAATCACATGCTAGCAACAAAAAAAAAAACAATGCTAATTCAAAGTTTCTTTGTCAAAGACTCACAGTTTGGTTAGGTTCAGAGAAAGAAAAATACTTGGTTACGTTTTGGAAAAGAACATAGATGCAGGACGTTATAACTACATCACTAAATAACTACGTACAGTATGTAAGTGATGTAAGCTTACACACTTTGCATGGTTATGTAAAGTACTCTATGTGAAGTACTTTGTATACTTACATGATATGAATAAAGTCATGCAACTATATTGACTTTTGGTTATAAAAAGGACACAAATAGCAGAGTTCTGGTTGAAAGTCCATTTCCCCTCCCCCCTGCCCTACACTGACCTTCTCGCTTTTTATACTATTTCTTGTAGACTTTACAGTTTCCATTGTTTTCGTGTTCCCAGAACGTTATTTTTTACATATTTTGTGACCACCACAACATTATGGGTTATTGAGTTGGTGTCCATTTCACATATTTCTATGAGATTGGCTGAGTATTTTATTAATTATATGACTATAAATACATGGGGTTTTGCATGGGCAGTCTTTGTTCACGCTTGAAGCTTTATTCCCCTAAAAAGAAAAAACAAACTTGTATCCTATAATATTTTTGTGTTTACTGCATGTCCATGTTAGCTCATTTATTTGACTTTGCTGTTTCTGGCAGACATTCGTAATATAGTGATGGGATTCGTAGCAGTTTTTTATTTTAAATGACTGTGTTGTCTTCTCTTTACGGAGTATCTGTAAATTTACATATTTTGCATACTTACTTAACGTACTCTATGTGAAGTATTATGTATTGTTTACATAAAGTACACAAAGTACCTAAAGTCACGTAACTATGTTACTTTTGGTTTCAAACAGGACACAAACAGTGGTCTTCTGTTTGAAAGTCCATTATCCATTTATTTGATCCTTGCTTCCATCCACCCTACATAGACTATCTCACTCAATATACTTAATTTGCATGTCTACCACGACATTTCTTATTGACTTTACAACTGTCATAGTTTTCATGTGGTTTTGCTGTTTCTGTCAGACATTCAGAATATATATAAATCATTTTTTGTGTTTATTATTGTGCTTAAGGTGTTTTTTGATCACATATGACTGTTTGCTGTAGTAACAATGTGTTTCTGAAATGGTATGAGAAGCATACATACACATACATAATGTTCCATTTTCTCTTAGGAGTTCTACCATGTAGTCAAACAGTGGGTTTCATCCAACAGGTAGCTGTTGGATCAGAAAAAAAAATCCATTCTGGTTATATTTCTCACATGATTTATTGTTCACCTCCAAGTGTATCACAATATCTCTGTGAGCTGAGGAACTACAGAATATCTGCTGCTCCTGAGGAAAGGCTTTAAAGGGTCTTCACTTTTCTTAAGTCTCTTTTCCACTGCACAAAACACCCTTTGGCTTTTTAATGTGAGGGTTAAGTGCAATCGTCATTCACATTCAGGTCAAATGACTCTGCAGTAGTCACAGGTATTTATCGCCTCTGGCTCTGATCAGTATTGATGGCAACACAAAACCCGAGTGAATGCTCTAATTTTAGCACCTTAACCAGTGAGATGCAATGACCTGCCACAACTAATTATCTTTCTCTGTCATAGCAGCACTCAAAAATCAATCCAAACATTTATTTATTTATTTAACCATTTGTTGTTGCAAAAATGTGCAAAACTGTAATAAAACGACAATGTGATGGGTCACTTGAATCCATTTGAAGATATTTACCAAAATACAAATTGATATGTGCATATGACATCATCAACTTGTTCTGAGTTCATAGATAATATATAATATTTAGGGCCAGCATCAAATGATCTATAGCGATAATTAAAGTCCATTGCACAAGTGCATTTAGGGCGTGTTAAACTCCGCTTTGCTTGTTAAATTGTGAGCAATCTGGATGCAAAGTAGGGCACAAGGGGCAAAGGGGTTGTATTTAGTGCTTAAATAAGTGTGTTTTGACTGTAATGTGAATCAGCAAGTCAGAGTGTCATCTCTAATTCCAGCCTGTTTTCATTCTTAAGTGGTTAAATACCAATGCATTTCTAGTGATTTTGGCATAAAATTCTGATGCCAATATTCACCTTTCTGTGCTGTATGATATGCCCCCCAGCATCAGCTGAAAGGCGTCTGGACAGAAAAGTTGCGGTGTTGTGATATGCAGCACCTGGCAAGGTAGCTTGATACCCAGACAGGTGGTGTCAGCTGCCACCGGACAGAACCTGTTCTGTCCACACGATGTGCCACTGGTTGGTATCAGGTTAAAACATTGCCAGTAACGATATAGTATAAGAAGCACAAAAGTCCCCAGACGGTGGGTGGGAGGGGCGGTGGAACCAATCAGACTTTCAGGCAGGAGTCCGGTGTTGTTTCCCATCTAACTGTCATGGGTTTTTTTCTACATCTTACCATGTGCCTCTTTTGCCTAAACCTAATCATCCGTGCTCTTGTTGCCCAATCCTGAGCATGTGCTTTTGTTGACATCCTGGTCCTGTTTGCCATGTGCTTTTGTTGCCTTAACAAAACAGCAGCATCCTGGATCATCAATAGAAGATGCAAAAGGATACTTAGAGCGCTGATTTGGCAAATTAGAGAAACAAGCGGCTTTCTGCTGAGTGTAATGCAGTCAGAGCAGTGATGTCACTGCAGCAAATATTGTGGGACATGAAAGCAGCAAAACTAAAAATTGTAAATACAAACTCAACAGAGGAAACAGAACTTAATTTTTAGCCTCTGAAATAATCAATAAAGTTACGTTGCTCCTTGTGTGTAAATGGACACCGTGTTTCCCTTGATGTGGAGTGCGACAGCAGCTCTGCTCTGCCCTCTGCTATGTTCGCATTTTAAAGAACGCCATTCATATTTTTCTCATTAATGATATATCATTTCACTCACTACAACCCATCCACAGGTCACTGTGTGTGTAGCAAGCAGGATGTGCACGTGTTTTGAATCCACCTATGTAAGCTTCTTACTTTCTGCAGTCTTTAATATAGCAGGAAAATACTGCGCCATTCTAACTTTAGGTTTTTGTTGGTCATTGCTACAGTCGCTTTCTGCTGCCTCAAAATAGCAATTTTCCAACAATGCACCTGACCACACCTCATTTTAAGACCTGCGCACCCATGGGCCCACAAATGGGTGCTAATATATAAGCTGTGTTCACACTCCAAGCAACATAACATTATCGCTGAGTCGCTGTGGAAGTGTTACTCAAGCACCGTTAGCGAAGGTACGTCGTCACAGAATGTGTGATTCTGCTACATGACAGAACATCATCTAAAATCTAAAATCTGTCTGAGCCCCATTTTAACATTACATTCCGTTGTCCCATTGCATCCCTGTGTGCAATTTATGTAAAGCTTGCATACAGCAAACACACAAAAAAAAATCACAGCAAACAAAGATTAATAAGACAGTACCACAACTAAAACAAGTCATGCCCGTCAGCAGCGACAAGTGTCAGGCATCATTTGCTAACAGAGGGAAGCTTTATGAAGACATTTTGCAAACATGTATTACATTACATGACATTAATTACATTACATTACAAGTTGAAATGAAGTAATTTTAACTTCTGGGAAAAAACACAGAGGAGCCATCAACACAAGTTCTTTTGTAGGAGAGCAAAAGGAGAGAATGTTTCAGTTTATTATGGTGCATTTTCAAGAATAATGTCTCTCTGTTGTTCCATTTTGACACATGCATATTTTTTTGGCATGGATGCAAGTGTGTCATGTTAAGAGTTTTCTTAATTTTTGATGATAAGTTCCTATCAGATAATATACCGTATTTTTCCCCAATGTGTAGCATTGCAGATGGTCACACCTGAGACCTGCTGAACTCACGTGCTGAAGTAAAGTCATCTGTAGTGCTGTAATCCAGTTAGACTGTCACTGCCGGCACATTTCAAATAGAAATTATGTTATTCACATGGCACACATAATGAATGGCTATGCCTATTCCCTGCAGCACTTGGTGCTGAGGAAACCAAATCCTTGAGGAAATCCTCTCCTCCGTTAGAAATGGAGGTGGATCCTGGCAGCTCAACTGTTCTGCTCCGCCTGTGTGTTTACAGCTGATGGAAACATGGAGCTTATCAGCATGTTACGTAAGATCAGGATTTACAGCCACAGTTTTAAAAGGGGAATGCCGGAGGGGCTGCTGGCCTCACAAATGTGCAGTTATTTAGCAGATTGACCTGCACATTTTTCATCCAGAGATACTCAATCACACCTGGACTCACTTCACAGGAAATCATCTACCTAAAATATGGCTGATTTAACACTTCAGAACATAAAGACTTGGAGAGAAAAGATGGGTAAGATGTGTTTGGCAGGGGAACCTACTAGACTGTTTACCTTTTGTAATGTATTAAATGATTGATAGTTATTCAGTCACATGCGTAGCTTGGAAATGCAGGAGCTAACAAAAGAAAACAAAGAGCTCTTAAATAATTTACTTTAAATACCAGCTTTTGACGACATGTTCACCTGGGCAGGATGTGAACCCTGCGAGTTCACCGTTTCTTGTGCACATCTTTAGAAATGTGCATTTGTAAGATATTTTAAAAGTTTCAAAAGTTTCAAAGAAATTACATGAAAAAGCAAAAAGCAAAAAAAGAAAACAAAAATAGAGAGCGAGAGAGAAAGAAAGAAATCTGTCCAGTTTTCTCAGGTTTTTAGAGGTTTAAATGCTCATGAAAGGTGTTGAAATGCAGCCCATAAAATTGATCTCGATTCAGTTGTTAAAAGGTTAAAACTGCAGCCACAGCATGCCGCTACATGCCGCTTACACATTGTTGCATCTTATACTGTCACATAAAATTGAAATTAAAATTTTTTTTTTTTTTAATTAATTCTATTTATTTATTTGTATAATTCCTGATTCTTTGGGAGCTTCATTGCCAACAAAAAAAATGAAAAAAAAATAAAAATAAATAAAAAATCAGGACACCCTCTGAAACCTGGAGTGACACAACTTTTTTCACTACTTAAAGATGCCTTTCACAAGTGTTTAAACTTTTGATTTCATTCATTCCAATTTTTGTTTCAACGCATGACAAAAAGGCAATGAGTTACTTGGTCAGAAATGTTCCAAAGATTGCAAGAAATTAGTAGATTTTGAACATTATTTTTAAAGAGAAAATGCTAGGGAAAGAGGAAGAGAAAACTATATTTATAATTATCATAATTACACGGACTAAATTTATTTTTAAGCACTTTCCCCCCATTTTTTAAAAGAAATAATTTTCAGGTAATTTTCTTGTTTTGTTTTTTTTTTTAAAGTTCTTGCTAATTTTGGGGGGTCAATTATTCTTTTGTTGCTTATTGCCTTCTTCCCATTTATTTTGAAAGAAATCAAGCAAGTTTGCTTAGGTTTCAAAGGGTTGAAAGGAAATGTGGTTCTAATGGGCTGGATCTCTGGGCTGGATTTATGGATGGACGGATGGAAACGCCCCCCCTTCTCTCCTAGGTGTGTTGCCGCTGTCGAGGATCCGCCCCCCGGCCAGCGTGCAGCGGGTGACGCCAGGCAGCACACCAGCTCTGACCAAACAATTTCACTGATTAGCTCCTGTATGCATGAGATGTGAGAGATATTTCTGTACCGGACTCTAGTTTTGTTTCTACAGCGAACATGAATGATATCAAGATCGCCGTGCTGGGCAGTGAAGGAGTCGGGAAATCAGGTAGGAGAGCAGCTGTGCAGCAAGTTTCTAAACATCAGAGATCGACAACTTATCACTTCTGACTGAGCTCGCCTCTCTGTGTGTGTTTGTGTGTGTGTGTCTGTGTGTGTGTCTGCAGCTCTTATCGTGCGGTTCCTCACCAGGCGTTTCATCGGGGAGTACGCGTCCTCTTCAGGTAATTCACTTTTACACAGTGATTACATTTTGGAATCAGAAATACGTCCACCTTCCTCTGTACCAACAGACACCAGGACTGATTTAAACTTTGAAACCAAAAAAAGCAAAAATAAATACTTTCCATTGGCGTAGATTGATGGAGCATACCTGCCGTGAGTGGTTATTTCAGCCTGTTTTGACACCTCTGGCTGCAGCGCTCTCTGTCAATATTGGATCAGTGTCAAAAAATGTTTTTCTATGAGTCAGACAGACTAACATTAGAAATTAGGGTCCAGATTGAAAAATCCTTTAATTCCCCATTAATTAGGGCTTGTTATTTTATTTCAAAACTATTTTTTATTATTTGATCAGATAGTTAATGATGTAAATTGTATTTTTTTTGTTAAATCTATTTCATAAAATAAGAAAATATTTTTGTATGTAGAATTCTAAATATCTTTCAATGATGGTAAACTTAAGTTAGTGTAATATTCTGTATCCCTCCCTGTAACCTTTTTCTGTCTGCACACTCATATGTTCAGCATCATGCTCCTTTACATCCCTGTCCTGCAAAAATCACAATCATCTGGATATGTTTGTATGCTTGTTTTCTAGGTCCTGTACACTGGTTGACTCGCTCTGCTGTTTTCTACCCAAAACGTCTTATCTCTTCTGCTTGTAAACTCTCTTATGTTCTGTACTTTGCATGATGTTAACAGCTGCCAAGCTTTAAACTACAGGCACTGCAGCTTCTGTCAGCATGCACACAACTCAATACTGAAAGCGTGGGCTAAATATTTGATCCATTTAGTCGTATTTTGTAATATTGTCAGCCAAGATGTGTTGTGAGGAGTGGTGCTGTAATGATGATAACACTGTGCAGCCTCCTTGAAAAGCCGCCTGACCTGCAGGGAGAATGACTCACATTAGTCTCTGATAGCAGCTCAATAGGCTATTGTTTCCCCAAGAATAATCTAGTTTCATCTGAGCTTGTTTTCTTCCTTCCTTCAGGGAGTGTAGCTGAGATACTGTGCAAGGTGTGAAAGAAAAAAGGTGCAAATTTGTCTCAGTATTGGTGACAAATACGTCTTTGCTCATTTACAAATGAGTAGGATGATTTGTGAGTAATTTAAGGTGTTAAAAATGCATCATTCAATCCACAAACACATACCAAACCAATTTGGATAAATGTAAATTATTTTACAAATCACTTAATAGTATGTTGTCCAAAGTCACCACATCAACATAGTATAGTATGTTTTCCATAAATCATAAAAAAAATGTCATAGTATAGTATGTTGTCCAAAAATCATGGAAAATGTCACAGAATAGTTTGTCATCCCAAAATCATGAAAAACGTCATGGAATAGTACGTCATCCAAAAATCATGAAAAGCGTCATAGTATAGTATGTCGTCCAAAAATTATGAAAAACAACATGTCAAAAAAGGGGTTGGAAACCACACGGTATACCATGCTGAGACACTTCATGGTATAGAATGTTGAAAAAAATTCCAAAACCATCATAATAAAGCATGTTCCAAAAACGACAGAAAACGGCATACTATAGTATGGCGAAAAATGCCAAAATATGACATGTCCAAAATACAGCTGCAAACCACATAGTATAACATGTCAAAGACAAGCATAGTATAGCATGTTGAAAAAACGGCTAAAAACGTCCTAATATATCATGTCCAAAAAATGGCAGAAAACATCATACTATAGTACGTCGAAAAAAATGTCAAAATGTGACATGTCCAAAAAACAGCTGAAAACCACATAGTATGGCATGTCTAGACATGTTATAGTATAGAATGTTGAAAAAAATGGCCAAAAACATATAGCATGTCAAAAAAGTGACAAAAACATTAAAGCATAGTATGTTGAAAAATGTCAAAATATGACGTGTCCAAAAAACAAAGCTAAAACCCCATACAATACCATGTGGAGACATGTCATAGTATAGGATGTTGAGAAAAGTGTCCAAAAACATCATAATATTGTATGTTGAAAAAACGAACTTGAAAATATATCACTATTTTACAAACTGTGTATATTTTCACCCTCATATCCACAAAAATCTTTCAGAAGTTGTACATACTGTATGTCCACATGTTGAAGTCCTTTGGTAAGACACTGAAACTCAAACTGCTCCCATTGGTCAGATCAGCACCATGGATGTATTATAGGGAAGTGTGTATGTATTATAAGGATGTGTGTGTGTTTTTGCCTGGTATGCGGAAGTCTCTCACCAGCTGCAGCTATCTTTGATGATTCCATTTTATTGTTCTGTACACAAAGAATCAACAGAAAAATGAGTCTCATCATGATTTATCGCTCCTTTTCTCCCTTTTACAGAGTGCATCTACAGAAAGCGGCTGTGTGTGGATGGGAAGCAGATGAATCTGGAGGTCTATGACCCGTGCTCTCAGGTGAGTTCACACAGAGATGGAGCAAGACCAACAAGATGTTGATCATCTTGTTCACAAAAAGAGATTTTGTATCTATTTAGATAGTCCAGTAACCACAGAAAGCATAAAAAAATGACCTCTGATCACACAGTTACCAAACATTGGTCTGGTTGAAGCCCTGCTCTATTTTGTGCAGTGAATGTACTAATTTATTAGGTAATATATTAAGAATATAACCTCAGAGGGATACATTCTACAGTCCTATTACATTACATTATCCTATGATATGTTGTAAATCATCTCATGGGAAATTGTCATCCATATATCATAAGACTGTCATAGTAGAGTATGTCATTCAAAAATGTCCAAAAAAAGACATAGTGTATAGTAGGTCATCCAAAAATCTTGAAAATGTCATAGTATGGTATGTCGTCAAAAATCATAAAAGAACGCTTTGTCTTCTAAAAAATATTAAAAAATGACATTGTATAGTATGTGATTCAAAAATGATAAAAAAAAACATAGTATATGTCCTCCAAAAATCATAAAAAACTTCAGTTTACTACATCATCCAAAAATCAGAGAAATTTTTACAGTGCAGTACGTCATTATCTAATGATATGTTGTAAATCATCTCATGTGATGCTACATGGCCAATCAAACCCATGCATTCCAACAAGCATTGTGACAGTAGTTGTCATAAGTGAGGAACACACACACACACACACACACACACACACACACACACACACACACAGGGTAGACACAAACAAGAGACAACAGTCAGAGAAATAAGAGTCAGAGAAAAGTAATTTTACATGGTTCGCTTGTCACAGGTGAACGAAAAAAAATTAATAAATGTGTTCCGTTAAAAACATAACAAAACGCCTTCTGTCCACACAGCCCTTTAGCACTGCTACCCATACATGAACTAAAATAGCAGGTGGAGATGCCCACACAGCTTGTGCACCCAACACCTCCTGATCTGAGCTTGTTGTTGTGCTTGTGTGTTTAAAATAGAGCCCAATGAGTGTGAAGAGAAAAAAAAGGCACTTTCATCCGTCTTAGTTTGCAGGGCCAGTCGAGCATGGGGCCGTCCTCAGCTGAACCACTGCCTCCAGCCTGAGTTTAGTCCTCCATTCATCTGAGTTAGAGCACAAAGACAGCATCAGCTCACCTCCACAAACATAAACTGCCTCTGCTGAAGGTCACACCTTGTTTTAGGTATTCTAGCTTTTCATTCACTTTGACTGCCTCAAGTCTTTTATGTATTTTGTAGTATTGTGTACCCACTAAGACAGTGACACCCAGCGTACTCCCCACAGGCCAGATCTGGCCCCCGATAAGGTGCTGGGTGGCGATTCACACAGGGAATTGTTTTTGTACTTTTAGTATATGTAAGAGTGCAAAAAAATGGCATCAAAACAGAGCTTGTGTATAAAAAAAGTGCCAGAGGTCCTAGCTAAGACCCTAATGTCTTAAAATCCTAGAAATGTCCCGAAATCCAAGAAAAGTTCTAAAATCACAAAAATGTCCAGAAATCCTAGAACCATCCTAAAATCCTACAAATGTTTGAAAATTCTAGAAATGTCCTTAAATCCGAGCAATGTCCTAAAATCTTTGAAACCTTCCAAAATTGTTGAAAGAAATTACTTCAAATGACTCTGAATTACTTCAGATTTGTATGTGCAGCATTGAATGTCAAAAAAAATGTCATAGTGTAGTATGTCGCCAAAAAATCATACTATTATGGAATGTGGTTCAAAATTCATGAAAACCATCATAGTATAGTATGTCTTCCAAAAATAAAAACACACATCATACTGTGTTGTGAAAAAATTCATGGAAAAACCACAGTATATTATGTCATTCAAAAATGATGAAAAAAGTTATAGTATAGTATCTCCTCCAAGAAAAAAAACGACATAGTATAGTGATTCATTCAAAAATCATAAAAGACATCACAGTGTAGTATAGCTTCAAATAATCATAGATAACATCATACTATAGTATGTTGTTCAATAATCATAAAAAAATCATACTAAAGTTTGTGCTATAGTATAGTATGTTGCTCAGACCTTATAAAAAAGTCATAGTATAATATGTCCTCCAAAAATCATAAAAAAACATCAAAGTATAAATTGTCATCCAAGTATCATAAAAACATCATAGTATACCACCTTGTCACAAAAATATGTTGACCAAAAATCATAAAATATGAAATAGTGCATTATATAGTCCAAAAATAATGAAAAATGACACAGTATAATATGCCTTCCCAAAAATCATAAAAATTCACACTCACAGCATAGTATGTCGTCCAAAAATCATGAAAAACGTCACAGAATAGCATGTCATCCAAAAATCATGAAAAACAACATTGTATAGTATGTCGTCCAAAAATAATGAAAAACATCAAGGTATAGTATATCGTTCAACAATCATGAAAAAAACGTCTGAAAACGCCATACTATAGTATGTCTAAAAATGTTAAAATATGACGTAAAAAAAAATAGCTGAAAACCTCATAAGATAGTGTGTTGACACACATCATACAATAGAATGTTGAAAAAGTGGCCAAAAACATTATAATATAGCATGTTGAAAAAAACAAATGGTCAAAACCCGCATAGTATAGGAAGTCGAAAAGGGTCAAATTTTGAAATGTCCCAAAAATGACTGTAAATAACTTATTATAGCTTGTAGAGAATAGCATACAATTTTGAAAAGCATGTCAAAAAAATGGCCTTTATTCCCACTTTGTATACTATAACGTGTCTCTACAAGCTATTCTTTGATGTTTTAAGCCATTTTTAGTAGGGGTCAAAAGTTGACTTTTTTCACCATGCTATACTATTGCCTTTCTGGCCATTTTTTGACATGCTAAATTATGATGTTTTTGGCCTTTTTTGGCCTGTATTCCCACTTTGTATATTATAATGCATCCCTACAAGCTATTCTATGTCATTTAAAGCCATTGTTAGGAGGGGTCAAAATGTGACTTTTTTCGACATACTATACTATTGCCTTGTCGGCCATTTTTTGACATGCTAAATTATGAGGTTTTTGGCCTTTTTTGACCTTTATTCCCACTTTGTATACTATAACGCTTCACTACAAGCTCTTCTTTGTCGTTTTCAGCCATTTTTAGGAGGGGTCAAAAGTTGACTTTTTTCGCCATACTATACTATTGCCTTCCTGGCCATTTTTTTGATATGCTAAATTATCAGGTTTTTGGCCTTTTTTGACCTTTATTCCCACTTTGTATATTGTAATGCATCCCTACAAGCTAATATATGTCGCTTTAAGCCATTGTTAGGAGGGGTAAAAATTTGACTTTTTTCGACATACTATACTATTGCCTTTTTGGGGATTTTTTTGATATGCTAAATTATGAGGTGTTTGGCCTTTTTTGACCTTTATTCCCACTTTGTATACTATAACGTGTCTCTACAAGGTATTCTATGTTGCTTTAAGCCATTTTTAGGAGGGGTCAAAAGTTGACTTTTTTCGCCATACTATACTATTGCCTTGTCGGCCATTTTTTTGACATGCTAAATTATGAGGTGTTTGGCCTTTTTTTACCTTTATTCCCACTTTGTATACTATAACGCGTCTCTAAAAGGTATTCTATGTCATTTAAAGCCATTTTTAAGAAGGATTCAAAATGTGACTTTTTTCGACATACTATACTATTGCCTTCCTGGCCATGTTTTTGACATGCTAAATTATAAGGTTTTTGGCCTTTTTTGACCTTTATTCCCACTTTGTATACTATGACGCTTCACGACAAGCTCTTCTTTGTCGTTTTCAGCCATTTTTAGGAGGGGTCAAAAGTTGACTTTTTTCGACATACTATACTATTGCCTTCCTGGCCATTTTTTTGATATGCTAAATTTTAAGGTTTTTGGCCTTTTTTGACCTTTATTCCTACTTTGTATATTATAATGCATCCCTGCAAGCTATTATATGTCGCTTTAAGCCATTGATAGGAGGGGTAAAAATTTGACTTTTTTCGACATACTATACTATTGCCTTTGCGGCTAGTTTTTTTGACATGCTAAATTATGAGGTTTTTGGCCTTTTTTGACCTTTATTCCCACTTTGTATATTGTAATGCATCCCTACAAGCTAATATATGTCGCTTTAAGCCATTGTTAGGAGGGGTAAAAATTTGACTTTTTTCAACATGCTATACTATTGCCTTGTCGGCCATTTTTTTGACATAATAAATTACAAGGTTTTTGGCCTTTTTTGACCTTTATTCCAACTTTGTATACTATAACGCTTCACTACAAGCTCTTCTTTGTCGTTTTAAGCCATTTTAGGAGGGGTCAAAGTTGACTTTTTCGCCATACTATACTATTGCCTTTTGGGGATTTTTTTGATATGCTAAATTATGAGGTTTTTGGCCTTTTTTGACCTTTATTCCCACTTTGTATACTATAACGTGTCTCTACAAGGTATTCTATGTTGCTTTAAGCCATTTTTAGGAGGGGTCAAAAGTTGACTTTTTTCGACATGCTATACTATTGCCTTGTCGGCCATTTTTTGACATGCTAAATTATGAGGTTTTTGGCCTTTTTTGACCTTTATTCCCACTTTGTATACTATAACGCGTCTCTAAAAGGTATTCTATGTCATTTAAAGCCATTTTTAAGAAGGATTCAAAATGTGACTTTTTTCGACATACTATACTATTGCCTTTCTAGCCATTTTTTTGACATGCTAAATTATGAGGTTTTTGGCCTTTTTTGACCTTTATTCCCACTTTGTATATTATAATGCATCCCTACAAGCTATTATATGTCGTTTTAAGCCATTTTTAGGAGGGGTCAAAAGTTGACTTTTTTCGCCATACTATACTATTGCCTTTTTGGGGATTTTTTTGATATGCTAAATTATGAGGTTTTTGCCCCTTTTTGACCTTTATTCCCACTTTGTATACTATAACACGTCTCTACAAGCTCTTCTATGTTGTTTTAAGCCAATTTTAGGAGGGGTCAAAAGTTGACTTTTTTGCCATACTATACTATTGCCTTCATTGCCATTTTTTGACATGCTAAATTATGAGGTTTTTGGCCTTTTTTTTACCTTTATTCCCACTTTGTATATTATAATGCATCCCTACAAGCTCTTCTTTGTCGTTTTCAGCCATTTTTAGGAGGGGTCAAAAGTTGACTTTTTTCGCCATACTATACTATTGCCTTCCTGGCCATTTTTTTGACATGCTAAATTATGAGGATTTTGGCCTTTTTTGACCTTTATTCCCACTTTGTATACTATAACGTGTCTCTACAAGGTGTTCGATGTCTTTTTAAGCCATTTTTAGGAGGGGTCAGAATGTGACTTTTTTCGACATACTATACTATTGCCTTGTCTGCCATTTTTTTGACATGCTAAATAATGAGGTTTTTGGCCTTTTTTGACCTTTATTCTTACTTTCTATACTATAACACGTCTCTACAAGCTCTTCTATAACGTTTTACGCCATTTTTAGGAGGGGTCAAAAGTTGACTTTTTTCGACATACTATACTATTGCCGTTTTGGGGATTTTTTGATATGCTAAATTATCAGGTTTTTGGCCTTTTTGACCTTTATTCCCACTTTGTATACTATAACGTGTCTCTACAAGGTATTCTATGTTGCTTTAAGCCATTTTTAGGAAGGGTCAAAAGTTGACTTTTTTCACCATACTATACTATTGCCTTGTCTGCCATTTTTTTGATATGCTAAATTATGAGGTTTTTGGCCTTTTTTGACCTTTATTCCTACTTTGTATATTATAATGCATCCCTGCAAGCTATTATATGTCGCTTTAAGCCATTGATAGGAGG
Source organism: Plectropomus leopardus (assembly GCF_026936395.1). NCBI lineage: Eukaryota > Metazoa > Chordata > Actinopteri > Perciformes > Serranidae > Plectropomus > Plectropomus leopardus. Next base: position 24,580,266 of record NC_142197.1, read on the forward strand.
GGTAAAAATTTGACTTTTTTCGACATACTATACTATTGCCTTTTAGGCTAGTTTTTTTGACATGCTAAATGATGAGGTTTTTGGCCTTTTTTGACCTTTATTCCCACTTTGTATACTATAACGCTTCACTACAAGCTCTTCTTTGTCGTTTTCAGACATTTTTAGGAGGGGTCAAAAGTTGACTTTTTTCGCCATACTATACTATTGCCTTCCTGGCCATTTTTTTGATATGCTAAATTATGAGGTTTTTGGCCTTTTTTGATCTTTATTCCTACTTTGTATATTATAATGCATCCCTGCAAGCTATTATATGTCGCTTTAAGCCATTGTTAGGAGGGGTAAAAATTTGACTTTTTTCGACATGCTATACTATTGCCTTGTCGGCCATTTTTTTGACATAATAAATTACAAGGTTTTTGGCCTTTTTTGACCTTTATTCCCACTTTGTATACTATAACGCTTCACTACAAGCTCTTCTTTGTCGTTTTCAGCCATTTTTAGGAGGGGTCAAAAGTTGACTTTTTTCGCCATACTATACTATTGCCTTCCTGGCCATTTTTTTGATATGCTAAATTATCAGGTTTTTGGCCTTTTTTGACCTTTAATCCCACTTTGTATACTATAACGCGTCTCTACAAGGTATTCTATGTCGCTTTAAGTGATTTTTAGGAGGGGTCAAAATGTGACTTTTTTCGACATACTATACTATTGCCTTTTTGGGGATTTTTTTGATATGCTAAATTATGAGGTTTTTGGCCTTTTTTGACCTTTATTCCCACTTTGTATACTATAACGTGTCTCTACAAGGTATTCTATGTTGCTTTAAGCCATTTTTAGGAGGGGTCAAAAGTTGACTTTTTTCGACATGCTATACTATTGCCTTGTCGGCCATTTTTTGACATGCTAAATTATGAAGTTTTTGGCCTTTTTTGACCTTTATTCCCACTTTGTATACTATAACGTGTCTCTAAAAGCTATTCTATGTCGCTTTAAGTCATTTTTAGGAGGGGTGAAAATTTGACTTTTTTTTAAGCCATACTATACTATTGCCTTGTCGGCCATTTTTTTGACATGCTAAATTATGAGGTGTTTGGCCTTTTTTGACCTTTATTCCCACTTTGTATACTATAACGCGTCTCTAAAAGGTATTCTATGTCTTTTAAAGCCATTTTTAAGAGGGATTCAAAATGTGACTTTTTTCGACATACTATACTATTGCCTTCCTGGCCATTTTTTGACATGCTAAATTATAAGGTTTTGGCCTTTTTTGACCTTTATTCCCACTTTGTATATTATAATGCATCCCTACAAGCTCTTCTATGTCGTTTTAAGCCATTTTTAGGAGGGGTCAAAAGTTGACTTTTTTTGCCATACTATACTATTGCCTTTTTGGGGATTTTTTTGATATGCTAAATTATGAGGTTTTTGCCCCTTTTTGACCTTTATTCCCACTTTGTATAGTATAACGCGTCTCTACAAGCTATTCTATGTCGGTTTAAGTCATTTTTAGGAGGAGTCAAAATTTGACTTTTCTCGACATGCTATACTATTACCTTCCTGGCCATTTTTTTGACATGCTAAATTATGAGGTTTTTGGCCTTTTTTGACCTTTATTCCCACTTTGTATATTATAATGCATCCCTGCCAGCTCTTATTTGTCGCTTTCAACCATTTTTAGGAGGGTAAAATTTGACTTTTTCGACATACTATACTATTGCCTTTATGGCTAGTTTTTTTGACATACTAAATTATGAGGTTTTTGGCCTTTTTTGACCTTTATTCTTACTTTCTATACTATAACACGTCTCTACAAGCTCTTCTATAACGTTTTACGCCATTTTTAGGAGGGGTCAAAAGTTGACTTTTTTCGACATACTATACTATTGCCTTTGCGGCTAGTTTTTTTTGACATGCTAAATTATGAGGTTTTTGGCCTTTTTTGACCTTTATTCTTACTTTCTATACTATAACACGTCTCTACAAGCTCTTCTATAACGTTTTACGCCATTTTTAGGAGGGGTCAAAAGTTGACTTTTTTCGACATACTATACTATTGCCTTGTTGGCCATTTTTTGACATGCTAAATTATGAGGTTTTTGGCCTTTTTTGACCTTTATTCCCACTTTGTATACCATAACGTGTCTCTACAAGCTCTTCTTTGTCGTTTTAAACCATTTTTAGGAGGGGTCAAAATGTGACTTTTTTCGACATACTATACTATTGCCGTTTTTGGGATTTTTTGACATGCTAAATTATCAGGTTTTTGGCCTTTTTGGCCTTTATTCCCACTTTGTATACTATAACGTGTCTCGACAAGGTATTCTATGTCATTTAAAGCCATTTTTAGGAAGGGTCAAAATGTGATTTTTTCACCATACTATACTATTATCTTGTCGGCCATTTTTTTGACATGCTAAATTATGAGGTTTTTGGCCTTTTTTTACCTTTATTCCCACTTTGTATACTATAACGCGTCTCTAAAAGGTATTCTATGTCATTTCAAGCCATTTTTAGGAAGGGTCAAAATGTGACTTTTTTCGCCATACTATACTATTGCCTTTTTGGGGATTTTTTTGATATGCTAAATTATGAGGTGTTTGGCCTTTTTGACCTTTATTCCCACTTTGTATACTATAACGTGTCTCTACAAGGTATTCTATGTTGCTTTAAGCCATTTTAGGAGGGGTCAAAAGTTGACTTTTTTTCGCCATACTATACTATTGCCTTCCTGGCCATTTTTTTGACATGCTAAATTATGAGGTTTTTGGCCTTTTTTGACCTTTATTCCCACTTTGTATACTATAACGTGTCTCTACAAGGTGTTCGATGTCTTTTTAAGCCATTTTTAGGAGGGGTCAGAATGTGACTTTTTTCGACATACTATACTATTGCCTTGTCGGCCATTTTTTTGACATGCTAAATTATGAGGTTTTTGGCCTTTTTTGACCTTTATTCCCACTTTGTATACCATAACGTGTCTCTACCAGCTCTTCTTTGTCGTTTTAAACCATTTTTAGGAGGGGTCAAAAGTTGACTTTTTTCGACATGCTATACTATTGCCTTGTCGGCCATTTTTTGACATGCTAAATTATGAGGTTTTTGGCCTTTTTGACCTTTTATTCCCACTTTGTATACTATAACGCTTCACTACAAGCTCTTCTTTGTCGTTTTAAGCCATTTTTAGGAGGGTCAAAATTTGACTTTTTTGCCATACTATACTATTGCCTTTTGGGGATTTTTTGATATGCTAAATTATGAGGTTTTTGGCCTTTTTGACCTTTATTCCCACTTTGTATACTATAACGCGTCTCTAAAAGGTATTCTATGTCATTTAAAGCCATTTTTAGGAGGGGTCAAAAGTTGACTTTTTTCGACATACTATACTATTGCCTTCCTGGCCATTTTTTTGATATGCTAAATTTTAAGGTTTTTGGCCTTTTTTGACCTTTATTCCTACTTTGTATATTATAATGCATCTCTGCAAGCTCTTCTTTGTCGTTTTCAGCCATTTTTAGGAGGGGTCAAAAGTTGACTTTTTTCGACATACTATACTATTGCCTTTGCGGCTAGTTTTTTTTGACATGCTAAATTATGAGGTTTTTGGCCTTTTTTGACCTTTATTCCCACTTTGTATACTATAACGCTTCACTACAAGCTCTTCTTTGTCGTTTTCAGCCATTTTTAGGAGGGGTCAAAAGTTGACTTTTTTCGCCATACTATACTATTGCCTTCCTGGCCATTTTTTGATATGCTAAATTATCAGGTTTTTGGCCTTTTTGACCTTTTTTATTCCCACTTTGTATATTGTAATGCATCCCTACAAGCTAATATATCTCGCTTTAAGCCATTGTTAGGAGGGGTCAAAGTTGACTTTTTCAACATGCTATACTATTGCCTTGTCGGCCATTTTTTGACATAATAAATTACAAGGTTTTTGGCCTTTTTGACCTTTATTCCAACTTTGTATACTATAACGCTTCACTACAAGCTCTTCTTTGTCGTTTTAAGCCATTTTTAGGAGGGGTCAAAAGTTGACTTTTTTCGCCATTATATACTATTGCCTTTTTGGGGATTTTTTTGATATGCTAAATTATGAGGTTTTTGGCCTTTTTTGACCTTTAATCCCACTTTGTATACTATAACGCGTCTCTAAAAGGTATTCTATGTCGCTTTAAGTGATTTTTAGGAGGGGTCAAAATGTGACTTTTTTCGACATACTATACTATTGCCTTTTTGGGGATTTTTTTGATATGCTAAATTATGAGGTTTTTGGCCTTTTTTGACCTTTATTCCCACTTTGTATACTATAACGTGTCTCTACAAGGTATTCTATGTTGCTTTAAGCCATTTTTAGGAGGGGTCAAAAGTTGACTTTTTTCGACATGCTATACTATTGCCTTGTCGGCCATTTTTTGACATGCTAAATTATGAAGTTTTTGGCCTTTTTTGACCTTTATTCCCACTTTGTATACTATAACGTGTCTCTAAAAGCTATTCTATGTCGCTTTAAGTCATTTTTAGGAGGGGTCAAAATTTGACTTTTTTCGCCATACTATACTATTGCCTTGTAGGCAATTTTTTTGAAATGCTAAATTATGAGGTATTTGGCCTTTTTGACCTTTTTTATTCCCACTTTGTATACTATAACGCGTCTCTAAAAGGTATTCTATGTCTTTTAAAGCCATTTTTAAGAGGGATTCAAAATGTGACTTTTTCGACATACTATACTATTGCCTTCCTGGCCATTTTTTTGACATGCTAAATTATAAGGTTTTTGGCCTTTTTTGACCTTTATTCCCACTTTGTATACTATAACGCTTCACTACAAGCTCTTCTTTGTCGTTTTCAGCCATTTTTAGGAGGGGTCAAAAGTTGACTTTTTTCGCCATACTATACTATTGCCTTCCTGGCCATTTTTTTGATATGCTAAATTATCAGGTTTTTGGCCTTTTTTGACCTTTATTCCCACTTTGTATATTGTAATGCATCCCTACAAGCTAATATATCTCGCTTTAAGCCATTGTTAGGAGGGGTCAAAAGTTGACTTTTTTCAACATGCTATACTATTGCCTTGTCGGCCATTTTTTTGACATAATAAATTACAAGGTTTTTGGCCTTTTTTGACCTTTATTCCAACTTTGTATACTATAACGCTTCACTACAAGCTCTTCTTTGTCGTTTTAAGCCATTTTTAGGAGGGGTCAAAGTTGACTTTTTCGCCATTATATACTATTGCCTTTTTGGGGATTTTTTGATATGCTAAATTATGAGGTTTTTGGCCTTTTGACCTTTAATCCCACTTTGTATACTATAACGCGTCTCTAAAAGGTATTCTATGTCGCTTTAAGTGATTTTTAGGAGGGGTCAAAATGTGACTTTTTTCGACATACTATACTATTGCCTTTTTGGGGATTTTTTTGATATGCTAAATTATGAGGTTTTTGGCCTTTTTTGACCTTTATTCCCACTTTGTATACTATAACGTGTCTCTACAAGGTATTCTATGTTGCTTTAAGCCATTTTTAGGAGGGGTCAAAAGTTGACTTTTTTCGACATGCTATACTATTGCCTTGTCGGCCATTTTTTGACATGCTAAATTATGAAGTTTTTGGCCTTTTTTGACCTTTATTCCCACTTTGTATACTATAACGTGTCTCTAAAAGCTATTCTATGTCGCTTTAAGTCATTTTTAGGAGGGGTCAAAATTTGACTTTTTTCGCCATACTATACTATTGCCTTGTCGGCCATTTTTTTGACATGCTAAATTATGAGGTGTTTGGCCTTTTTTGACCTTTATTCCCACTTTGTATACTATAACGCGTCTCTAAAAGGTATTCTATGTCTTTTAAAGCCATTTTTAAGAGGGATTCAAAATGTGACTTTTTTCGACATACTATACTATTGCCTTCCTGGCCATTTTTTTGACATGCTAAATTATAAGGTTTTTGGCCTTTTTTGACCTTTATTCCCACTTTGTATATTATAATGCATCCCTACAAGCTCTTCTATGTCGTTTTAAGCCATTTTTAGGAGGGGTCAAAAGTTGACTTTTTTTGCCATACTATACTATTGCCTTTTTGGGGATTTTTTTGATATGCTAAATTATGAGGTTTTTGGCCTTTTTTGACCTTTATTCCCACTTTGTATACTATAACGCGTCTCTAAAAGGTATTCTATGTCATTTAAAGCCATTTTTAGGAGGGGTCAAAAGTTGACTTTTTTCGACATACTATACTATTGCCTTCCTGGCCATTTTTTTGATATGCTAAATTTTAAGGTTTTTGGCCTTTTTTGACCTTTATTCCTACTTTGTATATTATAATGCATCTCTGCAAGCTCTTCTTTGTCGTTTTCAGCCATTTTTAGGAGGGGTCAAAAGTTGACTTTTTTCGACATACTATACTATTGCCTTTGCGGCTAGTTTTTTTTGACATGCTAAATTATGAGGTTTTTGGCCTTTTTTGACCTTTATTCCCACTTTGTATACTATAACGCTTCACTACAAGCTCTTCTTTGTCGTTTTCAGCCATTTTTAGGAGGGGTCAAAAGTTGACTTTTTTCGCCATACTATACTATTGCCTTCCTGGCCATTTTTTTGATATGCTAAATTATGAGGTTTTTGGCCTTTTTTGACCTTTATTCCCACTTTGTATATTGTAATGCATCCCTACAAGCTAATATATCTCGCTTTAAGCCATTGTTAGGAGGGGTCAAAAGTTGACTTTTTTCAACATGCTATACTATTGCCTTGTCGGCCATTTTTTTGACATAATAAATTACAAGGTTTTTGGCCTTTTTTGACCTTTATTCCAACTTTGTATACTATAACGCTTCACTACAAGCTCTTCTTTGTCGTTTTAAGCCATTTTTAGGAGGGGTCAAAAGTTGACTTTTTTCGCCATTATATACTATTGCCTTTTTGGGGATTTTTTTGATATGCTAAATTATGAGGTTTTTGGCCTTTTTTGACCTTTAATCCCACTTTGTATACTATAACGCGTCTCTAAAAGGTATTCTATGTCGCTTTAAGTGATTTTTAGGAGGGGTCAAAATGTGACTTTTTTCGACATACTATACTATTGCCTTTTTGGGGATTTTTTTGATATGCTAAATTATGAGGTTTTTGGCCTTTTTTGACCTTTATTCCCACTTTGTATACTATAACGTGTCTCTACAAGGTATTCTATGTTGCTTTAAGCCATTTTTAGGAGGGGTCAAAAGTTGACTTTTTTCGACATGCTATACTATTGCCTTGTCGGCCATTTTTTGACATGCTAAATTATGAAGTTTTTGGCCTTTTTTGACCTTTATTCCCACTTTGTATACTATAACGTGTCTCTAAAAGCTATTCTATGTCGCTTTAAGTCATTTTTAGGAGGGGTCAAAATTTGACTTTTTTCGCCATACTATACTATTGCCTTGTCGGCCATTTTTTTGACATGCTAAATTATGAGGTGTTTGGCCTTTTTTGACCTTTATTCCCACTTTGTATACTATAACGCGTCTCTAAAAGGTATTCTATGTCTTTTAAAGCCATTTTTAAGAGGGATTCAAAATGTGACTTTTTTCGACATACTATACTATTGCCTTCCTGGCCATTTTTTTGACATGCTAAATTATAAGGTTTTTGGCCTTTTTTGACCTTTATTCCCACTTTGTATATTATAATGCATCCTACAAGCTCTTCTATGTCGTTTTAAGCCATTTTTAGGAGGGGTCAAAAGTTGACTTTTTTTGCCATACTATACTATTGCCTTTTTGGGGATTTTTTTGATATGCTAAATTATGAGGTTTTTGCCCCTTTTTGACCTTTATTCCCACTTTGTATAGTATAACGCGTCTCTACAAGCTATTCTATGTCGGTTTAAGTCATTTTTAGGAGGAGTCAAAATTTGACTTTTCTCGACATGCTATACTATTACCTTCCTGGCCATTTTTTTGACATGCTAAATTATGAGGTTTTTGGCCTTTTTTGACCTTTATTCCCACTTTGTATATTATAATGCATCCCTGCAAGCTATTATATGTCGCTTTAAGCCATTGTTAGGAGGGGTAAAAATTTGACTTTTTTCGACATACTATACTATTGCCTTTTTGGGGATTTTTTTGACATGCTAAATTATGAGGTTTTTGGCCTTTTTTGACCTTTATTCTTACTTTCTATACTATAACACGTCTCTACAAGCTCTTCTATAACGTTTTACGCCATTTTTAGGAGGGTCAAAAGTTGACTTTTTCGACATACTATACTATTGCCTTGTCGGCTAGTTTTTTTGACATGCTAAATTATGAGGTTTTGGCCTTTTGACCTTTATTCTTACTTTCTATACTATAACACGTCTCTACAAGCTCTTCTATAACGTTTTACGCCATTTTTAGGAGGGGTCAAAAGTTGACTTTTTTCGCCATACTATACTATTGCCTTGTCGGCCATTTTTTTGACATGCTAAATTATGAGGTGTTTGGCCTTTTTTGACCTTTATTCCCACTTTGTATACTATAACGCGTCTCTAAAAGGTATTCTATGTCTTTTAAAGCCATTTTTAAGAGGGATTCAAAATGTGACTTTTTTCGACATACTATACTATTGCCTTCCTGGCCATTTTTTTGACATGCTAAATTATAAGGTTTTTGGCCTTTTTTGACCTTTATTCCCACTTTGTATATTATAATGCATCCCTACAAGCTCTTCTATGTCGTTTTAAGCCATTTTTAGGAGGGGTCAAAAGTTGACTTTTTTTGCCATACTATACTATTGCCTTTTGGGGATTTTTTGATATGCTAAATTATGAGGTTTTGCCCTTTTTGACCTTTATTCCCACTTTGTATAGTATAACGTCTCTACAAGCTATTCTATGTCGGTTTAAGTCATTTTTAGGAGGAGTCAAAATTTGACTTTTCTCGACATGCTATACTATTACCTTCCTGGCCATTTTTTTGACATGCTAAATTATGAGGTTTTTGGCCTTTTTTGACCTTTATTCCCACTTTGTATATTATAATGCATCCCTGCAAGCTATTATATGTCGCTTTAAGCCATTGTTAGGAGGGGTAAAAATTTGACTTTTTTCGACATACTATACTATTGCCTTTGCGGCTAGTTTTTTTTGACATGCTAAATTATGAGGTTTTTGGCCTTTTTTGACCTTTATTCTTACTTTCTATACTATAACACGTCTCTACAAGCTCTTCTATAACGTTTTACGCCATTTTTAGGAGGGGTCAAAAGTTGACTTTTTTCGACATACTATACTATTGCCTTTGCGGCTAGTTTTTTTTGACATGCTAAATTATGAGGTTTTTGGCCTTTTTTGACCTTTATTCTTACTTTCTATACTATAACACGTCTCTACAAGCTCTTCTATAACGTTTTACGCCATTTTTAGGAGGGGTCAAAAGTTGACTTTTTTCGACATACTATACTATTGCCTTGTTGGCCATTTTTTGACATGCTAAATTATGAGGTTTTTGGCCTTTTTTGACCTTTATTCCCACTTTGTATACCATAACGTGTCTCTACAAGCTCTTCTTTGTCGTTTTAAACCATTTTTAGGAGGGGTCAAAATGTGACTTTTTTCGACATACTATACTATTGCCGTTTTTGGGATTTTTTGACATGCTAAATTATCAGGTTTTTGGCCTTTTTGGCCTTTATTCCCACTTTGTATACTATAACGTGTCTCGACAAGGTATTCTATGTCATTTAAAGCCATTTTTAGGAAGGGTCAAAATGTGATTTTTTCACCATACTATACTATTATCTTGTCGGCCATTTTTTTGACATGCTAAATTATGAGGTTTTTGGCCTTTTTTTACCTTTATTCCCACTTTGTATACTATAACGCGTCTCTAAAAGGTATTCTATGTCATTTCAAGCCATTTTTAGGAAGGGTCAAAATGTGACTTTTTTCGCCATACTATACTATTGCCTTTTTGGGGATTTTTTTGATATGCTAAATTATGAGGTGTTTGGCCTTTTTGACCTTTATTCCCACTTTGTATACTATAACGTGTCTCTACAAGGTATTCTATGTTGCTTTAAGCCATTTTTAGGAGGGGTCAAAAGTTGACTTTTTTCGCCATACTATACTATTGCCTTCCTGGCCATTTTTTTGACATGCTAAATTATGAGGTTTTTGGCCTTTTTTGACCTTTATTCCCACTTTGTATACTATAACGTGTCTCTACAAGGTGTTCGATGTCTTTTTAAGCCATTTTTAGGAGGGGTCAGAATGTGACTTTTTTCGACATACTATACTATTGCCTTGTCGGCCATTTTTTGACATGCTAAATTATGAGGTTTTTGGCCTTTTTTGACCTTTATTCCCACTTTGTATACCATAACGTGTCTCTACCAGCTCTTCTTTGTCGTTTTAAACCATTTTTAGGAGGGGTCAAAAGTTGACTTTTTTCGACATGCTATACTATTGCCTTGTCGGCCATTTTTTGACATGCTAAATTATGAGGTTTTTGGCCTTTTTTGACCTTTATTCCCACTTTGTATACTATAACGCTTCACTACAAGCTCTTCTTTGTCGTTTTAAGCCATTTTTAGGAGGGGTCAAAATTTGACTTTTTTTGCCATACTATACTATTGCCTTTTTGGGGATTTTTTTGATATGCTAAATTATGAGGTTTTTGGCCTTTTTTGACCTTTATTCCCACTTTGTATACTATAACGCGTCTCTAAAAGGTATTCTATGTCATTTAAAGCCATTTTTAGGAGGGGTCAAAGTTGACTTTTTTCGACATACTATACTATTGCCTTCCTGGCCATTTTTTTGATATGCTAAATTTTAAGGTTTTTGGCCTTTTTTGACCTTTATTCCTACTTTGTATATTATAATGCATCTCTGCAAGCTCTTCTTTGTCGTTTTCAGCCATTTTTAGGAGGGGTCAAAAGTTGACTTTTTTCGACATACTATACTATTGCCTTTGCGGCTAGTTTTTTTTGACATGCTAAATTATGAGGTTTTTGGCCTTTTTGACCTTTATTCCCACTTTGTATACTATAACGCTTCACTACAAGCTCTTCTTTGTCGTTTTCAGCCATTTTTAGGAGGGGTCAAAAGTTGACTTTTTTCGCCATACTATACTATTGCCTTCCTGGCCATTTTTTTGATATGCTAAATTATCAGGTTTTTGGCCTTTTTTGACCTTTATTCCCACTTTGTATATTGTAATGCATCCCTACAAGCTAATATATCTCGCTTTAAGCCATTGTTAGGAGGGGTCAAAAGTTGACTTTTTTCAACATGCTATACTATTGCCTTGTCGGCCATTTTTTTGACATAATAAATTACAAGGTTTTTGGCCTTTTTGACCTTTATTCCAACTTTGTATACTATAACGCTTCACTACAAGCTCTTCTTTGTCGTTTTAAGCCATTTTTAGGAGGGGTCAAAAGTTGACTTTTTTCGCCATTATATACTATTGCCTTTTTGGGGATTTTTTTGATATGCTAAATTATGAGGTTTTTGGCCTTTTTTGACCTTTATTCCCGCTTTGTATACTATAACGTGTCTCTACAAGGTATTCTATGTTGCTTTAAGCCATTTTTAGGAGGGGTCAAAAGTTGACTTTTTTCGACATACTATACTATTGCCTTTTTGGCCATTTTTGACATGCTAAATTATGAGGTTTTTGGCCTTTTTGACCTTTATTCCCACTTTGTATACTATAACGTGTCTCTACAAGCTATTCTATGTCGTTTTAAGCCATTTTTAGGAGGGGTCAAAAGTTGACTTTTTTCGACATACTATACTATTGCCTTGTCGGCCATTTTTTGACATGCTAAATTATGAGGTGTTTGGCCTTTTTTGACCTTTATTCCCACTTTGTATACTATAACGCGTCTCTAAAAGGTATTCTATGTCATTTAAAGCCATTTTTAAGAAGGATTCAAAATGTGACTTTTTTCGACATACTATACTATTGCCTTGTCGGCCATTTTTGACATGCTAAATTATGAGGTTTTTGGCCTTTTTTGACCTTTATTCCCACTTTGTATACTATAACGCGTCTCTACAAGCTCTTCTATGTCGTTTTAAGCCATTTTTAGGAGGGTCAAAATTTGACTTTTTTCGACATACTATACTATTGCCTTCCTGGCCATTTTTTTGACATGCTAAATTATGAGGTTTTTGGCCTTTTTTGACCTTTATTCCCACTTTGTATATTATAATGCATCCCTACAAGCTATTATATGTCGTTTTAAGCCATTTTTAGGAGGGGTCAAAGTTGACTTTTTTCGACATACTATACTATTGCCTTTTTGGGGATTTTTTTGACATGCTAAATTATGAGGTTTTTGGCCTTTTTGACCTTTTTTATTCCCACTTTGTATACTATAACGCTTCACTACAAGCTCTTCTTTGTCGTTTTAAGCCATTTTTAGGAGGGGTCAAAAGTTGACTTTTTTCGACATACTATACTATTGCCTTGTCGGCCATTTTTTGACATGCTTAATTATGAGGTTTTTTGCCTTTTTTGACCATTATTCCCACTTTGTATATTATAACGCATCTCTACAAGCTATTCTATGTCGTTTTAAGCCATTTTTAGGAGGGGTCAAAGTTGACTTTTTTCGCCATACTATACTATTGCCTTTTTGGGGATTTTTTTGACATGCTAAATTATCAGGTTTTTGGCCTTTTTGGCCTTTATTCCCACTTTTTTAAACTATAACACGTCTCTAAAAGCTATTCTATGTCGCTTTAAGCCATTTTTAGGAGGGTCAAATTTGACTTTTTTCGACATACTATACTATTGCCTTGTCTGCCATTTTTTTTACATGCTAAATTATGAGGTTTTTGGCCTTTTTTTACCTTTATTCCCACTTTGTATACTATAATGCTTCACTACAAGCTCTTCTTTGTCGTTTTCAGCCATTTTTAGGAGGGGTCAAAAGTTGACTTTTTTCGCCATACTATACTATTGCCTTCCTGGCCATTTTTTTGATATGCTAAATTATCAGGTTTTTGGCCTTTTTTTTTACCTTTATTCCCACTTTGTATATTATAATGCATCCCTACAAGCTCTTCTTTGTTGTTTTCAGCCATTTTTAGGAGGGGTCAAAAGTTGACTTTTTTCGCCATACTATACTATTGCCTTCCTGGCCATTTTTTTGACATGCTAAATTATGAGGTTTTTGGCCTTTTTTGACCTTTATTCCCACTTTGTATACTATAACGTGTCTCTACAAGGTGTTCGATGTCTTTTTAAGCCATTTTTAGGAGGGGTCAGAATGTGACTTTTTTCGACATGCTATACTATTGCCTTGTCGGCCATTTTTTGACATGCTAAATTATGAGGTTTTTGGCCTTTTTGACCTTTATTCCCACTTTGTATACTATAACGTCTCTAAAAGGTATTCTATGTCATTTAAAGCCATTTTTAAGAAGGATTCAAAATGTGACTTTTTTCGACATACTATACTATTATCTTGTCGGCCATTTTTTTGACATGCTAAATTATGAGGTTTTTGGCCTTTTTTGACCTTTATTCCCACTTTGTATACTATGACGCTTCACGACAAGCTCTTCTTTGTCGTTTTCAACCATTTTAGGAGGGTCAAAAGTTGACTTTTTCGACATACTATACTATTGCCTTCCTGGCCAATTTTTTGATATGCTAAATTTTAAGGTTTTTGGCCTTTTTTGACCTTTATTCCCACTTTGTATATTATAATGCATCCCTGCAAGCTATTATATGTCGCTTTAAGCCATTGATAGGAGGGGTAAAAATTTGACTTTTTTCGACATACTATACTATTGCCTTTCTTGGCTAGTTTTTTTGACATGCTAAATTATGAGGTTTTTGGCCTTTTTGACCTTTATTCCCACTTTGTATACTATAACGCTTCACTACAAGCTCTTCTTTGTCGTTTTAAGCCATTTTAGGAGGGGTCAAAAGTTGACTTTTTTCGACATACTATACTATTGCCTTGTCGGCCATTTTTTGACATGCTAAATTATGAGGTTTTTGGCCTTTTTTGACCATTACTCCTACTTTCTATATTATAACGCATCTCTACAAGCTATTCTATGACGTTTTACGCCATTTTTAGTAGGGGTCAAAAGTTGACTTTTTCACATACTATACTATTGCCTTTTTTGGGGATTTTTGACATGCTAAATTATCAGGTTTTTGGCCTTTTTGGCCTTTATTCCCACTTTTTAAACTATAACATCGTCTCTAAAAGCTATTCTATGTCGCTTTAAGCCATTTTTAGGAGGGGTCAAAATTTGACTTTTTTCGACATACTATACTATTGCCTTGTCTGCCATTTTTTTTACATGCTAAATTATGAGGTTTTTGGCCTTTTTTTACCTTTATTCCCACTTTGTATACTATAACGCTTCACTACAAGCTCTTCTTTGTCGTTTTCAGCCATTTTAGGAGGGTCAAAAGTTGACTTTTTTTCATACTATACTATTGCCTTCCTGGCCATTTTTTTGATATGCTAAATTATCAGGTTTTTGGCCTTTTTTGACCTTTAATCCCACTTTGTATACTATAACGCGTCTCTAAAAGGTATTCTATGTCGCTTTAAGTGATTTTTAGGAGGGGTCAAAAGTTGACTTTTTTCGCCATACTATACTATTGCCTTTTTGGGGATCTTTTTGATATGCTAAATTATGAGGTTTTTGGCCTTTTTTGACCTTTATTCCCACTTTGTATACTATAACGTGTCTCTACAAGGTATTCTATGTTGCTTTAAGCCATTTTTTAGGGGGGGTCAAAAGTTGACTTTTTTCGACATGCTATACTATTGCCTTGTCGGCCATTTTTTTGACATGCTAAATTATGAGGTTTTTGGCCTTTTTTGACCTTTATTCCTACTTTCTATACTATAACACGTCTCTACAAGCTATTCTATAACGTTTTACGCCATTTTTGGGAGCGGTCAAAGTTGAGTTTTTTCGACATACTGTACTATTGCCTTCCGGCCATTTTTTTGATATGCTAAATTATAAGGTTTTTGGCCTTTTTTGACCTTTATTCCCACTTTGTATACTATAACATGTCTCTAAAAGGTATTCTATGTCATTGAAAGCCATTTTTAGGAGGGGTCAAAATGTGACTTTTTTCACCATACTATACTATTGCCTTGTCTGCCATGTTTTTGACATGCTAAATTATGAGGTTTTTGGCCTTTTTTGACCTTTATTCCCACTTTGTATACCATAACATATCTCTAAAAGGTATTCCATGTTGCTTTAAGCCATTTTTAGGGGGGGTCAAAATTTGACTTTTTTCGCCATACTATACTATTGCCTTTTTGGGGATTTGTTTGATATGCAAAATTATAAGGTTTTTGGCCTTTTTTGACCTTTATTCCCACTTTGTATACTATAACGCGTCTCTAAGAGGTATTCTATGTCAGTTAAAGCCATTTTTAGGAAGGATTCTAAATGTGACTTTTTTCGACATACTATACTATTGCCTTCCTGGCCATTTTTTTAATATGCTAAATTATTAGGTTTTTGGCCTTTTTTGACCTTTATTCCCACTTTGTATATTATAATGCATCCCTACAAGCTATTCTATGTCGGTTTAAGTCATTTTTAGGAGCAGTCAAAATTTGACTATTCTCGACATGCTATACTATTGCCTTCCTGGCCATTTTTTTGACATGCTAAATTATGAGGTTTTTGGCCTTTTTTGACCTTTATTCCCACTTTGTATACTATAACGTGTCTCTACAAGGTGTTCTATGTCTTTTTAAGCCATTTTTAGGAGGGGTCAGAATGTGACTTTTTTCGACATACTATACTATTGCCTTGTCGGCCATTTTTTTCACATGCTAAATTATGAGGTTTTTGGCCTTTTTTGACCTTTATTCCAACTTTGTATACTATAACGCTTCACTACAAGCTCTTCTTTGTCGTTTTAAGCCATTTTTAGGAGGGGTCAAAAGTTGACTTTTTTCGCCATTATATACTATTGCCTTTTTGGGGATTTTTTTGACATGTTAAATTATGAGGTTTTTGGCCTTTTTTGACCTTTATTCCCGCTTTGTATACTATAACGTGTCTCTACAAGGTATTCTATGTTGCTTTAAGCCATTTTTAGGAGGGGTCAAAAGTTGACTTTTTTCGACATGCTATACTATTGCCTTATCGGCCATTTTTTGACATGCTAAATTATGAGGTTTTTGGCCTTTTTTGACCTTTATTCCCACTTTGTATACTATAACGCGTCTCTAAAAGCTATTCTATGTCGCTTTAAGTCATTTTTAGGAGGGGTCAAAATTTGACTTTTTTCGCCATACTATACTATTGCCTTGTTGGCCATTTTTTTGACATGCTAAATTATGAGGTGTTTGGCCTTTTTTGACCTTTATTCCCACTTTGTATACTATAACGCGTCTCTAAAAGGTATTCTATGTCATTTAAAGCCATTTTTAAGAAGGATTCAAAATGTGACTTTTTTCGACATACTATACTATTGCCTTCCTGGCCATTTTTTTGACATGCTAAATTATGAGGTTTTTGGCCTTTTTTGACCTTTATTCCCACTTTGTATATTATAATGCATCCCTACAAGCTATTATATGTCGTTTTAAGCCATTTTTAGGAGGGGTCAAAAGTTGACTTTTTTCGCCATACTATACTATTGCCTTTTTGGGGATTTTTTGTTATGCTAAATTATGAGGTTTTTGCCCCTTTTTGACCTTTATTCCCACTTTGTATACTATAACACGTCTCTACAAGCTCTTCTATGTCGTTTTAAGCCAATTTTAGGAGGGGTCAAAAGTTGACTTTTTTGCCATACTATACTATTGCCTTCATTGCCATTTTTTGACATGCTAAATTATGAGGTTTTTGGCCTTTTTTGACCTTTATTCCCACTTTGTATACCATAACGTGTCTCTACCAGCTCTTCTTTGTCGTTTTAAACCATTTTTAGGAGGGGTCAAAAGTTGACTTTTTTCGACATGCTATACTATTGCCTTGTCGGCCATTTTTTGACATGCTAAATTATGAGGTTTTTGGCCTTTTTTGACCTTTATTCCCACTTTGTATACTATAACGCGTCTCTAAAAGGTATTCTATGTCATTTAAAGCCATTTTTAAGAAGGATTCAAAATGTGACTTTTTTCGACATACTATACTATTATCTTGTCGGCCATTTTTTTGACATGCTAAATTATGAGGTGTTTGGCCTTTTTTGACCTTTATTCCCACTTTGTATACTATAACGCGTCTCTAAAAGGTATTCTATGTCATTTAAAGCCATTTTTAAGAAGGATTCAAAATGTGACTTTTTTCGACATACTATACTATTGCCTTCCTGGCCATTTTTTTGACATGCTAAATTATGAGGTTTTTGGCCTTTTTTGACCTTTATTCCCACTTTGTATATTATAATGCATCCCTACAAGCTATTATATGTCGTTTTAAGCCATTTTTAGGAGGGGTCAAAAGTTGACTTTTTTCGCCATACTATACTATTGCCTTTTTGGGGATTTTTTGATATGCTAAATTATGAGGTTTTTGCCCCTTTTTGACCTTTATTCCCACTTTGTATACTATAACACGTCTCTACAAGCTCTTCTATGTCGTTTTAAGCCAATTTTAGGAGGGGTCAAAAGTTGACTTTTTTGCCATACTATACTATTGCCTTCATTGCCATTTTTTGACATGCTAAATTATGAGGTTTTTGGCCTTTTTTGACCTTTATTCCCACTTTGTATACCATAACGTGTCTCTACCAGCTCTTCTTTGTCGTTTTAAACCATTTTTAGGAGGGGTCAAAAGTTGACTTTTTTCGACATGCTATACTATTGCCTTGTCGGCCATTTTTTGACATGCTAAATTATGAGGTTTTTGGCCTTTTTTGACCTTTATTCCCACTTTGTATACTATAACGCGTCTCTAAAAGGTATTCTATGTCATTTAAAGCCATTTTTAAGAAGGATTCAAAATGTGACTTTTTTCGACATACTATACTATTATCTTGTCGGCCATTTTTTTGACATGCTAAATTATGAGGTTTTTGGCCTTTTTTGACCTTTATTCCCACTTTGTATACTATGACGCTTCACGACAAGCTCTTCTTTGTCGTTTTCAACCATTTTTAGGAGGGGTCAAAAGTTGACTTTTTTCGACATACTATACTATTGCCTTCCTGGCCATTTTTTTGATATGCTAAATTTTAAGGTTTTTGGCCTTTTTTGACCTTTATTCCCACTTTGTATATTATAATGCATCCCTGCAAGCTATTATATGTCGCTTTAAGCCATTGATAGGAGGGGTAAAAATTTGACTTTTTTCGACATACTATACTATTGCCTTTGCGGCTAGTTTTTTTTGACATGCTAAATTATGAGGTTTTTGGCCTTTTTTGACCTTTATTCCCACTTTGTATACTATAACGCTTCACTACAAGCTCTTCTTTGTCGTTTTAAGCCATTTTTAGGAGGGGTCAAAAGTTGACTTTTTTCGACATACTATACTATTGCCTTGTCGGCCATTTTTTGACATGCTAAATTATGAGGTTTTTGGCCTTTTTTGACCATTACTCCTACTTTCTATATTATAACGCATCTCTACAAGCTATTCTATGACGTTTTACGCCATTTTTAGTAGGGGTCAAAAGTTGACTTTTTTCGCCATACTATACTATTGCCTTTTTGGGGATTTTTTTGACATGCTAAATTATCAGGTTTTTGGCCTTTTTGGCCTTTATTCCCACTTTTTTAAACTATAACACGTCTCTAAAAGCTATTCTATGTCGCTTTAAGCCATTTTTAGGAGGGGTCAAAATTTGACTTTTTTCGACATACTATACTATTGCCTTGTCTGCCATTTTTTTTACATGCTAAATTATGAGGTTTTTGGCCTTTTTTTTACCTTTATTCCCACTTTGTATACTATAATGCTTCACTACAAGCTCTTCTTTGTCGTTTTCAGCCATTTTTAGGAGGGGTCAAAAGTTGACTTTTTTCGCCATACTATACTATTGCCTTCCTGGCCATTTTTTTGATATGCTAAATTATCAGGTTTTTGGCCTTTTTTTTTACCTTTATTCCCACTTTGTATATTATAATGCATCCCTACAAGCTCTTCTTTGTTGTTTTCAGCCATTTTTAGGAGGGGTCAAAAGTTGACTTTTTTCGCCATACTATACTATTGCCTTCCTGGCCATTTTTTTGACATGCTAAATTATGAGGTTTTTGGCCTTTTTTGACCTTTATTCCCACTTTGTATACTATAACGTGTCTCTACAAGGTGTTCGATGTCTTTTTAAGCCATTTTTAGGAGGGGTCAGAATGTGACTTTTTTCGACATACTATACTATTGCCTTGTCGGCCATTTTTTTGACATGCTAAATTATGAGGTTTTTGGCCTTTTTTGACCTTTATTCCCACTTTGTATACCATACCGTGTCTCTACCAGCTCTTCTTTGTCGTTTTCAACCATTTTTAGGAGGGGTCAAAAGTTGACTTTTTTCGACATGCTATACTATTGCCTTGTCGGCCATTTTTTGACATGCTAAATTATGAGGTTTTTGGCCTTTTTTGACCTTTATTCCCACTTTGTATACTATAACGCGTCTCTAAAAGGTATTCTATGTCATTTAAAGCCATTTTTAAGAAGGATTCAAAATGTGACTTTTTTCGACATACTATACTATTATCTTGTCGGCCATTTTTTTGACATGCTAAATTATAAGGTTTTTGGCCTTTTTTGACCTTTATTCCCACTTTGTATACTATGACGCTTCACGACAAGCTCTTCTTTGTCGTTTTCAACCATTTTTAGGAGGGGTCAAAAGTTGACTTTTTTCGACATACTATACTATTGCCTTCCTGGCCATTTGTTTGATATGCTAAATTTTAAGGTTTTTGGCCTTTTTTGACCTTTATTCCCACTTTGTATATTATAATGCATCCCTGCAAGCTATTATATGTCGCTTTAAGCCATTGATAGGAGGGGTAAAAATTTGACTTTTTTCGACATACTATACTATTGCCTTTGCGGCTAGTTTTTTTTGACATGCTAAATTATCAGGTTTTTGGCCTTTTTGGCCTTTATTCCCACTTTTTTAAACTATAACACGTCTCTAAAAGCTATTCTATGTCGCTTTAAGCCATTTTTAGGAGGGGTCAAAATTTGACTTTTTTCGACATACTATACTATTGCCTTGTCTGCCATTTTTTTTACATGCTAAATTATGAGGTTTTTGGCCTTTTTTTACCTTTATTCCCACTTTGTATACTATAACGCTTCACTACAAGCTCTTCTTTGTCGTTTTCAGCCATTTTAGGAGGGGTCAAAGTTGACTTTTTCGCCATACTATACTATTGCCTTCCTGGCCATTTTTTTGATATGCTAAATTATCAGGTTTTTGGCCTTTTTTGACCTTTATTCCCACTTTGTATACTATAACGTGTCTCTACAAGGTGTTCGATGTCTTTTTAAGCCATTTTTAGGAGGGGTCAGAATGTGACTTTTTTCGACATACTATACTATTGCCTTGTCGGCCATTTTTTTGACATGCTAAATTATGAGGTTTTTGGCCTTTTTTGACCTTTATTCCCACTTTGTATACCATACCGTGTCTCTACCAGCTCTTCTTTGTCGTTTTCAACCATTTTTAGGAGGGGTCAAAAGTTGACTTTTTTCGACATGCTATACTATTGCCTTGTCGGCCATTTTTTGACATGCTAAATTATGAGGTTTTTGGCCTTTTTTGACCTTTATTCCCACTTTGTATACTATAACGCGTCTCTAAAAGGTATTCTATGTCATTTAAAGCCATTTTTAAGAAGGATTCAAAATGTGACTTTTTTTCGACATACTATACTATTATCTTGTCGGCCATTTTTTGACATGCTAAATTATGAGGTTTTGGCCTTTTTTGACCTTTATTCCCACTTTGTATACTATGACGCTTCACGACAAGCTCTTCTTTGTCGTTTTCAACCATTTTTAGGAGGGGTCAAAAGTTGACTTTTTTCGACATACTATACTATTGCCTTCCTGGCCATTTGTTTGATATGCTAAATTTTAAGGTTTTTGGCCTTTTTTGACCTTTATTCCCACTTTGTATATTATAATGCATCCCTGCAAGCTATTATATGTCGCTTTAAGCCATTGATAGGAGGGGTAAAAATTTGACTTTTTTCGACATACTATACTATTGCCTTTTTGACTAGTTTTTTGACATGCTAAATTATGAGGTTTTTGGCCTTTTTTGACCTTTATTCCCACTTTGTATACTATAACGCTTCTACCAAGCTCTTCTTTGTCGCTTTTAAGCCATTTTTAGGAGGGGTCAAAAGTTGACTTTTTTCGACATACTATACTATTGCCTTGTCGGCCATTTTTTGACATGCTAAATTATGAGGTTTTTGGCCTTTTGACCTTTATTCCCACTTTGTATACTATAACGCTTCACTACAAGCTCTTCTATGTCGCTTTTCAGCCATTTTTAGGAGGGGTCAAAGTTGACTTTTTTCGCCATACTATACTATTGCCTTTTGGATTTTTTGATATGCTAAATTATCAGGTTTTTGGCCTTTTTGACCTTTATTCCCACTTTGTATACTATAACGGTCTCTAAAGCTATTCTATGTCGCTTTAAGCCATTTTAGGAGGGTCAGAAAGTTGACTTTTTCGACATACTATACTATTGCCTTGTCTGCCATTTTTTTTACATGCTAAATTATGAGGTTTTTGGCCTTTTTTTACCTTTATTCCCACTTTGTATACCATGCATCTCTACAAGCTCTTCTTTGTCGTTTTCAAGCCATTTTTAGGAGGGGTCAAAAGTTGACTTTTTTCGATACTATACTATTGCCTTTATTTTTTGACATGCTAAATTATGAGGTTTTTGGCCTTTTGACCTTTATTACTTTGTATACTATGCTAATAAGCCATTTTTAGGAGGGGTCAGAAGTGACTTTTTTTGACATACTATCCTATTGCCTTGTCGGCCATTTTTGACATGCTAAATTATGAGGTTTTGGCCTTTTGACACTTTGTATTTGCTTGACTATACTAACAGCGTCTCTAAAAGGTATTCTATGTCATTTAAAGCCATTTTTAAGAAGGATTCAAAATGTGACTTTTTTCGACATACTATACTATTATCTTGTCGGCCATTTTTTTGACATGCTAAATTATAAGGTTTTTGGCCTTTTTTGACCTTTATTCCCACTTTGTATACTATGACGCTTCACGACAAGCTCTTCTTTGTCGTTTTCAACCATTTTTAGGAGGGGTCAAAAGTTGACTTTTTTCGACATACTATACTATTGCCTTCCTGGCCATTTGTTTGATATGCTAAATTTTAAGGTTTTTGGCCTTTTTTGACCTTTATTCCCACTTTGTATATTATAATGCATCCCTGCAAGCTATTATATGTCGCTTTAAGCCATTGATAGGAGGGTAAAATTTGACTTTTTTCGACATACTATACTATTGCCTTTATGGCTAGTTTTTTGACATGCTAAATTATCAGGTTTTTGGCCTTTTGGCCTTTATTCCCACTTTTTAAACTATAACACGTCTCTAAAAGCTATTCTATGTCGCTTTAAGCCATTTTTAGGAGGGGTCAAAATTTGACTTTTTTCGACATACTATACTATTGCCTTGTCTGCCATTTTTTTTACATGCTAAATTATGAGGTTTTTGGCCTTTTTTGACCTTTTTTATTCCCACTTTGTATACTATAATGCTTCACTACAAGCTCTTCTTTGTCGTTTCAGCCATTTTTAGGAGGGGTCAAAGTTGACTTTTTCGCCATACTATACTATTGCCTTCCTGGCCATTTTTTGATATGCTAAATTATCAGGTTTTTGGCCTTTTTGACCTTTAATCCCACTTTGTATACTATAACGTCTCTAAAAGGTATTCTATGTCGCTTTAAGTGATTTTTAGGAGGGTCAAAAGTTGACTTTTTCATACCATACTATACTATTGCCTTTTGGGGATCTTTTGATATGCTAAATTATGAGGTTTTTTGGCCTTTTTGACCTTTATTCCACTTTGTATACTATAACGTGTCTCTACAAGGTATTCTATGTTGCTTTAAGCCATTTTTAGGGGGTCAAAGTTGACTTTTTTCGACATGCTATACTATTGCCTTGTCGGCCATTTTTTTGACATGCTAAATTATGAGGTTTTTGGCCTTTTTTGACCTTTATTCCTACTTTCTATACTATAACACGTCTCTACAAGCTATTCTATAACGTTTTACGCCATTTTTGGGAGCGGTCAAAAGTTGAGTTTTTTCGACATACTGTACTATTGCCTTCCCGGCCATTTTTTGATATGCTAAATTATAAGGTTTTTGGCCTTTTTTGACCTTTATTCCCACTTTGTATACTATAACATGTCTCTAAAAGGTATTCTATGTCATTGAAAGCCATTTTTAGGAGGGGTCAAAATGTGACTTTTTTCACCGTACTATACTATTGCCTTGTCTGCCATGTTTTTGACATGCTAAATTATGAGGTTTTTGGCCTTTTTTGACCTTTATTCCCACTTTGTATACCATAACATATCTCTAAAAGGTATTCCATGTTGCTTTAAGCCATTTTTAGGGGGGGTCAAAATTTGACTTTTTTCGCCATACTATACTATTGCCTTTTTGGGGATTTGTTTGATATGCAAAATTATAAGGTTTTTGGCCTTTTTTGACCTTTATTCCCACTTTGTATACTATAACGCGTCTCTAAGAGGTATTCTATGTCAGTTAAAGCCATTTTTAGGAAGGATTCTAAATGTGACTTTTTTCGACATACTATACTATTGCCTTGTCGGCCATTTTTTTGACATGCTAAATTATGAGGTTTTTGGCCTTTTTTGACCTTTATTCCCACTTTGTATACCATACCGTGTCTCTACCAGCTCTTCTTTGTCGTTTTCAACCATTTTTAGGAGGGGTCAAAAGTTGACTTTTTTCGACATGCTATACTATTGCCTTGTCGGCCATTTTTTGACATGCTAAATTATGAGGTTTTTGGCCTTTTTTGACCTTTATTCCCACTTTGTATACTATAACGCGTCTCTAAAAGGTATTCTATGTCATTTAAAGCCATTTTTAAGAAGGATTCAAAATGTGACTTTTTTCGACATACTATACTATTATCTTGTCGGCCATTTTTTTGACATGCTAAATTATAAGGTTTTTGGCCTTTTTTGACCTTTATTCCCACTTTGTATACTATGACGCTTCACGACAAGCTCTTCTTTGTCGTTTTCAACCATTTTTAGGAGGGGTCAAAAGTTGACTTTTTTCGACATACTATACTATTGCCTTCCTGGCCATTTGTTTGATATGCTAAATTTTAAGGTTTTTGGCCTTTTTTGACCTTTATTCCCACTTTGTATATTATAATGCATCCCTGCAAGCTATTATATGTCGCTTTAAGCCATTGATAGGAGGGGTAAAAATTTGACTTTTTTCGACATACTATACTATTGCCTTTGCGGCTAGTTTTTTTTGACATGCTAAATTATCAGGTTTTTGGCCTTTTTGGCCTTTATTCCCACTTTTTTAAACTATAACACGTCTCTAAAAGCTATTCTATGTCGCTTTAAGCCATTTTTAGGAGGGGTCAAAATTTGACTTTTTTCGACATACTATACTATTGCCTTGTCTGCCATTTTTTTTACATGCTAAATTATGAGGTTTTTGGCCTTTTTTGACCTTTATTCCCACTTTGTATACTATAATGCTTCACTACAAGCTCTTCTTTGTCGTTTTCAGCCATTTTTAGGAGGGGTCAAAAGTTGACTTTTTTCGCCATACTATACTATTGCCTTCCTGGCCATTTTTTTGATATGCTAAATTATCAGGTTTTTGGCCTTTTTTGACCTTTAATCCCACTTTGTATACTATAACGCGTCTCTAAAAGGTATTCTATGTCGCTTTAAGTGATTTTTAGGAGGGGTCAAAAGTTGACTTTTTTCGCCATACTATACTATTGCCTTTTTGGGGATCTTTTTGATATGCTAAATTATGAGGTTTTTGGCCTTTTTTGACCTTTATTCCCACTTTGTATACTATAACGTGTCTCTACAAGGTATTCTATGTTGCTTTAAGCCATTTTTTAGGGGGGGTCAAAAGTTGACTTTTTTCGACATGCTATACTATTGCCTTGTCGGCCATTTTTTTTACATGCTAAATTATGAGGTTTTTGGCCTTTTTTGACCTTTATTCCTACTTTCTATACTATAACACGTCTCTACAAGCTATTCTATAACGTTTTACGCCATTTTTGGGAGCGGTCAAAAGTTGAGTTTTTTCGACATACTGTACTATTGCCTTCCCGGCCATTTTTTTGATATGCTAAATTATAAGGTTTTTGGCCTTTTTTGACCTTTATTCCCACTTTGTATACTATAACATGTCTCTAAAAGGTATTCTATGTCATTGAAAGCCATTTTTAGGAGGGGTCAAAATGTGACTTTTTTCACCGTACTATACTATTGCCTTGTCTGCCATGTTTTTGACATGCTAAATTATGAGGTTTTTGGCCTTTTTTGACCTTTATTCCCACTTTGTATACCATAACATATCTCTAAAAGGTATTCCATGTTGCTTTAAGCCATTTTTAGGGGGGGTCAAAATTTGACTTTTTTCGCCATACTATACTATTGCCTTTTTGGGGATTTGTTTGATATGCAAAATTATAAGGTTTTTGGCCTTTTTTGACCTTTATTCCCACTTTGTATACTATAACGCGTCTCTAAGAGGTATTCTATGTCAGTTAAAGCCATTTTTAGGAAGGATTCTAAATGTGACTTTTTTCGACATACTATACTATTGCCTTCCTGGCCATTTTTTTAATATGCTAAATTATTAGGTTTTTGGCCTTTTTTGACCTTTATTCCCACTTTGTATATTATAATGCATCCCTACAAGCTATTCTATGTCGGTTTAAGTCATTTTTAGGAGCAGTCAAAATTTGACTTTTCTCGACATGCTATACTATTGCCTTCCTGGCCATTTTTTTGACATGCTAAATTATGAGGTTTTTGGCCTTTTTTGACCTTTATTCCCACTTTGTATACTATAACGTGTCTCTACAAGGTGTTCTATGTCTTTTTAAGCCATTTTTAGGAGGGGTCAGAATGTGACTTTTTTCGACATACTATACTATTGCCTTGTCGGCCATTTTTTTCACATGCTAAATTATGAGGTGTTTGGCCTTTTTTGACCTTTATTCCCACTTTGTATACTATAACGCTTCACGACAAGCTCTTCTTTGTTGTTTGAAGCGGTTTTTAGGAGGGGTCAAAATGTGACTTTTTTCGACATACTATACTATTGCCTTGTCGGCCATTTTTTGACATGTTAAATTATGAGGTTTTTGGCCTTTTTTGACCTTTAATCCCACTTTGTATACTATAACGCGTCTCTAAAAGGTATTCTATGTCGCTTTAAGTGATTTTTAGGAGGGGTCAAAATGTGACTTTTTTCGACATACTATACTATTGCCTTGTCGGCCATTTTTTTTATATGCTTAATTATGAGGTTTTTGGCCTTTTTTGACCTTTATTCTTACTTTCTATACTATAACACGTCTCTACAAGCTCTTCTATAACGTTTTACGCCATTTTTAGGAGGGGTCAAAAGTTGACTTTTTTCGACATACTATACTATTGCCTTGTCGGCCATTTTTTGACATGCTAAATTATGAAGTTTTTGGCCTTTTTTGACCTTTATTCCCACTTTGTATACCATAACGTGTCTCTACAAGCTCTTCTTTGTCGTTTTAAACCATTTTTAGGAGGGGTCAAAATGTGACTTTTTTCGCCATACTATACTATTGCCGTTTTGGGGATTTTTTTGACATGCTAAATTATCAGGTTTTTGGCCTTTTTGGCCTTTATTCCCACTTTGTATACTATAACGTGCCTCGACAAGGTATTCTATGTCATTTAAAGCCATTTTTAGGAAAGGTCAAAATGTGATTTTTTTCACCATACTATACTATTGCCTTGTCGGCCATTTTTTTGACATGCTAAATTATGAGGTTTTTGGCCTTTTTTGACCTTTATTCCCACTTTGTATACTATAACGCGTCTCTAAAAGGTATTCTATGTCATTTAAAGCCATTTTTAGGAAGGGTCAAAATGTGACTAAAAAATGCTGTAAAACGTTATAGTATGTCGAAAGATCTCAAAATATGACATGTCCAAAAAACAGCTGCAAACCACATAAAAAAGCATGTTGTGACACATGATAGTAGAGAATGTTGAAAAAACTTAAGTATTTTTAAAAAAATCAAAATATGACATGTCCAAAAAACAGCTGAAAACATAAAATAGCATGTCAACTCACGTCATAGTATAGAATGTTGAGAAAATGGCCAAAAACATCATTAATTTAGCATGTCAAAAAAATGACCGAAAACATCATACTATAGCATTGCGAAAAATGTCCAAACATGACATGTCAAAAACACAGCTTGATACCAGATAAAATAACATGTCGAGACACATCGCAGAATAGAATGTTGAAAAAGCATCCAAAAACATCATAATATACCATGTATAAAAAATTACCGAAAACATACAAGTAGTATGTCGGAAAATGTCAAAATAAGAAATGTCCAAAGAACATCTGAAAGCCACATTGTATAGAATGTCGGAAAAAAAGTCCAAAAATGGGTCAAATGTCAAAATATGAAATGTCCAAAAAAACAGCTGAAAACCACATAGTATAGCATGTCAAGATACGTCATAGTATAGAATGTCGGAATAACATCCCAAAACATAATAAAGCATGTCGAAAATATTACGAAGCACATAGTATAGCATGTCAAGATACGTCATACTATAGAATATAGTATGTGGTCAAAAAGTCATAGCATGTCTTTCAAAAATCATCAAAACCATTTTTGTATAGTGTGTTTACCAAAAATCCTGAAAAATGTCATAGTATAGTATGTTGTACAAAAATCTTTAATAATATATAATAATAATAATTAATAATAATTAATAATTATAATTATTAATAATACATTGGATTTATATAGCGCCTTTCTTGAACTCAAGGTTGGTTTGACGTAATAGCGTCGTACAAAATCATCAAAAACAACACAGTATCATATGTATGAATGAAAATTTATTTCAGACGTATAAAATAAAATAAACAAAAACCTCAAATCAGTTCCAACAAATAAGCAGAATACAGTGAAAAGCTACTTACTACCACACACACACCCACACACACACACACACACACACACACACACACACACACACACACATATACATATATTATAACATATTTATATTTTATACAAATACACACACACATGCATCTTTGAAAACAGTGATTTTTAAAGCCCATCCTCATCCCTGTATCTTGTAAAAATCATCTCTTTGCACCTCTTTTTGAACTGCAATTTGTGGCGCATTTTTGAACAAAGCTTTAAAGACTTGTGAAAAGCATTGAAAGAAGTAAAGTGATGGTGCTCCAGGATTCAAAGGGTTAATGATGTGTTTTCAGGGACAGACAGTGAGCCAGACTGGCTTTCACATCAACTTTTGAACTGCACTGTATTGGAACTGGTTGATTTTACATAGTTATTTTAACATTTCTGTTTTACATGATGTCAATTTTCTGCTTATTTTTTCAGGCCTGTGAGGGTAAGACTTCTGTAAACGACCAGATCCACTGGGCTGATGGATTCATTGTGGTCTACGACATCAGTGACCGCTCCTCCTTCCTCACTGCCAAAGCCATAGTGCACCTGATCAGAGAGCTCCAGCTGGGCTCTGCCAAAAGGTACCGGCTGAGTGCAACAATGAGGGGAACTGTGTGCATGGCTTTCCATGCACACAGTTCCCCTGTCTATGCCTGCTGCTTATTTCCTTTGCCATGGTACTCGCCCTCCATACCAACATTTAGCAACTGTACATCAGCTGAGTGCGATGGCCTGTGAATTCAAACGTTAACTTCAAGCATTGCTCTATGAATGTGTTTAGAATTATAGTACAACTTATAGCTGACTTGAAGTTATTTCAATCATTTCAAAAATATAAAATCAATCCAGTGTCCTCTAAAACGTCTAAATTGAATAAAAATGAAGCAAAATCAGCCCAACTGCAGTGGAAATATGCAGATTTCTGGTATTGAAATATGAAAAATATCAGAATTGGATTCAGCATCCTCAAAATACCCCAATACCACCCAGATAATGTCCAAATTGGCCAAGCTGTTGCTGAAATATTATCAATATATGTGACTATACCAATTTATGCAAATTATAAAAATTGCCCAGCATATGCAAGTTAGCATTGGTGTTTCATAATGTTGGGGACCTGCATTTTATATTTATAACATAAAACTTTGGGGTCACTCAATATTTCCAAGGTGTCTTTGCTGGCAATTAGACTATTTAAGGACATATCTCAGATTTTAGGACATTTCTATGATTTTGGGACATTTAGATTTTAACACGTTTCTTGGATTTTAGCATGTTTCTCTGATTTTAAGACAATTCAAGGATTTTAGGACTTTTCTAGGATTTTAGGGCATTTGTCTGATTTTAAGGACGTTCTAGGATTTAGGACGTTCCTAGAATTGAAGCATGTTTCTATGATTTTACCTTATTGTGAATTAAAAAAGGGTTGGCGGGGGGGCAGATTTGGCCCGTGGGCCTTAAGTAAAGTATCAGCAATGTAAAAAGAACCAGTGAAAGCCACAACATTTCCTGAAGTAAGAGTGGTTCAGTGATTGTGTGATCTTTCCTGCAGGAGCGCAGACTCACTCATCTTCCTGGTGGGCAACAAACAGGACCTGTGCCACATGAGGGAGGTGCGGCGTGAGGAGGGTCAGTGTCTGGCTGCTGAGTCTCACTGCCAGTTCTATGAACTGTCGGCGGCTGAGCATCACCAGGAGGTGGCGCTCATATTCTTCAAGATGGTGCAAAGCGCTAGCCTGGGCAGCAAGGCCAAGGATCGAAGGAGACGCCCCAGCGGCTCCAAGTCAATGGCCAAACTCATCAACAACGTCTTCGGCAAGAGGAGGAAATCAGTGTGAAGGACAGCTGTCGGTCGAGACTGGACCAGAGGACTGAACGCATCCTGTGGCTTGACTTCCTGTCTGTGATCGCTGTTGCTGTCAGTTGAGCTGATGTCTGTAGAAAGAGAGGCGTTAGTGTGTGAGTGTAATATAACAGTAGCACAGAGCATGTACCGTCTGAGCCTGCTGTCTGCTTACTTCAATTCATGCATTTGCTCTCAAATTTACAAATAAATGGAACTAAATGCCCCGTAAACTCATTTAGATCACATCCTCGGCCATATCAGGTAGATATTTAAGATGTTTGTGAGTTGAGAGCAGCAGTCAGACAACAAATGATACCTCAGATCAGCAGTCAGTGAAAAGTAAAGACTCTGAGATGTGAGCAACAAAAAACAGATGGCAACATGTAAAAGATTCAGCTCAGAAATAACATATGATAGTTACTGTGTCACAGAAATAACAAAGCAACACACACCTGCTCACTCTGTTTGGAAGTGAGAAATAAACATTTAAAGAGAATTTGGCTCTGTACATTTCCTAAAAGATAATGTGTTTAAAAACTGTAAATGATATTAAAAGGTTGCATCATGACAGGACATGCTTTTTGCGTTTCTCTGTGGGAAGGGAGTGTAAGAACAGGTGATTGTGTTCATGGAAAAGTGCAAAATAAGGTGACTAGCTTTGGGAAGGGGCGTGTAAAAAGTGAGAGGGCTTGGAGGTTAGGGGGCTGTCTACTCACCCGGGTTTCCTGCTCATTTTCAGCGGCGTCTCATCGTCAAATTCAGTCAGAATTGGAGAACTGTCATCTGGGAGGAGCTGCTGGACAGGTGGGCTCTGTTCCTTTAGTTTGGCTTTAGCCTGCTAACAAACAGACATCATTAAAAACCAAACTGCTTGGCCATGAACGTGAAGTCATAAACTTCTGACATCTTCCAACATCTAGCATTTGACAGTATTTCAAAGTTCCACATGTAGTATGTGTATGTAGTAGATGTTTTGATTACATTTGGCATATTCTTCACCAAAAAACGTTTTGCATTGCGTTACTCGCACGTATTCGGCCGCTGGAGTATTTTTGGAGCAGTTTGCAACATGGGAATATTCACACTTAACAGCTGTGGCTTTGCTTTAGTTAGCTGGGAAAGTTGCAGCTGAAAGTTAACATGGTTTGTAGTGAAATACAACAGAAAGCTAGATGGACACACAGTGTCTCCGTGCCTGGGGACACAGTGAACCAAGACTGTTATTTATCAGACTGTCACGGCAGCACATTACACGCTCTCCACTGTTTACTTTCCACGATAAAAGACCAACTTACTACTCAGAGAACTTTGCTGAGAAGCAAATAGCCCACACAAGAGACACTGAGCGCCTCAGGTTCTTATTTGTCCCGTCTCTGTACAGTCTAGATGCTCAGTAAAGTTTAGTGTGTCCACAGACAGCAACATGGTTTATCCTCCATTTCTGGATCACAGTATCATCAGGAGTATCTCAACTAGATCTTAACCACGATAGGTGATCGCAACACAGTGTCACACGAAATTCTTGCTCAAGTTGAAAAATTTCAGGTTATGTGATTGAGGTGAAACACGTTTTCGCCTCCAACACATCCATCGTGCCACCGGCCGTGAATTTGAATCTATGCGCGTCTTTGCATTGACTTTGTATGAAACGCACGCATCACGCTCAGAGTGAACACTGTAGGAAAAGGTGACTGGCTTTGGGAAGGGGCGTGTAAGGTGTGAGAGGGCTTGGAGGTTATGGGACTGCCTTCTCACCCAGGTTTCCCGCTTTTTTCCAGCCGCGACTCGTCAAATTCAGTCACAGTTGGAGAACCCTCATCCGGGAGGAGCTGCTGGACAGGTGGGCTCTGTTCCTTCAGTTTGGCTTTAGCCTGCTAACAAACAGACAAGAGGACAACATTAAATATGTAACCAAGGTACACGTATCCAGACATGAGATAAATTAAAATGAAAGCTTTAAGCAGCAATGAATGAGCTCTCACAACTGGTGCTTATTGGCTCGAGCAGCATGTGTCGTATTCCACAATTCACCACTGACCGTCAGATCCAGGTTTGCCTCCACGGGGTTTGTAGTCCTCCGGTCGTTCAGCTCTTTGAGACAAAGTTGCTGCTTTGACATAAACATGACGTCATAAACGTCTGACATTTTCCAAAATGTAGTGTTTGACACTACATTAAAATTTCACATGTATAAGTATGTAAAAACAAACCAAGTCTTGATTACATTTTGCAAATACCTCAAAAAAAAATTTCTGATGCCAAAATCAGTCCAAAAAAATATTTCCTTTAAGTATTATAAAATGTCAAATATAACGGTTTAATAATCCACATTCCAAACAAAGATTAGGCCTAAATCTGAGAGTTAATCTTTCTTTTTTTTACCAAGATCCTGGAAATTTGGGACCAATTCCATTCCACTCAGCCTCCTCTAAATTATACACACCACATTTCTGAGTCTGCTTATGACTTACAGAACAATTTTGTCTAGACTAGATTTTGAATTTGGGTGCAACTTTGTGGCATCTTGACTCATAGGAGGAAGCTAAAGACACAGTAAGATGTGTTTGCAAAGGTCACAGTGAGTGCTCGCAGTATGTGGTGCAATTGTAGTGCCCTCTAATGGTCTTTACCAGGAACTTTATTCAGCAAGGTGCTAGCGACTTGGGACATAATCCATTCTGCTCTCTGTTGTGTGGTTGGTTGCATGTACTGCCAAATAAGATTAGAGATGTGAGTGAAATCAAAATTTAGTTCACTGTTAACACCTCTGCTGGACATTCCTACAGTGGTACACTCCCTCAAAACTCAAAACACTTTTTTTTAGTTTAAATCTGTATGCTATCTTACTTACATTCATGAACCGTCTTTAGAATCAACTTCTTAAATAGAAATATAGTATTATTTGTGGCTGTATAAGCACACAGTGATCTGGGCAAAACTGAACTCCAACTGTCCCTGCTGTCCTGTAGAAGCTTTATATTTAAGCGTTGTCTTTGTCTCCATCTCATGTTAATAAAGCAGAACTGCAGCGACTGAGCTCTGACAGATGTGCTGTTTATCTGATCATGTGATGACAAACCGGTCAGAGTGAAGAATTTAACAGAATATAGACTCTGCGGCTGAGGGGACAACCCATCATCTGCCAAACGTCTTCATCAGCATCACACCATCCTGCAGCTGGAGGAGGATTAATAATCCAGATACAGTTTTACATCAAATACTTTAAGACTTGTGAATCTGGCTTAAAACATGGACCTGATCTGTCTGTCATCATGTCTGTCTCCCCTATTTACTTTTGCTGATGTGCACATGATCTAAAATGACTATTCTTGTTTTTCTCCCTTATCTTTTTCTAGAATTTTCAAAAGTCATTTTCTTTTTTTGAAAAAAAAAAAAAAAATGATTCCCCAAATAATTTTCGGATTATTTGCTGTGGGGGGGGGGGGGTCTTGGTTTTCTTTTTTGTAATTTTTTTTAAATTTTCTGTTATTTTTTGTTGTACTTTTTACACATTTCTTTCAATTTATTTATTTTTTTTCACTTTGGTTGCTCTTTACCTTCTTCACATCTCAAAGAAATTTTTGCTCAGATTTCAAAGGGTTACTTTCAAAACGAAACCACAGTTCTACTTCTCCATCCACTAGGCGTTTGGTAAACAAAAAGACAAGCACACTGACTTCTTTCGGAGTTTATTGGGAAATTAAATGTTTCCATCTCAATCATGATTAGTGACCAGTGTTACAGCTTTAGATAGCACAAAAAAAGATAAAAAGAGGTGATTTGTAAAACACATTCAAAGCTTAAAAATGCAAATTAGCACAAATTAAATGTATATTTTTTGCAAGCTAGAGGCAAATATTTGTTGATTCGTTAATAAAGATTATAATAAAAATAAATGATGTGATGTAATAAAAACAAAAGGCAAACAGCATTTAAAACGTTCTGTTGACCAGGTTTTCTCGCCTGTATGCAGATAATTCACAGAGATAGTACTGCACAGTCATAGTACTGCAGAACTCAGTGCAGTTTGTAAAATGCACTCATTCCATTAATAATAATAATAATAATAATAATAATAATTCACCACAGTGTGTCTCCCATGCAAAAGCTATGATTAACTACTCTCTATTAAAAACAAACATCCCAAAAACATGTAAAGCGATAATAATCATGTGTGAGGCAGTAATGCTGAGTGAGGGAGACAGACAGTAATGTGACCTGACTGATGTGTTCAGGTCAGGTGGGAAAGCAGCAAGACAGAAAAAGAGGAGAAAGACGACAGCGTCGTGACGAGGAGTGAACGCTGAATCTGCAGTTACTGTGTGATGACAGAGGTGCTTCTGTCACTCTGATCAGTAGTGTGACTTTTCATAAATTAGGGATCAGTGAGCTTAAACGGTGGACTCTGGCTGGCATGAACCATTCATATTTAGTCATGCAATACATTCCAAGTCATAATTTTACAACATTATAATGACCAATATTAAATAAATAATGATAACAAGACATTCTAAAATAAATATAATAAATATAATATATGAAATAACTAGACAGCTTAATGCCCATGACTTATCATTGTGAAATGTTATTTCAACATTCTAATTTATTGAAATAGTATTATTTAATAGTATTTCAAAAAGACTTTTTTCAAATGATGTAAGATGATGCAAAACAACAAATATGAAACATAAGTGTCAGGGGGCAGACATTACAAAAATAAGAAAAAAATGCACCTTTGAAAAAGGCATTTGGAAAGTATACATACTTCTATGATGAACTTCATTTAAACAAAAATGAAAAAAGAAATC
Organism: Plectropomus leopardus; assembly: GCF_026936395.1. Taxonomy (NCBI): domain Eukaryota; kingdom Metazoa; phylum Chordata; class Actinopteri; order Perciformes; family Serranidae; genus Plectropomus; species Plectropomus leopardus. Next base: position 24,615,100 of record NC_142197.1, read on the forward strand.
ATTTCACATATTTAATTTTGTTTAATCTATTTAATATTGGCCATTTTCTCGCTTCATACATGATCATGACTTGCTGATGTTGCAATAATTGATAAATCCAAAACTGTACCTGGTTGTTGTGGTAAAATGACATGAATGTAAGATGACTGCTGTAAATTAAGTGTGAACATGCATCTCAGTGATCAGAACACAAGAGGAGCTGAGACACGAGTGGTCCAGGTGACCACTGCTATTCAGATCTGCACTTTTCATAAATATTAAAAACTTTAAACCCTGAGCAAAGCTATGCAATTTTCTTCATAAAAATATGAGGAAAGGCAATAAGCAACTTGGTTAGAAATGTTCCACAACTGCAAGAAATTAGTAGATTTAGAAAACAATTTTTTAAAATCCAGGGAAAATGTCTGGAGAAAAAAAGAAAAAAAATCTAGGGGTAAACTATATTTCTTATTATCAGAATTACATATTTAAAATTATGTTACACAATTATTATAATTCGTAAGCACTTTATCTAGGTCGTTTTCTTTATTTTCTTCTTTTTTTTAAAACTAATTTTCTGGTAATTTTCTTGTACTTTTTCCTTCTTCTTTCTTAGCTCATTGCCGCCTTCTCATGTTTTTGGAAGAAATCCAGCTAAATTGCTGAGGTTTCAAAGGGTTAAACTACAAAAGATATGTGGTCAAATGCATCCCAGACCACCTAAACAAGTGACTTCAGGTGGTTAATGTTTGTATTTAGTGCTGTCCACTTGTGATTGCATCACCAAGATGCATGTTAATAATGAACAGGGCCAGAGGTGTGAATGTTATATGACTGGAAATTTGGAAAGTGAAACGCTTTACAGCTATTAGGCCTAAAGTGTCATTCTGCTACCCTTTTACTCTTTTTTAAAATGGGACATGGTCCAAGCCCCGTGGTCCACCTGGAATAAGATGTATATAATGCTGTTGTATGTGCAGTTTATTTTTTTACCTCTCCCTTTCTATCTGATAAGACTGGTGGAGCGGTGCATTCAGGTACTGTCTGGGAAAAAGGACTTCCAGATGTGAATCCATGAACACACCGCTCTATTAGCTATTTAAGACAAGCAGCTAACAGCTAAACATTCATCATACATTTGGTCTTTAAAGCAGCACATGATGATAATTTATATATTGCACAGGATGAGCAGAAGCTACAGCTGCTGTTAGTAATAATCCAAATCTCCTGACTTGTGACAAAAAAAGTGTTATCAGCACACATGTACGGCTGCATGTGTGTCGTGTTTGGTAAAACAGAGTGGAACACAGAAGTCGGTCTGAAGTGAAACTGTCAGACAGACTGTTCAGGATCCACCATCACCTCTTGCTGAACTGTATTCAGACTGCAGGAGAAGAAGAAGTCCATCAGAGGATCACACAGCTGGAGGACGCCTCGGCACTGCTGGACACACAAGATAAAGATCTGAAGTCATAATAAATCAGAAATATGCCACATTACTGCAAGAAAGTCAACAGTAACAACTCCAGAGTTCATACATATTTTTACCAATAGATTTCCATGACTTTGAGCCAAATCTTCTTTAACATACATTCTTTAAGCTCCTCCAGCATGGCTATGTAGCACTGCCTATTCCATGTTAGCAGTGTCCAATGCTTTATTACACACTTCACATTTTGCACGTCCAGATCTTTCTCAAGTCATGCTTATACTTAGTAGAGCTGGACATCATTAAACTGCCATTGTCATGGCATTTATGAACTTACGTCTTGTCAAAGAACGAGGTGAAACTCGGATCATAGGTTGACCTTATCCACGCATGACACGACACGACCGCGACCACGACACGACCACGACCACGACCGCGACCTATTACCGCGACCACGACCGCGACCCTATTACGACCACGACCGACCACGACATAACATAACATAACATAACATCAAGTGACATGACTGATCTGGCCCAAACACTGCTTGTTGTTCAACCAATACAAATTCTTCTTACTTGATCTTAACTGAACCACATGTGCACTATTATACATGTTTTCGTGAAACAAATGTTCTGGGTATATTCATTTTTCCAAAACTTTTAAAGGTCTGGAAATTGCTATTTTAAAGTTCTATTACTTTTCCAGGTTTTTCCTGAGCCCATGAGCCCTGCTAATCAAATATTGTTAAATAATATCTAGTCCTTCTCACTCACTGAAAAATCCAGAGTCAAGGAATATACAAATATTGTTCATTTCAAAAGATGTCTTGAGTTTGAATGGTGTGTTTTGTGATGAGTTAACAAGCCAATTAAGCCCCAAAAGTCTTCTGTGACTAGGCTGAGTATTGTCAAGAACCTCACAATTCTTTCGGTCACTTTGGGTCACGATTGATTATCACGTAAATATTAAAACCGACAGCACCGCTGTCGTTATACCCCCGATGAGCTGCTGTTGCAGGTGTTGCAGCTCGACTCGACTCGGGTAACTTGATGTGAACGAGCCAGTGAGTCAGAGTCAGTGCTCGGGTACACTCGGCCGCGTTCGGCTGACGTTAATCACTTCTAGGCATGCTATATGGGCCAGTAGATCCGGGTATTTTACTCTTTTCTAAACCCGGAAAAAGAGTTTTCTCTGCTTCATGCACCACGGATATGGCTGTATCCAGGTTTATAATAGATCAATGATTTTATCACCACTACCTCACGCTACTGTCGCCATTTTAATGAATAGACAACAGACGTTGTTTGGGGGTCACGCGGGGGCTCTGAACAACGTCAATCACACTCTGGCGGCACTCACACTGCCCCCACGGGAGTGGGGCATCATTACAACAGAAAAAATTTATTCCAGAATTTTATTAATCGATATTGAATTGGCAAAAAACATATTGCAATGCACTGATTAATTGATTTTTTTACCCAGCCCTATCTGTGACTGAGAGAAAGTTGAATTTCTGCATATTCCTGGTGAATTTTCCAGTAGGTTTGAAGGTATATAATATTACATACCACCACAGTCTATCACCTACTTTACAGAGTCCACTCTCAAAGTTCAGGTGGAAGTTTTTAAGTTTTCACATCGCAATTCTGTTAGCTGTACATGGGGCAATGTGCGGCTCCAAACTGGTTTTGACGTCACAAAACCATCTCGTCCTGCCATATGTTAAGCTGAGGTGGTCAAAGAAAACTGTCCTCCTTCAGCAGATAAATGTGATAACAAAGTCTGTACGTACATCATTAAGTGCAGTAAAAAAAAAAGAAAAAAAGATGAAAAATACATTTTTGAGTGGATAAGGAATTAAAGCTTTCTTGGAAACCAGGAACTGAAGACCAATAAATCAATTCAAAAGATCCCACCTCTTCTCTGAAGTGTCAGACTGCTTCATCCTCTTGGGGGCGCTGCTCTCCCACTCAGCTGGAGGCCTCTGAGCATGCTCACTGCTCTCACTGCTCACCTGAAGAGAGGGACAGAGCTATTATTCACTCACACAAATTAAATGGCTTCTATGATAATGACTGAAAGACTGAAAACTTAGTTTTAGAATTAAGTATTATGTAGAAAAATCACCAGGTTTCTCTTCCTGTTGGGGTTGCTGCTGCTCGGTGTGTTGGGCCCGTCAGCGGCTGATCTGAGGGGTCTCCGGCACAACTCATCTCTCTGATGGACGACTGTCTGCTTAGACTGCAGCTTCCTGTAAAGACACAAAATGCCAAGTTATCAGCCTATATGGTTCTTCTGTAAAATTATATCTTACAAAGATATACCTACTGTTAAAAAGTATTTAACACCTGGATCGACATCAGCTTTTTTATGTTGCATTTGGACCCCTTTCACACGTATTCAAACCTCTGAAACCTCAGAAAATCGGTTTGATTTATATTTTTGATAAACACGAGAAAAAAAAACATGAGTACCTTGGAGAGAAATTACCCGCAAACTGCAAAAACATTAGTAAAAGGTGACAAAAAATGATCTGAAAATTAGCCAAGGGGAGGTTAGAAGATATTATCAAAACCTAAGGAAAACTGAAAACTACGATTATAATTACTAGAATAGTACATTAAAAATCACAGAAAAATATTGCACTTTTTGAAGATCATTTTCTTGTTTGTTTGTTTTTTTATTTAGTTATTTATTATTATTTTTTAAACTTTTTTTGTGCTTTCTTTCATTTTCTTGTAACTTTTATAGTAAGTTAATGCTCATTTTTTCGGGCCATTTCTTGTTAACTTGTTTGTTTCTTTCTTCTCATGTTTTTATAGCAACAATTTTAGCCAATTTTCTCAGGTTTCAAAGGGTTAAAAAAAATTCCAAGTGAAAACAACTTTACAGCAAAAATAAACTTGTCAATGCTCTCTGGTGGACACACTCTGGACTGGACGTTCTGTTTCAACACAACCTTAAACACAAAATCTGTGAGATTAGCAAGAAATCTGTGGAAAGTACAAGAAAATTAATTAATTTTGGGGAAAAAAAGAAAAAAAAAGAAAGAAAAAGAAATCGAGAAAGTAAAACCAAAGAATACAAAGCAAGAAATGACCTGAAAAAAAAAGCTTAAAAATGATAATAATTCTGTAAAATAATTGTAATATATAACTATAATTATAGATCACTGGACATTTTTCCTTTGCCTTTTTAAAAATACAGTCTTTAACATCTACTAATCCTTTTTGTGCATTTTTCTTGTTTTCCATGCTATAATTCTGTCTTCTACCAAGCTAATGATGTGTCCATACTGACATAAGTTTAAACATATACAGTATACACATTTGTAAGCATGATCTCAGCAGCTAACTCAGGTTATCTCTAGCTGGTAGCCAACAACCCAATTTTACACATCTATAAAAACCGGGCTAGTGAAAGCCCTTCCCATATAGACGTCTGTCCCAAATATTAGCCTGAAGTTATACGGTACTTGAATAAACAAGTTATGCTGGCTTTAACATGGAACACATCATTTTATAAAACAATAAGATATCATATGACCAAACATTTCCACTGAGAACTAAAAACGTTAATATGCAAATGATCTGCAGCTGTACATATATTATGAATGTGTGTTACGAGATGAGCCTGAGAAGGTGGAGAGGGTCAGAGCTCTGCAGATAAAAAGGTAACCAAGAGTTAAACTGTCTTTAGCTTTCACTACATCCCAGGTGGTCAGCCCTCAGCCTGCCTCACCGTTCACTTACTGTCACCAAGCATTGATCTACACACTAATTAAGTCCCTTGGCAAGGAGTTGTGTGTGACTGTGTGTGTGTGGGGGGGGGTATCAATAACATTTTTTCAACAAAAGGAAGCACTACACAGAAAAAAACTATCAAGAGCTAAAAAGTGAAAACTTTTCTTTAAGTAACCTCTGCAGTCACAGATAGAAGAAGCAGGTAGTTAAATGAAGGTGAGCGTGTGTGCGTGTGTATTTCGCCTGGAAACAGTGGCTACCAATCTGATATGCCACAGCAAACAATACATTTTTTATAATCACTGAGAGCAACATTCAATAGATTCAGAGATGTCAGCCCAAGCAGTGTGTGTAGTCTTTGTTAAATCAATAATTTAGCTATGTGTAGACACACACACACACACACACACACACATACACACACACACACACACACACACACACACACACACACACACACACACACACACACACACATACACACACACACACACCCCTCAGCCCTGCTCTCCTCCCCAGTGGTGTGAGCGATGCTGACCCCTGGTCCTTTCAGCCTGTCCTCTCCTCAGTCCTCCACCGCAGCTAATTACGCTCCCTGGAGTTCGGAGCCGTCAGCCTGCAGCCTGGGCCCCCATCTGCCGGGTGGTCGGAGCTCTTTGACAGCCTCCTCTCTCTCCTCTCTGACAAAGTGATAAACTAATTAGCCTGGCCGGGCACGCCGGGGTCGGGGCCTTCAGCATGGCTGGCCCCCTCCACATTGCGGGGCTGACCCGGACCCTCCTCCGGGGAGCCGGGGCCAGGCGGGCTGGGAGTGGAGTTACTGAGGTCTGGCTGATCAATGATGAGAGGCTGTCTGAGAGACAGACAGGCCTGGAGGTACAGCAGCAGCCCGTGTCAAACTTTTCCTCACAGTCTTTCTTTATCCACTGAGGGAGCACAATCAAACACTGTCCACACACTGCATACCGAGCTCATCTATTAGCTCTGTTAATGCCACACACAGGTGAAGTCTGAGCTGAAACATGAAAATAACATATCCAGATAATGAAATACACATGCAAACATCACATGATTACCAGATTAACCCTTTAAAACCTCAGCAATGTCCATGACTTTTTTTGATCTCTTTGATTTCTTTCAAAAAACAATGTGGGAATAAGGCAAGAACAATTTTTTGAAGAAATGACTCCCAAATAAGCAAGAAATAAGTCAGAAAATACACAAAATAAAGCAGAACTAGGGAAAAAACAACAATATGAACATCAAAGAAGCTTAAAAAGTGTTCCAAAATAATATTTTTAATATGCAATTATGGTAATATATATTTTTTTGCCTTTTTAAAAAAAAATCTAAATCATCAAAATCTTGCAATTTGTGGGACATTCCTTGCCAATTTGATCATTTTATGATTTTTCATAGCATACTTTCAAAGACAGAATCCAATCAAATGATAAGGGTTGAAGGGTTTAAATACTTGTGAAAGGTGTCTAACCACGTTCATTAAAAAGGCTTTAATAAAGAACAATGCCAAAAATCCTTAATTTACTACTTTACCAATGAAGGCATTTATTACATCCTCATCAGTTACTGTCATTATTAAAATATTCTACAATAAATACAGAGGGTCCCAGGCCTAGCTCACAGTGGAGTATATGAGACTTGAATCCACCTGTATTGATCGCTGCTCCCACCAATATAAATGTCATGTATTTATCATTATTATTATTATTATTATTATTATTATTATTATTATTATTATTAACACGGCAAATAAATTTCAGATCTACCTCCGAGCAGGTTTTAAGATGTCATATCTAACCTTGATGGGAGAGACTAAGGTCAGTGCGTTCAGCAGAGAATATCAGAGAGCTGATCAGCTGTTTCCAGCTACCACTACATTCACAGATGCTCACTGATGGTCTGACACTGGTATGTGTGGCTTTAATATGTGTGCAGACATAACCTCACTGCTTGCTCCCTGACACACCTCTCGGCAGATGGAATTTCTTGTATAGAGAAAAGAGGGCATGGCAGTATGCTAATTGCAGACAGTGGGCACGAGTCAGCCAGTTTAGCATGATTGTGATTCAGCAAAAAAGTAAGAACAAAATTAGCTGGTACGCACTGAATCCAACAGTAATTTTGCAGGCGCACGTAAGAACGTTTCTACGCACATTTTTAGTGAATGAGGCTCAATGTATTTCATTATGGAGGAGGTCATTCTGTCAGGCACAAATATCTTTTAGAATAGACCACAAGCTGTATAAATGTAGTTAAATGGGGAGTAGATCATTTTGTCAGATACAAATATGTATGAGAATAGACCATAACCTAAATAAATGTAGTTAAATGGGGGGTTGGTCATTCTGATAGAAACGCAAAACGCCATACTACAGCATGTGGAAAAAATGGTTGAAAAAGTCATCGTTCCAGATGTCAATAAAATTTATGGTATAGCATTTAGAAAAATATTATTGTGTAGGATGTCAAAAGAATGATCCAAAAAGTCAACATTTTAAATTTGAAAAAAGTCACACTATAGTTTTACGAAAAATGCCATACTATAGCATTCAGTGAGAACAGTTGAAAAAGACATTGTTTCAGATGCAGATAAAACGTATGGTACAACATTTTGAAGAATTTTATGGTGTAGAATTTCAAAAAACAGTCCAAGAAGTCAACATTCATGTTGAAAAATGGCTAACTATAGAAGGGTTACTGTTTGGGGTCAGGGTTAGGGTTAGGGGATACCCCATTCATTTTGATTTGAAAGTGGGTGGTGAGCGGGGAGGTGGCGTTTGGTAACGCCCCCTCCAAGGAGGACAGAACAAACACAGGAGAGGGCGGCAGCAGCAGCAGCAGGGGGCCTGAGAGAGAGTCAGTATCGATGCTGCATGGGCCCTGGTTGGGGCGTCGGAGAGATCTCCGGCCGGGGCGACTTTCATAATTTGGAAGGTGAATGTATGGCAACAGGTGGGATTTTGGGTGGCCACCATATTTCAAGCTGTTACCATTGACTTGACCTTTGACCAAGCCAGACTCTCTGTGGCTGTCTCAGAGCACAGAGAGGCTGTTTTCAGGCTGAGCGAGCACTGAGCGAGTCCAACCACCAACCGTTGGGAGAGCGAGGACCCCGTTGGGAGAGGTGTCCCATTTAGACTTGGGGCAGTTTCCAGAATCTCGACTATTCCAACTTTCCAGATCGCCAGCCGGCACGGAGGTGCAACCACCAAGCCTCCCGTCGTTGTCAAGCCGGCACATTGGGTTCGTCACATTGGGCGGTCAAGGCCACGGTGTTGTTCTTGGTGTTTCTCGCTGTGTCCTGCCCTTCTGTTTTATTTGAAATTGTGTCTCATGTAACTCAATGGTTAGTTCTGCACAGTGTCACGCATGCACAATGTGCAGGTGACGTGTGCGATTTCTGGTTCATACGGATGTTTTACTGCCTTGTTTTGATCTTCTGTGTAACCGTACTGCTTCTGCTCGCCTATGTCTTTTGGTTTTGATAGGCACAAGGTCCAAGAGAGACCTGTGTTGTTGACTTGTTGTGAGCAAATGAAGGTTTTATGAACGGTACGTGACCCGTCCTTATTATTGCGGGGCAGGGCGAGGGGGCCCAACCCCCCAACCCCCTGGGCTTGAGATTTAGACTTGGGGCAGCTTCCAGACTCTCGACTATTCCAAATTTCCAAATTCTCGCCTATGAGCGGGTTAGAGTTAGGGCACCTTCCAGAATCTTGACTATTCCAAATTCTCGCCTATTACCGTACAAATTCCAATTTGGAAGGGGGTGTTATGGAATTCCAGATTCTCGCCTATTAGTATCAAAATTGGAATTTGGAAGGGCATGATTTGGAATTCCAACTTCTCGTCTATTAGTATACAATTTGGAAGTGACCTGATAGGTGAGAATTTGGAATGTGGAATCTTCCAACTGGTCACCTATTGTTTCCTGCCCGCCCACCACATGACAGCTTCCTGTGTAAACAGGAAGTGTGCAGCTGCATGTGTGTGGACAAAGACGCTCCTGGCGTGCGTGGCTGAAGACAACGGTAAGTGCCAGTTTGTGGTCTGAAAACAGCCATTTCTCTCGACGTTGGCGTATTGTGTGCTAATCGAGGCTTGTTGTGTTTTGCCTGTGTTTGAAACATAGCCATTTAGGGGCTTTCAAACAATGCTAATTTCGCCAGCTAATTAGCATGCTAATGCTAGTGCAACAGATCATAATTTGGTATGACACGGTCCGCCTCCATATTCACACCTATTACCTTTGTTTTTCCAGAGAAAACCTGTATAATGTAGTTAAATGGGGAGTAGGTCATTCTAATAGGTGGAGTTAGTCATTCTGTCAGGTAAAATATCTATTAGAATAGACCATAATCTGTGTAAATGTAGTTTAATGGGGCATAGGTCATTCTCAAAGGTGGAGTAGGCCATTTTGCCAGGTACAAGTATCTATTAGAATGTGCGTGTGTATGGATGTATATGTTTGCATGTGTATGTATATATGTATATATTATAAATACTTTTGGTTATAATTTCATAATTTTTGTATAAGATAAATAATAGTTTATTTACAGGTTTGTAATAAGCAGTGTATATAAGTATATATTAGTCAGAATCTCCAATATTTAGATATAGGTTTTTGTACATTGGCACATATTTTAAATGACAAGCCTTGTGGATGCTATCCGCTTCCTCTATGATAACTCTAAATATACGACGATGGTTGGATTATGGGAATAGTTCAGTTAACAATGGTTATAGTTTAAGAAGAGTTTATGTTGTTGAGGACTTGACATATGCCAATACTATTATTATACTATTATTTATTATCATTTATTTATAACCTTAGATAAAATTGCATTTGACGATCATTTGTAAGGTGCCATGTGCGTAATAATGGTACACACATAAGCTGTAACCGTGGTAACAACAAATACTGTTACAGGGACAAACACAGTGCTTCAAGAACGTTACTACTCTCTTGGGCTTGAATTGGGTTCTGACAAAAACATGTGTGTATGTGTGTAGCAGCTACATACCTGATTGCAGTACTCAGACTTTGGTACCAGTCATTGAGATCCTCCTGGTTGCAGGACATCAGCAGGAGTTTGGCTTTGGGAAAAGTTAACTGGAGAAAGAGGAGATAAAGAAGAGTAAGGGTTAGTAATCAGCAAAATGCCAAATATTGGCTTCAATAATTGGCCAGGCCGATAATCTGTCGACCACTAACCATAACTATAACCATAATAATGTGTGTTGTAACTGATGAAGGATAATTTTCTGTACACAGCAGTGCAGAGCATGCACTACTCATACCACAATAATGGATGTTGATGAGCTGTGCTCAACCAAAGATCATTTGTGATGAAGAGGCTCCACTCTGTGCATGGCTGTTTAAATGTGAGCGTTTCTTTAGTTCAGCTGATTTTTCTATCAATATTTCTGTTGTTCATGAAATTGCATGAGGAGTGATCCAAATGATTTTGTTTGTCACTTTCGCTGTCATAGTTGTAGTGTGGACTCCTTCATCCACTTAAGTTGGAATGATTTTTAAAGTTATCTTCTTATATTTATAGTTGTAGTCATTCTTCTCTGTGTGGATGGCCCTTTAAACCAGCATTTTATTCATTTACAGGCCTAAATACACCAAACTGTCATCAGAGAAATAGCAGCAAAGAAGGCTGACTCACATCACCCATGTCTTGGTCAAAAAGTTGCATAACTACAAAAAGTGCAGCAAACAGTCGCCTAGCACGTATGCTCTGTGTCTGTGTGAGTGGAAAGACCTCTCCACACCAGCAGGCGGTGATAGTCTGTATTTGTCATTGAAAAAGGGAACCAGAGGACCAACAGTACAGATTCAAGATGCTAGTTAGCCAGTTAGCACATTAACAACACAATCAAATGCGAAAGAACAAAGAATGTGTTATAGCCAACAATTGTTAACAGTATCTGATTAAGAGGTCAGTGACTAAAAAAAAAGTCTTACCTACAATAATTAGTTTGTTTTGATCTCACACCATCTTGACTTTAGTTATTTGTTTACTTTCCTTTTTTTCTCCTTTGTTGAGCTGGACTGGCAGTCAGAGTAATTTCTCTCAATGACGGACTACAAAGAGTCTTGACTAGTTTGATTGTTTATTATTATTATTATTATTATTATTATTATTTATTAGTATATATATACATATATATATATGACGATGGCAGCGTATCAAGATGCAGCAGCCAGTAGCGTCCAAATCCTTGCTATGTTTTTGCTATATTTTTCTATTTTTTTCGACACCATTGCCCCTTCTGCTGAAACACAACTTTTCTACAACAAAGAGGCACTTATCAACATCAGGGAAAGTTTTGTGGGGTTTGGACTGAATGCAGCAGACCATGAGAGGGTCCCCATCAGTGGCATATGCCCAGCAGCCAGTCAGACTAGAGGGGAGAAACAAAACTGAAAGCGCAAGATGAAGAGAGGGACGAGAACCGGCATCAGGGCGAGGCTGACCCGACTTGGACCAAGAGCTGTTCCTCTGTCAAGCCTTCTTCTGGCAAATGTCTGATTGCAGGAGAATAAAGTGGATGATTTGTGACTGAGACTCACTTAGCAAGGGGAAATTAGAGACTGCTTTGCACACGTCTTCACAGAGATATGGTTAACATCCCAGATCAAGCTGTTACACTGGATGGGTGGACCTTGTTCAGAGCTGACAGGACGCAAGACTCTGATGAAAATTCAAAAAATGCACTGCAGGAATTTAATGATGGCATCAGCAGCAACAGGCCCTAGAATTTGAATTTTCATTGAAGCTGCTGATTTTAATGATTCATCCTTCAACTCTAAAGGTGTAGCAGCATCAAGGACAAATTTTAATGTCATTTTTCTTAACTATGTTTAAAAAATGACTAATAAATCTACCTTGTACCTTGTATCAGAGACCATAGCACAGCTCAAACTGCAGTAACATTGTAAAAACAGTAGAGGGCAGGCCAAATCAAGAAAAAACGTCTCTTTGCTGGCTCCTCATACAGCAAAGCTACAACTGCACCCCACTGACATCCATTGCCCTAAAACACTGAAATTTGAAAGTAAGGAAAGCCGAGAATGCAAGCAAAGTCTTGTAAAGTAACAGAATCTGTTTCATTAACAAGAAACACTCAATTGTGTTGTGTAGGCAGCTGGACAGAGACATGTCTTCTGCTCAGGTTCAGACACTGACAGCGTCCTTTTCCTTTGAGCCAACAGTCATTACCAACTCTCTCATTCACGTCGCTAAAAACCAGCCTCAGATTGTCAAACAAAGCAAAAAAAGGAGTCGTCTGAGCCCAAACAAAAGGGGCTTTTAGAGTGCCGTAATTACACGGCCAAAGCTATTACAGGGGATCAAAATTAGGCCTCCACAATATTAAATGACCTCTCACATTTACCTGTGGCCTCAACACAGGAAGCCAGCTTTTTGAGAAGTGACATATTGATTATTTCCATGTGTTTGGACAGAACTTGGCACAGACGAGTGCATCAAACATAATGATGTTTTTAAACTGAGGGGGGAGGAAGGGGTGTCTCTCATTATACATTAAATAGATTAAGATTTCAAATGTACCATCATCAAAAGTATTATCTAATTACAGAGTTCAGTGAGTGGGGCCGAATTGAGTGCCGCACGGTATTAGGCACTCGCCACTTGGGGGACGGCGGTTGATTTATGCACAAATAGATTCCACTTCTATTGCAATGCGGTAATTAGGGATTTGTCAGGAAATCTGACCCTCTTAGGTAGAAATTACTTTGTATAATAAGAACGGCGGAGCACGGAGCCTCATCGCCGCACATAATTTAGCTTGATTATTTATACATCAAAGAGAATCTGTCAGGGATGTGGGAAAATATTCAAGCGGTGAGGGGATATTAGCGCGAGGAAGACTGCAGACGGGAGCGCGAGGAGAGAGTAAGGAAGGTCGACAGATGGAGGGAGAGGAGGCGATGAGGAGAAAATACGCTGGGGCAAATAAAAGCTCTCAACAAACATGTGTGACCAAGGGGAAAAAAAAAAAAATTTAATAAAAGCTATTTTTTATCCACCTAAACTTTGCATATAGATTGCCATGGCATTTACAGCTGTCAAATTTAATTTGGCTTTAATTCTTCATGGCCCTGGATGAGGAGGGCCCTGGAGTGCTGACAGCCCTTTTCCTTGAGCTCAGGTAGGGGCCCGGGATCAATAATGTGTCCTTATGAGAAATTACATGTAATGCTATTGAGTATGCATTTGGGCCTCGGTGGGATAAGAGGCTAATGAAATGCCATTTCTGCCATTAGATAACGCGCGGCGCGGGCTGGCGGAGAGCGGCGACAGGCTTGAGGAAGATGTATTTACTGGAGGGCCGGAAGAGATGGATCTGCAGCCTAATCTGATCCAGCAACTGAGAGATTCTGTTACAGCAGGCAGCCGTCACTACAGTCCCCGACTCCACACACACACACACACACACACACACACACACACACACACACACACACACACACACACACACACACACACACACACACACACACACACACACTCCAAATAATACAGCTCTGACTAATCTCCCCATCTGCAGCCTTTTCATTAGTCCCTTGAAGGATGCTTTTAATTCACACTGCCTTCAACAAATGAAGTCACATAAGCCTGGGCACGATGAAACGTCACCATCAGCATCACGCCGCAATACACACACACACACACACACACACACACACACACACACACACACACACACACACACACACACACACACACACACACACACACACACACACATACTGCACGTTACCTGAATTCACCCTTTCATCTTTATTTTATGCTTCACATCCTCACAATTGATAATCATTCTGTATTTTACACAAACTGTTGATAAAATAAATCTTTGTCCCTTGCGAAATTGTGTGACTTCAGTGGATCCTAATGACTAATTAGCAGGTAAAATCACATGCATTTTAACGGACAAATTTTCAAAATTTTTCCATTAAGTTTTAAGGAACCTTTTTTTTACCCTTTGAAGCTTGAGCAAATTGGCTTGATTTCTTTTAAAACCATGGGAGGAAGGCAATTAGCTATGAACTAAAAAATAACCAAAAAATTGGCTAAAAAAATCATGTTAAGTACAAGATAATTATCTGGAAAATTTGTTTAAAGACAATACAAGAGAAAAAGAAAGATTGACAATGGCGAAATGACATGGAAAAAGTGCGAAAAAATTATAATAACTTAGTAAAATAATTTTAAATAACTAATTATGATCTTTACAAATATTGTTTTTCCCCTGCCTTTTTTTCTTTTTTCCCTAGAGATTTTTTCCCAAGCTTTTGAAAAACATTTTTCTAAGTCAACTAATTTCTTGCCATTTGTGGAAGAGCCCTTAACAAGTTGCTCTTGCATTTTTATCTCATGTTTCTGACAAAAAATGCACCAATTCGCTCAGAATTCAAATGATTCAGTACTTGTAAACGGTGTCTGGAAGCATCAAGTGATGTCACTCCAGGTTTCAAAGGGTTAAACAAGACATGTTCAAACTCTATTCAAACATAATTTCAGCTGGCTGGCAAACATACACATACATAGATGCATATTTGAGTGACATTATGTCGACAGCTACAGAAAAATAAATTTGTTTCACAGACCAAACAGTTATTTGTGAATTGTAAAAATTCCAGATGGAGGCATCACAAAAATAACTGTAAGTTGCAGCCTGAATTTAAATCTGCATAATTTCTGGTAGAGCTGCTTATGTCTATACATCTAAAGAAATTTAATTTAAAAGAGTTTTGTAGAAAAAATAGTTTATATTGCTGGATTTATTGCAAAGTGGAATGACATTAGAGAAGTGAAATATAGCGAGGGCTTGTGATTGAATTTATCTGTTTTGTTTGTTTTATTCTTATGAGAAAACAAGACTTTTTAAAAAATTAAATCCATTTTACAATTTATAGTGGCAACAATGAGTTAATTATTTGATATTTAAACATTTAGTGTATCCCGGAGTGTTCAGACTTGAAACAAGTTAACTATTCTGTCAAAACACAGAAAATTAATTGAAAACAATCTTGATAACTTGATAAATATCATAGTTATCAAGCAAATACAGCGTAACATTTGTCAGTGTCACCTAAGGTTGTTGTGGTGGACTCTCTTTTTTGTTTTGACATTTGATGAACTAAATGATTTTTTATTTAAAAAACTGCTTCTGGAATAGAATGCAACTAAACATTTTTTTTAAATGATCCATTAGTTGGTCCGTTATTCCCTTGAATAAAGTTGTTTAGTCTCTAAATTATCTCAAAGACAAATATGATGTCCTCAGATGTCTTATTTTGTCCATATACCGAAGACAATCAGTTTACACTCACAGAGGTAGTGTTGTCACAATAGTGGGACTTCTACCTTTGATACAATACCTTAAAAATATTGAAATTTGATACCATACTAGATATTGACATTGAGGGCAAACAATGACTTTTCTTTTCTTGGTTAGTAGCAGAGGACAGAAGAATAATTATATCAAAAATTAACAATACGAGAGAGCCAGAAAGCACAGTATTTGAGTTCATATGAATGGATGAATCTTTAGCATTAGATATGAGAATACAGAAACCAGAAAACATTCACTTTTAAGAAGCTGGAATCAGAGAATTTAGACTTTTTTTCTTTAAAATGTACTCAAACGAAATAATGGATTATGAAATTAGTTGGTGGTTAATTTAAAAGTTGACAACTAACCAGTTAATTGATTAATCATTGCAGCTATTTTCTAAAATGTGCTACACTTCTCAGTTTGATATCATTCATTTCTCCTTTTTCAAATTATATTTATGAAATTAAAGCAATGCACACGAGACGCACCAAATGAACAACACATCGCAAATAGATGCCACAAAATGAGTTTCAAAAAAAAAGAGAAAAAGACACTATTATCTAAAAACAAAACAGACAAAAATGTCATCATCATCATCAGTCATCTAAACATGGCCTTTATGTATTCCATTTTCTTTCATAGTCCTTAATTGTTCCCTGTCTATTTGCCATAATGACCTCTAACCTAAAAAAAAATGAGAAAAGAGAGAAAATGACGGAATGTCAAATGTTTTTCTTTCAGTTGAAAATGAAATCTATTACCTCAACTGTTTTTGAAATACTACGGCATCCATTTCTTAATCCACCAGATTGCTTAAGCGCACACTGTTAACAGCAGTGACTGTGAAGCTAGTGATTTTTTCATTTTTCATCCAAAACATCACCACATGTAGACAAATGCAATACTCTATGTAAAATTTAATGTATACACAGATACTGTATATGTATTTATGTATACATATGTAAATGTGTACATATGTATACATTTGAACTGGTATGTGTGTGTGTATGGGTATACATATGAGATATAACTTCCAATATTTATGTATTTTATTTTTACTATTTATTTTATTCTGTTTTATTGCCCTTTTATTCTATTTGAGCCCTGCTCAGGCAGTGCAACTGAATTACCTTGTATTCAGCTGTACAATGACAATAAAGATATTCTATTCTGTTCTATTCATGATTTCAATCTAATTTGATTACTGTAACACACTTTTTACTGGCTTACCGACCAGAACCAGAACCAAGAGGGGAGAAACATCAGGTCAGTTTTAGCTTCCTGTATCATTTAGAACTGATTTTAAGTCCTTTAATACTTCTTCTAAAAATCAAAGCCCTTAATGGACCAAGTTACATTGCTAACTCTCTTGTTCTTTACTCGCCTTCATGAACACTGCGATCATCTGCAGCTGCTTTATTGGAGGTTCCCAAAAACAGCCAAAAGAAAATTGGGGATACAGCATTTGTCAGTTAAAGCTCTGGAACACACTGACTATAGATACGAGAGAAGCTGCCTTACTAAATATTTTAAAAGAAAACTGAAAACCTATTTCTTCACTTTAGCCTTTAACTAGCTCTGTTTTAACGGCATTCTGCTTTGCACTTTCACAGTGCTGCACCTCATTAAAATGCTGTATTTTCCTTAATTTAATGCATTTTATACACTATTCTTAGCTTTATTTTTATTCATATTATCTCATTGGGTTTTATTTTCCATCTTATGTTATGCATTCTTTGCATTTTATTTTTATCCTTATTTTTATAGTACTTTA
The DNA here is from genome assembly GCF_026936395.1 of Plectropomus leopardus. Classification (NCBI taxonomy): domain Eukaryota; kingdom Metazoa; phylum Chordata; class Actinopteri; order Perciformes; family Serranidae; genus Plectropomus; species Plectropomus leopardus. The sequence continues at coordinate 24,632,423 of NC_142197.1, forward strand.
CTGGTATTATCAAGAGGGTTTTATGTATGTGAAGATGCATTCTACGCATTCTATTCTGATCTTATTTTATTTTTACATGCAGGTTTTATTATGTCTTTATGTCATCTATGTCTTTTTATGTGAAGAACTTGGTGAAAGTAATTTCTTTGTTGAAAGCACATTGGGCTGCATTTCTTGTATGAAAGGTGCGATACAAATAAGGTGTATTATTATTATTACTATAAAACATTTTTCTCATTGGCATTGATGTCTTATTACTTAATCAACTAAAAAAAATTGCCATATGTTTTTTTCTGTCTAGTTTCATTAGGTCACTAGCTGTCTCGGCCCTCTTGTATATAACTGGTCCTGTGGAAATGGAGCCTTAATGTCAGAACTTATGAAATGCTGCTACCATGTTGGACAGACAGCAGTGTGAGACGACAGTGAAGTAATCAAACGTCCACAAAGCCGCTGTGCAACTCAAGGAAGCACATTAGCAGCACAACATAAAGAGGTCTTTGAGCAAGAGCGAATCTGCTGAAATGAATATTGATACCATGCAGCATTGGCACTAAACGCTCGCTGCATAAACGCTTTCGTTACTCAGTCAATGACGCGCGACTCATTCCTTTGAATGTTTCATGACAGCAGCTACATCATTTAGACACAATTTGTCAGCCAGCAGCTGTACTGAGACCTGGGAGACGGATCAGACTGAGAGGAGAGACGCATTAAAAGTTCAACTTTTGGGGCTACTTCAACAAGGGCTTGAAGTGATTAGGGAGAAGAGGAGGCGAGGGAACGCAAGTCTCCACTGACAAGCAGAACTAAATGACGTTTTCATTCAGTGTGGCTGGAAAAGGTTCAGGGAACCTGCGTTTGGCAGATTCGACAACAGCAACCGTCAGGGCCATAAGTAAGACAAATTAAAGCAACATACATCAAAAGTGGAAATTAAATAATGCCTGTGCTAAGGACTCACTCATGTGTGTATTTAAATCAATGAACAGATGTCTCCTCCACCTGCTGCCCGACAAACTCTCGTTTCTTTTTAACATTCAACTTTTCCCATTTTTTCTGCAGTTAAACAGTAAAATACACATCCTGTGTCAACTGCAGTAAATGGCCCTCCTATTGGAAGTATATGTGCATGATATATACAAAAAAACTGAAAGCTCAGTGACCGTCAATACAGTAAATAGGGCTGCAATGATTACTCATGATTAATTATGTGTCAATCTATTAATCCCTTTGAGTAAAGTAAAAAAGAAAAAGAAATCTTCCAAAAGATAACAACCTATTACCACAACAAAATAACATGTTCTCAAAGGAAATAAGTTGTTCCCACAAAATAATAACTTGTTCCCACAAGAAACTTAATTGTTTTCAAAGAATAATAACTTGTTCCCACAAGATAATAATTTGGTTCTGATAGAAAAATAACTCCACTCCACAATATAATAAGTTGTTCCCACCACTAATACCTTATTCCCACAATATAATAAATTGTTTTATTAATACAATAATTTTGTCTAACCATTAAATAAGTTGTTCCCACAATATAATAAATTGTTTCCACAATAATATGACTTATCCCAACAATAAAATCACTTGTTCCCACAAGACAATAGCTTGTTCCTAGCAGATAAGGGTGCTCTGTGATTGCCAGCTTCTTAAATGTGAATATTTTCTGGTTTCTCAACTCCTCTGTGAAAGTAAAGTGAATATTTTGGGGTTGTGGAAAAGACAAGATATTTGAGGATGTCATCTTGGGCTTTGGAAAACACTGATCCACTTTTTTTTTTTTTTACCATTTTATAGACCAAACAACTAATTGACTAATTGAGAAAACAAGAAATTAATCTATAAATTAATCAACTACAAAATAATCTTTGCAGCCTTGATGGTAATCTGACTGTTGAAAATAAAAACATGCATCCTGTGAAAGAAAGTGAAATATCTACAAACCAGTCAATCACCCAATTAATAATTTCTTCCGTATGCAACAAGACTCAGTTCCAGTGAAATGTAGTAAAAGACACATATATACAATCCTTTGTATGTGCTTTCAATGTTATTAACAAGAACTAGGAGATTTTACTGCTGATCTTTTTTTTTTTTTTAATTTAATATTTATTATTGGAGAGAAGAAGACCAATTCCCTGCCTAGAAGGGACACAAGTTACAATATATATTCTAAAGTAAATACTTCATAGGCTGAGATTATTCAAGTCTAATTTTTAATAAAAATACATACAGAGCACATGTACACTGAACATGTTATGAGTGACTGAAATAGAAAGAGGTGCAGGAAAAATACTCCTCACTCTGTGCTTTAATATAGTGTAAAGTTCAGCTGATACTTCGATGAAGCATACTATAATGAATAAAGTAGAATGAAATGTTTCATGCTCTTTTCCTTATGTATAGGTCTGTCCTCTAATGTGTTTTTTCGAATACTTTTAAAAAGTTGTTAGTCCATTTATAATTTTTTTTCTTCCATACCTTTGGTATCTTTGGTTGTCAGTTTCTCACTTAAACTGGGCTGAACAGTGAACACTATCTGATAAAATATTCCAGATATTCCTTGACCTACAGTTGTAAAAACTGAACAATCACATTAACAATACTCACGCTGAGCAGGCCTCCCTGGCTCCTGGTGTGGCCAAACACCTTCTCCACAGTGCAGTCCTGCAGGGGGTAGGCGTGCTGGCCGGCGAATTTGTCTCTGTTAGTGTACTGCAGCGGGCTGCAGCGTTTGGCCTGCAGCAGCATGTCAGAGAACAGGAAGAACATCTTGGGCTTAGCTTCCGCACCTTTAGGAGGAACCACTTTCAGCCAGCCCTCACGGATGTACCACCTCCCTGTGAGAGGAGGAGGAACAGACAGAAACAGAGACAATTATTATCCTAAGCTGCTTGTCTGGGTTAAAAAAAAGAAGGTGGTGGCGCTCCCAGCATGCACTGGGAGACCTGCGACACATCTCACTGCTGACACCCAGACTGATGCTGCTGTTGTGTTCATTTAAAGTTTCCATGGATGGAGTTCAACAGCATTTCGTCAAATGAGATGCCACTCACAGAATCTTAATCCCTAAAAATTCCTCATCAAATCTTTTCAGGTAGTTTGTTGGTGGGGAATACAGACATTTCGCTTTATAAAAAGAATGTTTTTTATTTTACTCACTATCACAGCTGAACCACAGAGATTCTAGCGTGCTGAAAGGCTTTTCACCACATATTTTGTCACTGCTCTGTGACATTCATTAACCCTGTTCTGACTCATTTCAACTTCTTCTGTGAGGGGAAACAGTTTTTGCTCCTCACTGTGCGACAGCTGCAGAAGCTGAAGCAAAAACAGCACTGTGGAAATAAAAATGATTTTACTTCAGCATTCAGCTAAATCACTTAAATAAATAACAGATTTTTCTACATACCGGCACACTTAACCCTTTAAGGGCCTCACTAAGAAACAAAGCAGTGGGAATTTCTTTTTTTGCATTTTTATGTTCTTGGGGCTATAATAACAGAAATCAAATCATATTTTTTAAACTGACCCCATAAAAAAGGCCTCTAACAAACAGTTAAAATGGTGATGGTAATAGTAATAGTAAGATGAAAAAATAAATCAAAATCACAGCTCATTTACTTTGTAGATGCAAGGTCACAGTGACCTTGACCTTTGAACATCAAATTCTAATAAACACATAGTTGAGTCCAAGTGAATGTTTGTGTCAAATCTGAAGAAATTCCCTCAAGGTTTTCTTGAGATACTGCGTTCACAAGAATGAGATAAATGCAACGTCAAGGTGACCTTGACCTTTGACCATCAAAAGCTGATCAGTTTATCCTTGAGTCCACTTGAACGTTTTTGCCAAAGTTTAAGAAATTCCCTGAAGGCGTTCTTGAGCAATTGCATTCACAAGAATGAGACAGATGAGGTCACAGTGACTTTCACCTTTGATCTATGACCACAAACCTCTAACTACTTCATCCTTGAGTCAATGTTAATGTTTGTGTCACATTTGAAGAAATTCCCTTAAGGAGTTCTTGAAATGTTGGGTTTTCAAGAACAGACCGGACATACGTGCGGACAATCTGAAGATATAACGCCTGTGACCTCGGCTGTTGCCATTTTCAAGACAAAAAACATTCCACCTTATAGTTAGCAGTAGTTGCCAGCAGTGGAGTAGAACAGCACAGTCATGACTTATACAACCCCTGGCAAAAATTATGGAATCACCAGTCTTGGAGGCTGTTCATTCAGTTGTTTATTTTATAGAAAAAAAGCAGATCACAGACATGCCACAAAACTACAGTCATTTAAAATGGCAACTTTCTGGCATTAAGAAACACAAAAAGAAATCAAGAAAAAAAATTGTGGTAGTCAATAACAATTGCTTTTTTAGACCAAGCAGAGGCTACAAAATATGGAATCACTCAATTCTGAGGAAAAAATTATGGAATCACCCTGTAAATTTCCATTTCCAAAAATAACCCGCATCAAATTAAATCTGCTCATTAGTCTGCATTAGTCTGCTCACACCTTGGAGAGCTGTCACACCAAGTGGATTGACATGAATCATGGCTCCAACACGAGTGATATCAACTGAAACAAAGGAGAGGATTATCAAACTTCTTAAAAAAAGTAACTCATCACAGAATGTTGCAAAAGATGTTGGTCAGCTGTGTCTAAAATCCGGACCAAGTACAAACAACATGGGAAGGCCGTAAAAGGCAAGCATACTGGTAGACCAAGGAAGACATCAAAGCGTTAAGACAGAAAACTTAAAGCAATATGTCTTGAAAACTGCTCAAGCAAAACAAATGAGGAATAAATAGGTGGAAACTGGAGTCAACGTCTGTGAGAAACCGCCTAAAAGAAATGGGATTTACATACAGTAAAGCTAAACAAAAGCCATCATTAACACCTAAACAGAAAAAAAGGTTACAATGGCTAAGAAAAGGCAACAGTGGACTGTGGGTGACTGGATAAAAGTCATATTCATTGGTGATGAATTGTGAATCTGCATTGGGCGAGGTGATGATGCTGAAACCTTTGTTTGGTGCCATTCCAATAAAATTTATGAAGAGCACTGCCTGAAGAAAACGTGCAAATTTCCACAATCATTGATGATATGGGGCTGCAATGTCAGGTAAAGGCACTGGGGAGATGTTATAAAAGCCAGAGGTGGTGCAACAAAGTACTAGTGGTGTGTTGTAGTGTTTTGTTGTTTTTTTTTTTTTTTTTGCTTTTTTCATGATTCCATAATTTTTTCCTCAGAATTGAGTGATTCCATATTTTTTTCCCTCTGCTATTGACTACCACAATTTTTTCTTGATTTCTTTTAGTGTTTCTTAAAGCCAGAAAGTTGCCATTTTAAATGACTTTAGTTTTGTGGCATGTCTGTGATCTGCTTTTTTTCCTACAAAATCAAACAACTGAGTAAACATCCTCCAAGACTGGTGATTCCATAATTTTTGCCAGGGGTTGTAGTCATAACGCCACCTCCTTGCAACACTAAATGACATGTTTTTTACTTTGATGTGCACCTCCTTACAGGAAGATGACATTCAGCTCAAATTTGATAAGAAAAGCCTTAAGACCTTCGTCAATTCAAATTCAATGATTTATGGAGAAGGGGTGGGATTAAATAAGTTTTTACTTCTTCTCACTCCTTTTTGAATATGTAAACCAGGTCATCATGTATTTGACCATTTCCTTTGTTTTATGTTTTTTGTCTGTGAATATTACTTTTTATGTGTGCTTTTGTATAATAATTTCTCTATGTCCTTTTTTACATGTTTGAAATAAATCAAATCAAACAGTAAATGGTTGTAACATCACTTTACATCAACCAGTTGGCCCTAAATTTTACGTGTGATGTAGACACGTCAATTACCTGTCTCACTGCACTATCTACTGGCAACACAATAGGATTTATATGAAATGTATATGGTTTGGTCTACAAATGATAAGATAAACTACAATTAGTATGTTCTCAGTGTCAGCTAGTGGCCAAATGAAGTGGTACAACAGGTGAAATAGCTCAATCCAGGGTCCAAACTCTCTGCATACATCATGCGACTCTTGATGTGCACGCAGGTACAACGGCCCGTTCGTCGCTGCTTGCAGCTTTAATTTTCTTTATCTTAGATGAGGCACTAGCACATATTTAAAATTGAACCATGGATGCTAATTCAGTCCTGAATTGTGATTTGGTAAACTGCCACTGAACCACAAACATAGGGCACGTTTACGTGGAAACCATCCACAGAAAACAGTATCATTTTCTGTATTTCTGTTTTCTGCAAAAACGACTAAAAATATTCTAGTATACATGCCAAGCCAGTAGATGGCGGTGTGATTTTATGATGAAACAAACGTGCATGCATACATCTAGAGAGACACACATATCCTTCTACAGAGCGATAAGATGTGAACATACAAAGATGGCTAATGCACCAACATTTGTATGTGTATGTATTTGTACCTTGGTCGGCGTAAAGGTGGAGTTGGTGCATGTAAGTGATGCGCCTCCGCTCATCAAAGTGATGGTGTGGTAAATCTACACTTGGAGTAGCGCTGATAAATTAAGGAGGGTGAGCATCACAAACAGCCCTCGGGAGTCGTTGTCCGCCTACTTGAGCATGGCTGTTGACTGAGACCATAATGTGCATGTGCAAAAAAGTTCCCATCATCAGAGGGATCTTTGTATTGCCAATTTACATGACAATGAAAATGGTGGCATTCTCACAAGTTTGCACTCTGGAACCCATTTTCAAGCACACAAAACAGCGTTGTCGTGTAAATGAACAGCCAAAACATAATGTAATCATTTCCTTATAAACATGGCCAATGCAGATTTAACCTACATCACTATGTCAGTGTAAAAGTGACATTAATCACAGCCTCCTCAGCATTAAATTCCAGCAGAATTACACAGAATAATCAAAAATAATGAGACTAACTAAAGCCATGCTGAACTGAAAAGATAAGTGAGGATGAAAAGATAATCTAAGGAGGACTCAGTGGGAGGTAGGCATGTCAGGGAGTGGCCGCGGAGGAAAGCTGTCATCTCTTTCACCATGATTGGCAGCAGTATGATGATAGCTAATAAGCAAGAGGCTGACATTTGGATAGATAAGATGAAATTCATCCTGGGTCCGGGGTGTTTTTGTAATTGCCCCAGCCTGTAGCCTGTGATTGCAGCTAGCCTGAGTGGCCGGAGCTGTGCCTCTGGGGCTCAGAGAGGACATTTTCAGCTACAGACAAGCCCACTGAGATTAAGTGGCGGGGGCCAGGCGGGGGTCAAATTGCTTTTAAAATGCCATGGGTCTCAAACGGAACACTCGAGAAACACGCCATGACTCTCTCAGGTGTTGTGCGGAGATTGGAGCAGTTGGTTGTGATAGTTCTGTTAAATATTATATAAATAAAACCCTGCCTTAGCCTCATACAACCCTTTAAAGACACAGAGCAAGAAGTCATTTTACAATAAGCACTCTGTCAGACCTGTCATCTCAGTGCTAAGTTCAGGACGTGTTAAATAAAAGACAACGGCAGACGGGAGCTACCACATGAAACAGATTCCCAGCTGGAACCCTCAGCTCTTTCACAATGACCCAACAGGCCTGGGGCTTTTCTTTTTGTGGTAAGGGACATTTGTTACTGGACAGGCCTATTGTCTGTCTATAGCTACAGAGAGAGGAGGATTCCAAAAGTTGAATATAATGCTTTAAAGCTACAGTTGGTAACTTTTATAAAAACAACTTTTTTTAGTCATTTGTTATATATGTTATCACATTTAGTTCATGCATGGGCAGTAATGTGTCACGTTTGCTCAAGCATCAGAATGCTGCCTGTGTCCAGCGTGCTGAAACTGATGTATTTCCAGACATCAAGTAAAGTGGTTCAACAGACACTCTGTGATCTCCCTCTGTTCCTTTCACGACTCAAAATATATCTGGGTGTAATAACATGGGCCATGACTGAGTGTGTTAACCTTTTGAAACCTGTTTAAATTAGCTTTATAACTTTCAAAAACAGGTTTGCGGCTGAGCGTGAAGTGGCCGGTATGAGAATCAGCACCTCCAAATCTGAGGCCATGGTTCTCAGCCAGAAAAGGGTGGAGTGCCCTCTCCAGATGGGGGAGGAGATCCTGCCCCAAGTGGAGGAGTTTAAGTACCTTGGGGTCTTGTTCACGAGTGAGGGAAGGATGAAGCGGGAGATTGACAGGCGGATCGGTGCAGCGTCTGCAGTAATGTGGAGTCTGTACCGATCTGTCGTGGTGAAGAGGGAGCTGAGCCGAAAGGCAAAGCTCTTGATTTACCGGTCGATCTTCGTTCCTACCCTCACCTATGGTCACGAGCTTTGGGTAGTGACCGAAAGAGCAAGATCGCGGGTACAAGCGGCCGAAATGAGCTTCCTCTGTAGGGTGGATGGGCTCTCCCTTAGAGATAGTGTGAGAAGCTCATTCCCACCAGTAGGAGACAACGGGGAAGACCCAGGACACACTGGAGAGACGTCTCACAGCTGGCCTGGGAACGCCTCGGGATCCCCCAGGAAGAGCTGGAAGAAGTGGCTGTGGAGAGGGGAGTCTGGGCTTCCCTGCTTAGGCTGCTGCCCCGTGACCCGACCCCGGATAAGAGGTAGAAAATGGATGGATGGATTGATGGACTTTCAAAAACACAGGAAGAAGTTACAAGTTACAAGACAATTACCCGATTTTAGCAAAAAAAATGTATGAATTGGTTAATAAATAGTAATAATAACAATAATAATATATATAGCCTTTGGGAAATTTTTCCCTTTTTTGGATTTTTTTTGTTTTACTTTGAATGTTTTCTCTTCCTTTCTGTCTTCTTTAAAATTTTTCATGTCACCTTTCCCTAATTTCGTCCAGTTTGTGGGTCGTCTCTTACTCTTATGTTTAAAAATAAATAAATAAATAAATCAAACCATCAAATTTGGTCAGATTTCTTGTAACTATAATCATTGTAAATACAGTTTTTCCCTTACATTTTTCTTTTTTCCCCTAGATATTTTTCCTTGCTCAGTGTCTTTTATAACCATGTTTTCAAAAGACATCAAACCAATTTGGCCAAGTTTCAAAGGTTTAATGCTTGACACCTAATATCTGTTGAAATTAAAATATAAAAAATCATGTTCTTACGGCATAATTTCATGAAAAAATGTAAACTAACTTCTTGCTACTTTGGAAAGCAAACTCTAGTTTTTCTATCCTTAAAACTTTGATCAGATATCTCCCATCACACCCCTGTCAGACAAAGTTGACAGAGTCAGAGAGGTTGGATTATGCTGTGTGTAGTCTCTTTGTGGACCAGGTTCTCTTCAGACCCCCTGCCTACATCTGACCATCCACGGTGCTTTGAGGCAGCAGCAGGTTCAAAGAGCAGGAAGTGCCGAGCACTCCTCTCCGTGTCCAGGCCTTTCAGCCTCCCTTGTCAAAGAGCACCTCTGCTCTACTACAAAGTCTTTTGGGCTGGACGAGGTGGGGGGGCTGAGGAAGGTGGGGCAGGAAATAAAGATTGATCTACAAAGGGTCCTGTTCCCCCTGATGTGTCCGAGGCCAGAGGAATAACAGAGGCAGAGGGCAGCTGCTGTGGCAGAGTGAAGGTCGGCTTTGGCATTGGTGGGTTTGGAGAGTCAACAGGCTCCTTTCACATCATGACCGCACAACACCTGAGTCGTTTTACTGTAGGCCAGACACCAGGTCTAGTGGAAACATTTAGGAGGTTGGTAATAAGAGCTAACAGGTGAACTCGGGAGTATAGAGAAAGACTTCAGACTACAGCTGTAACAACTAATAACTAAAAACTAAAAACTAATAATTATTTTGCATTATCAGCAGGGGGATTTCCTTCAAGATTTGCACAACACTTAAGTGATATTTTTGAAAGGTTAAACAAAATGATGATAAAACAAAACTGCAAGATGAATGTGTTTCCACTGAGTGATGTTCTGAGACTTCTCCTCTGGTGATAACACTCCAAGAAGCATGGTGATGGATGTTGAAACATTAGAAGCTTTATTTCTATTGCAGCCACCGCACAAGCCGTCATTATTTCCAATCAAAGGCCACGAAGGTGAGTTATGGAGCCATAATAGAAAGGTGAGCCACTTATACGTGGGAGCAGCCACGTATGAGGGATTTCTGGGAGGTGATAGTCCACGATCTCACAGTTATGTGATGCAATAACATCTCTTGTAATTCCTGCTGTATCATCCCCGAAGGAGCATCTGTGTTCAGTTCCATACAGGTTTGTAGTCAAGACCACTTAAATCAAGACTAGGGGTGCTTTCTCATTTGGTCTGGACTTTCGGAATTTTCAGGTTGATCCAAACCAAAATGACAGGTGTGGAACCTCCCCTGGATCATGGTCCAGACCAAACAGCCGAACATTGGTCCAACAAAAGGAGGTGTGTTCTACGCAGCAGTGCTTGATGGCAGCCTCGCTGGGCTGCAGCATGTTTCATGCTTGTGGTGTTCACACATGCAGCGTTGTTGCAACGTCACTGAGTTCTGTAATTCCACATTTATTAGCACAAATTAGACACAGCTATGAAGTCGTGCATCTCCTGCATTGCCGAAAACATGGTCCTATAAATGTTTCAAAATTAAATACGATGTGTCAGTGACTGATGGGTTTCTGCCAACAGACGTTGTTAGAGCGCCTTTATTTTGAAAGGGAAGCAGGGAAGTTGGAGTATTTCATCATCTCTGTGACAGAGAGACTTTTAAACTGCAGTAAAAGGTGGTATAGAGTCAATATAATTATCAACACACAATATTCACTGTCTATTGCTGCTGACAAATGTTCGCGGCATGGGTAAAACATTGGCGAGCCACCGTTTCTCAGGCAGTCTGCATACTCTAACTTGATAACACAGGCGTTGAATTAAAAAACAAGAAGTAAATGTAAAGTATAGAGACTTGCAACCCATGTAGTTGATGACGATATGAAGTATGTATGTCATGTAAAGTCCATTAGTCCGTTCACATTAACTGCAGTGTGAAACCAAAACCAACTGGACCAAATGTAAACAATGTAACAAGTCATGAGCAAGACCAGAGTGTGTCAAGACCAAGACCAAGCCATTTACACAGCAATGGTTTTTACATAAAACACTGAACTAGTTGTTTAGCATTCATATAGTATTTCTATCGTTCATGAAATGGTTTTCAGAACCTCACAATGCCAACAATTTCTACTGCCCTTTAGCAAATATATAGAATGTAGTGCCTATGTTAAGAAATGCTGTATCATAAAGTATGCTGGTGGAAACACAATTTGCTACTGTTACTTAAGAGAACGATGTGCACTTGTGGCAGTTAAAGTACTGAATCTTTATTTCTGATTCATTATGTGGATTAAAAAAAATCCAGATAATATGAATGTATCCTTTTCCATTTAGTAAACAAAACCTAAAGCACAACTCATGAACAAGTAATAATATGAAATCTGAGCTAAAATCAATATCAGATCCGGTTGAATCACATTACACCATCTCATATTGTTATAAATCTATCTGCATGGTTTCTGTATGGGATTGTGGACTGTGTTTGTAGATATGTATCGAACTGTCTGAGAGATAGAGTTACACACCCTGAGATGTGGTTATCTGATTAACTGTTTAATCTATAACATGTCAGAACATTGTGAAACTGTAAAGGACCTGTTACAACTTCACAAAGCCTACAATGAGTCCTTGTAAAATACCTGTTTTATCTGATCAACAGTCTGAAAACCAAGCGCATTAATTGTAAATTAATGATAGTAAAATGGAGAAAAGCAACAAGAATTGTTTTTTTTGCTTGATAAATGACTTACATGATTGCTAATTGGGTAAATTTGCTGTCAGTTTATTTTCTGTGGATAAATTCACTCTCAACTTAATACTCAACTTACAACCCACATGCCAAATCTGGCCCCTGATAGGGTTACAGCTGAGGGGAACCACAACCACTTTTTAATTCATAAAAATATTCACTCTAGGAATTATTTCTGTACTTTTAGTATACATACGTAGTCAAGCAGCATCAAAATAGAGCTTGTTTATCAAAAAAAAAGTGTCTTTGGAGGTTCCCCCACACCCCCCAAATAGAGGTACCGGCCTAGCCTCTAATATCCTAAAATCCTAGAATTTTCCTAGAATCTGAAAAATATTCTAAAATTTGAGGAATGTCCTAAAATCCTTGAAGCACCTTAAAATCCTAGAAATGTACTAAAATCTGAGAAATATATTTGAAATATGTCCGAAAATCCTAAAAACATTCCAAAACTGAGAAATGTCCTAAAATTCAAGATATATCCTAAAATTTGAGAAATGTCCTAAAATCCTAGAAACATCCAAAACTTTGAGAAATATCCTAAAATCCAACAAATGTCCCAAAAGCCAAGAAATATTCTAAATCACAGAAAAGTCCTAAATTCCAAGAAAATCCTAAAATATGAGAAATGTCCTAAAATCCTAGAAATGTCCTAAAATTCAAGAAATGCCTTAAAGTGCTACAAACGTCCTAAAATCCAAAAAATATATTAAAAGTTGAGAAATGTCAGAAAATCGATGAAGCATCCTACAATCCTAGAAATGTCCTAACATTTTGAGAAATATCCTAAAATCCTAGAAATGTTATGAATTCGAGAAATGTCCTAAAATCCTAGAACTGTCCTAAAATCTGAGGAATTTCCTAAAATCCAAGAAATGTCCTGAAACATATATGGGGCTGCTGTGACTGGCCCCTGGCCTCCTGTCACCTCCTGAAAAAGTGGCCCCCAAAGCAAAGCAAATTGGGCGTCCCTGCTCTAAATGTTTTAGCACTAAAAAGGAGAAAAAATATTCGATGAATCTGTGTAGGAGGAGCGTTCGTTTTCAAAGGAAACATTTCATCATTTCTGTTTCCCTCTAACATAGTCTTAAATGTATAGTAAGGCTTAATTTAATGGGCTAGTCTGACTGACATCAAGACACCTGAGGAAAAATACACGTAAAAATTCATAACACAATTAGGTGCAACAGTCAGGAACATAAAGGGACGTAAATTGGAAGAAATCAATGTGAAACAAGATAGAAAATGTGAGACGTCTTTGTTTTAAATTGAAGGAACAGGCAGGCAGACACAAATCTGTGGCCTCCCAGGGAAATGGGCTGACTGTCTGCTGTATCGATGTCCCATTGATTCAGGCTTTGTGTCTCACAATCGCCCCCCTCATCTCCTACAGAGCTACTTAATATGTTTGAGGGGCTCCAACGCTTCTCATCTGTAAAAGGCAGAGCGCTTTTCTTTTACCCACATTAGAGGTGGTGTTGGTGGGGAGGAAGGAGAATGGGTCGGCGTGGGGTTGCGGGGCGGGGTGGTGCTGCTGCTGCTGCTGCTGCTCTGAAGTCTGCCTGGTGGGACCGGAGCTTTATTAGCTGGAAAGGAAGCCGGCGGAGTTGCGAGGGCCTGAGAACTTGGATGAGAGGAAGCTTTTGAAACTTCCCACATCGGCATTAGAGAGATGAGCTGCTATTCAGTGCTCGCTCCCAGCCTGCACCAACACATCCGGAAATACACACATTAAAAAAAAAAAAAAAGTCTGCATATCCAAGCAAAAAAACACACACTCGTGGCTTCATGCACACATGCATTCATTCGTATCCGGCAAACACACACACAAACACGCTTTGGCTTCCTTTTTATCTGCTGGTCCGCAAGATGAGGCTGGGCTCTAATTGGTCCTGGGGGAGATTGGCAGGGTGAGCAGAGCAACGAGGAGGCCAGACAAACAACAGGAGGGGGAGTGTCAGGAAGAAAAGGGCCACCGTTCCACAAGTAGAGAAGAAGCATCAATGGAAGAGGGAAATAAATGAGCGACAGGGAAGGGGGAATAAAGGGGAAAACATATTCACTAAATTACACTATAGTCAGTGATAAAAATGTACCGATGTATTGGCTGTAATCGCCTTGTTGACTGACATCAGCCGATTGGCAAATAAGATGAAGGGATGACATTCTCTGAAGGCAGCAGCCGAGGTTTTCCCACAGAATCTAAATCTATGGGGGGTGGTAGCTGGGGTTGGTAAACTTCATGAGGTTTTTATTTGTGTGTCTCCTTGTATTATTCTGTGTCCCCTCTGTAATTTTTTTTCAGTTTTTTTGCGGGTCCGTAAACAAAGCAAAGGCAGAACTTCCAATTAGTTCTTTTTTTTCTTCTCAGCAGCAGTTTGTGAAGTTTGACTTGCTGGGTGGATAATTACTTCGTCGTTCCAGTCTGAGTTGATCAGATCAGATCAATGTGTGGCCCATCAACCATTTTCTAATTTGCAATAAAAATAAAGTGATTCATGCTGGAGAATTGTTTGTACCTTTAGTATCCATAAGGTGCCAGACTACATAAAACAGCATCAAAATCTAGATTGTTTAGCAAAGTGCCAATGAAGGATCCTGCAGAGGTCCTAGCTATGCTCCTAATGTCCTACAATCCTGAAAAACCACCTAAAATCCAAAAAATGTCCTAAAATCCAAGAAACCTCCTAAATTCTGAGAAATGTCATAAAACCCTGGAAATGTCCTCAAACCCTAGAAACATCCTAAAATTCAATAAATGTCCCAAGATCCAAGAAATGTACTAAAATCCCAGAAACATCCTTAAATCAGAGAAATATCCTTACATTTTAGAAATGTTCTAAAATCCTGGAACATCCTAAAATCCAAGAAGCTATTAGTATTGATTAGTTGATGCGGCCTGATTTGATCAGATCAGATCGATGGATGAGAGGAGCAGCTGCTGAAGAGGTGGGTGAAAGCAAATTTTTAGACCTGCCGCATTTAACAGCTATATTTCACAGTTAAGGCTCAGTTGTTGACACAAGGCTTTTTACTGTGAAATATTGTCATGGCTGTGTTGTTGACGATGCAGTGGCTTGCACAGCTTTATAAATACTTTGAATATTGACTTTTAATTGTGGAAATACAGTAGTGAAAGTCAGTGTTAGTACTGTCTGCGTGCAAGCTGCAGCAGTTCAGCGAGGTAGCTGTCATGCACTGCCCACACAGGCAGTCGTCTGGCAGTACGAGAGAAAGCATGATATATTAAATATAGTGTAGTAAAAAGGCTTTTAAAGCAGTTAAATGACTAAAAAAAACTTAGCACAAAAACAACGACAACAAAAAAAAGCCAGTATAGGCTTTTGGCCAAGTTGTTGTTTTAAAAATCTGTATCTGCCCAGAATTTCACAATCGACACATCCCTAAGTAGTGATGCTCTATTAATAAAGCAAGCTCAGTGTGATGTGCAAAATACTTGGGTTTCCTGCAGGAAGTCCAATAAATTCCATTGATTAAAGCAATCCAGCCGAGTGCTTTCAGAATGTCTCCATCCTAACTAATTTCCCCTCAGTTTAACTCGACTTCTCTCACTTCCCTCTCCACCCTGATGTGTCCCAGAGGACGCGGAGCAATAGATGCAGAGAGAGGTAGAGAGGAGAGGAGGTGGAGGTGCTTCTTGGGGGAGATGAAAGGAATATGTGATCAGAGACTCTAACCTGCAGCCAACACCTTCGTCTTTCGCCCCTTCAGCAGTTTCTGCACCCGGCACAGCTGCAGGTGGTTCTCATGGCGGCGGCTATTGTTCTGTATACGCTGGGACACCTCACACACCGCCGTCACCGCCCCTGGAGGAAACACACAGACATCTCTATTACCATACATGTGAGGACATTCATTGATGACACCTTTTTTCAGCAACAATATACCATCTCTTAGTACTTTCGATAATCAATTGCTGTTGTTTATTTTGTTTTTGTTATTTATTCCCCCTTTTGTGCCAGGGGAAAAAAAGGAATCTACATTAGTCATTCAGCCCTACGTTACACCATCCTTGAATGAGCACAAATTCAATTATACAAATGTATTTAGGGCATTTTAAATGTCACAAAATGAACCAACATCAATTACTTAAGGTTAGGTATAATGTTGTCCAAATGTGTATGTTAACATAAACGACATAAACTTTTTGGTCAAGTTAAAAAGTTGGACGATCTACTTAAAATGCAAAAAAATATTAAAACCTTCTAAAGTGGAACAACATAGAAAACATACATTATTATTAAAAAAGCTGTATTTATTCAAGTTTCTCACCCAACTACATTTTACAAGATTACATTTGAAGACATCATGAGAATGTCATAATTTACCTTCGCCCAATACTCATTTTTACTGTATAGCGCTTAAACGCATCATAATGTAACTAAACCCATCCTCTGTTAGCTGTTACATATTCCATATCTATATTTGGCCCATAAATTGGTGCATGTCTAAATTTTAGTTATTTATCTTAATTTATTTAATTAGCCAAAAAACAGATATTCATGGCTGACTTAATTACCTCTAAACTGTTCAAACCTTTGAAGCTTGAGCAAAGTGGCTTGATATTTGGGGAGAGGTTGACAAGCAACATAACAAGCAATAGCTGGAAAATTACCAAGAAATTAATAAAAAGTTAAAGAAAATTACTGTAAAAATAAGCAAAACATAAAAAGAAAAAGAGAAAAGTTAAAAACTGATACTGTGAGGGCAAATCACACTGTGTGTGTGTGTGTGTGTGTGTGTGTGTGTGTTATTTTTTTTTGTCTTTTTTGTTGTTGTAAGTCTGTGTACTGGAGTTGTGCTTTTTGCTTGAAGGAGATGGAACAGTGAACATTTGTCTTGATTATGTCTTAAAACTGTTTTGTTCTGATATTCTTGCTAAAAACAAACAAACAAACAACAAAACGGTCAAAATGAATAGATTCCTGCCAAACTTTTACTATGTTCCCAATATTGTCATTTTATTACTTGATAAGAAATGTGCCCAAATGTGGTAATAAATCAAAGTGTCCAAACGTATGCGACACAGGTACACGTGTGAACGGTTGGAATCTTGTTTTTTGGGGCTCACTCAGCACCGCAGTCTGATTTTGCTTGATTTCATTAGTGCAGAGAACTTAACTTGACTGTGCAAATTTAAATATCTTACTGCGCCTGATGGTGTGCTGAGTGGGTCAGGCTGGCTGGGTTGTGTATCAATGTGTGTGTCGGGATGCCTCAGCATGGTCATAATAATTAGAGCCATACTGGAAACACTCACATTTAAACAGCCGTGCACAGAGTGGAGCCGCTTCATCACAAATGATCTTTGATGGTTGAGCACAGACGGCTGCAGACGGAACTAAAACCAGACAACATATTAGTTGTCCAACCAAACATTAACCATGCTGCATCTTTTTCTACCAAGGATATGTAAGTTTTGAAAGACACCGACTAATTTATTGTCCTGCTTATATGGGGTACTTTGGAAGGCAACTGAAATTAATAAATTTTGTTGTTTGATTTGATGGATTTTCCAATATCTTACTTTGTTCAACTTGTTTTCCACAAAACCCCCTTCTTTAAATGTAGCAAAAAAATCAGATAACTTCGGTTTAATGTCGGCAGCCCTGACACACCAGGCCAACATTCAGTTAATGTTGTACCATCAGGGAACATTTGTTGCTCTAGGTTTTGCAGTTTATCCTACACTGTTTGCACTAGGCAAAACTTTTTGTGGCCTAACAGTGAGAGAAATCACTCTGACTGGCAGTCCAGCTCAACATTTGGAGAGAAAAAGGAAAGTAAACAAATTACTAAAGTCAAGATGGCGTGAGATCGAAACAGACTTGTTATATTGGGTACGATTTTTTTTTTTTAGTCATTGAGCTCTTTATCAGAAACTGTAACTGAAACTGAAAACAATTGCTTGTGCTATTATTGGCTATAACACATGCGTTGCTCTTCGAACACTGGATTATGTTGTTTATGTGCTGACAAGCATCTTGAATCTGTACTGTTGGTCCCTTTTTGAATGATAAATACAGACTAACACTGCCTGCTGGTATGAAGAGTTATTTCCTCTCACACAGACACAGAACATACACGCTAGATGGATGTTGGCTGCACTTTTTGCAGTGTGCAACTTTTTGGCCAAAACACAGGCGATGTAAGGCGACACAACAGTCAGCCTCCTTCGCCTCAAGTTCTCTAATGACAGTTTGGTGTATTTAAACCTTAAAATGATCAAAATTATGGTTTTAAGGGCCGTCCACACAAAGAACGATAAGTATGACCGTTACTATAACTATAAGAAGATAGTTTTAGAAATGGTTCCAACTCCAGTAGAAGGCAGAGCCCGCACTACAACTATAATGACAATGAAAGTGGCAAACGATATCGTCCGGATCAATCCTAGAGTGATTTAATGAATGATAGAAATACTAACAGCCAATCAGAGTCTGTCTTATTTAGACATCACATCCAACAGAGATCCTGACAGCTAATTTGGACCATAAAATGCCTGTTTTTATGTTGAAAAAGATGTATGAAGCTGTTTGGTTTTCTTTTTGTTGTTATTCCTGTGAATTAAGTCATCAATGATTGATTGGTCTCCCTGACTGCAGCAGATTCTGGCCAGTAAGTGGAGCTGCTGACTGCTATCAGGAGAAGATGAAAGAAAAAAAATCTTGTGTTGATTAAAAAACATCACCTTATTATAAAAAAACCTTTCTGGCACTGATGGGGTCTCTGGAGTTGGTTTTGTCTTCACTGACGTCCTCTTTTACCATCGCCACGTCTGCAAACAGATATCGACTCATATGACAGCTCTTGTGATACAGTTTTTGATTCTACCAGTTTCTGTCGTCTCTGAAGAATTTGGTGAACCTAGTTTTCTGTTTGTTTCTCCTCAATCTGCGTACAGCAGCAGCAGCTCATCAACATCCATTTCTGTAGAGTGCGTAGCGTTAACGTTATCCTTCATTAGTGATAACGCAAATTATTGTTATATTTATTTTTATAGTTAGGGGTTAACAGATTATCAGTCCGGGCGATTATTTGAGCTGATATTTGGCATTTTCCTGATTGTATGTATTGCCTTTTTTTATGATCACCGATGAAATGAATTAAAAAGTGCAAAGAAAGTGTCAGCATGGGAGGAACTTTTACTTTGTAAAATCTCAGGGAGTTATTTTTATTTATTCATTTTTTAATCTAAATTTTCACTTGACTTTGCAAAAAATATTCCAGGGAACTTGCTGTAAATGATGTTGAACATTTCAGTTTTGATTAAACATTTCCTTAAGGTATTTATTCAAAGTTTTTGGTTTGAGTTTGTTTTATTCCAAATTCTAAATATTGACAGATTTTTAAAAATTTTTATTGTAAATGCACATCGGTTCCAAATATTTGTTATCAGTCTGACTAGCTACTAATAATCAGTATCAGTATCAGCCCTGAAAAACCAATATCAGTCGACCCCTAGTTATAGTTTCAGTGCTTGGTGTGGACGGCCATTAAATCAGGAAATATCTGATCCAACATCACGTAAAAGCAGACCAGCACCAACTTTCACTACTTCACATGTGTGTATGCACAGATTCTAAACCGGTATTCAAAATGTACTGAGGAACAACACCCAGCTGTACCCAGTCAACCATCAGATTATCAAAACTGAACAATCTTCAGTGTGAGTCAATCAAAACTGCCACATCTTATCTGCATGTCAAGAACTCTCACAAACTACCGTCCTCACTTTTTTGTACAAAAGCTTTAAAATCTCACCCGAACAAATAGGCAAATCATCAAAATAGACACAAGCTTCCAATTACTGCGTGCCAGCCATAATAATTGCTGTAAACATTTAGAGCTACATCATTAAGGCGTCCAAAATAACAACAAACAGATGGATTCTAATTTCAAGCTCAACTTTTTTTTTTGCCTGCTTTTGTTCTGAGCGCTGAAAACTCGAGCGGATGAACTTGATCCTCAGGGCGACTTGTCTACACTAAAATAATCACGGCCTAATTGGCTCGCTTAACTTCACAACAATTACAATGTAAACCAAACAAGGCATCCGTGTAGACTTTTTTCCCTTTGTTGTACGTGTTTGGAATATTTTTCCAATCCCTGCTTTAGAAAAACAACAACTCCTAATTACTGTATTCTTGGGCTGAGTTCTGGCCGAGGCATTAATAATACATCCAGCCCATTAGACATTCGGGAGATGTCTTCCACTTCTTACAGCTCTTTATTCCATTTATTCACTGTTTAGACTGTGTTTGACCACGGGATGAGGACTGTTAACTTTTATTGTTGAATCTCTGACAGAGTTGGAGAGTTGCATCAGGTCGCATTTGCTTATGGTTACTATGGCAGAGGAGTCAGAGTGTAGGGGGCTGATGAAAACTCCTGAAGCACCGCAATTACAACAATTAAATCCAGCCTGAATGCACTGCGAGGGGAAAAGGGGAGCTTGGGGGGGAGAAAAAAAGAAACAAAAGAAGAGGAAATCAAACTGACACAGAGCAGCACAACAAGAGAAAACAACAACAACAAAGCCTCTTGTGATTCTATCTGCTAGTTTGCTTAATCATATACAATGTGATTTGTCTGGAATTTCTTTTTTAAATAATTCCCTTTACAATAGGCGGACGATTTCTTTTTCTTTTTTTCATTCCACACACCCAACCACCCCCCCAATAAAAAGCAGCCTAGTTTAAAAAAAGGATCTCTAATGAGAAGAGGAAGAGGCGATGGTGGAGCACATTTAGATATGTACCTTCATCTTAGAGTCAGGGGCTGTTTTAATTTGTAAGCAAAGGCAGCACACCAGCAATGAGATTTTAATTGATACACATAAATAATTCCTTGTGTACATTCGCACTTGAGTCAGATTCGCTGTTTATTTGACGATTGAAATTAGTCATTATCGGGATTCGTGTTGATGTTGAAAGATTTTATTTATTAATATAGCTCCCGCTTAATATCCTCTGATCCGCTCCCAATTAATTATGTCAAAAAATCCACATCAAACCAGAACTTACACGCATATTGAGCATCGCCTCGCTTTCATTTCTCCACTAGCCGAGCGCCGCTGTGACAATAACAAATGAGGAATGAAAGGGAAAGAGAGCACTTTCCTTTGTTCCTCAAATGAAGATAATGAGGGCTGTCTTTCACTATGACAGAGTCTGACTGCTGAGATGAAAGTCTTCACAGGTTGGAGTAGGTTTTTGTTTGTTTGTTTGTTTGTTTCCCTGCTGTTGGAGGACTGGCCTTACATTCTATAATTGTGCAGCTTTACCTAACTCTCCCATGCTCCAAAGCCGCCTGTCACAGGTAGGAAGAGTTCCGAGCGAGCCCAAAGTCTTTGTGACTAGTGATGCAAAGCGCATTGCCACGAGCTCATCACTTGTTGTTAGGTTGCTGCTGCTGACAAACACCACCCCACCACCACCACCAAACAATCCTGACAGATTGGAGGAGGAAGAGGTGACAGCGACATCAACCTCCGCTTCACACGTGTGCATATTTGAGCTCACAAGACATGCCGCTCTGTTATAAAAGCATTTGAGGGGGTTAATGTGCAGATATTTTCCTTGAAATGCAGGTAAAATGATTATTGAGTCAGAAAAGAAAACACTTACTTGAAAGCTGCTGAAACTCTGGGTTGTCTGGACTTGTGTTGGCAGCCAGGTCCTGCAGGAAATGTTTATACCTGTGAGGAAACAGAAAATAAACAAGGTCACGCTTTGCTCGCCGTCTAAAAATATCACTGGGAAAAGGAAGGAGTGTAAACTGGAACAACAAGCGTTTTTCATTTCCGTTCGACTTTACTCGTGTAGCTCAGCTATCACTATCAGAGTACAGTACAGTCTTTGTCCTGTCACTGACGGCTGGGTGCAGGAAAAAAAAAACAGAGAGGGTGCCTCACAAAGTGCACCTCAGAGGAATCTAACGGGCCAGCAAATGCACCGCAGTGTGAGTTAAGCTCCTGATGGATGCAGATGGAGGGAGCAGGTTTTGCTTTGAAGTGCTGCTGATGGTGACGGCCTCTGACAGATACAGCTGTAACACGATGAAATGTGCACTGGATTTACTTGAGCCCTCTTCACATGCTTTGGCAGAAAACAAATGAAACACTGATGTAGAAGAGACAAAACATAACATGAACTTTGTCATAACATAAAAAAATAAATTAAAAAATTTTGGCAGTTTTTTTTTTTTAAGTTAAAACAACATTGTTTTGGTCGACCTCTGGATGTGTAGCTCATCTAATGCGTAGCTAACACAGACCTTCATCATGTGTCCAGACCTCAGTACCATTTCAGTCTATGGTTCGGGGGTGTTATGGTTTTCCATTGCCTTTCAGTGACATACTGTCCACTAATCATTGGTCAATAAAAGTTGTCCCACAAAATATATTCATACATTTTAAGAAAAGCCCAGTGTGGTGGAAAAAATTGACTGATTACTGATATGGCGACCAATATAGTGAATTTTTAAGCTGGAATGAAAATAGATCATTTCTATGTGGATTGTGCACTGATTTTGTACCGGTATGACTATGCAAAAGTACTCAGTATGCTGCTCTCCTAAACAAATAACTTTTATTTTACATTTTACTTATTGAACATTACACACAAACAAAACTAAACATTATTACTGCATGTGCTCAGCATTGGTCTTTGCTGACCATTTAAACAAAAAAATAAATACAATAAAATAAACAGATAAATAAACATCAGTGCTGTTCAGTATCAGTCAATTGCTGACCATTTCTAAACCACCCAAGCATCGTTTTCTGCATTGTATGGTCTGTAAAAAAAAAAAAAAGTTCTAATCGGCACAATATACACCAATCCGATATGCTCTGATATGTCTGTGAAAGGCTCATATTGGCCGATAATATTGGTCAAGCTCTAATTCTAAGCCATGTGCTTTTGCATCAGCCGCATGCATGTATTACAAAGACTATCTCTGAAATACCATTCCTTTACTTGTACAGCAGTCAGACTATTGTACCATCTCTTTGTAAACGAGCATGGGTCGCTTCTGAATGGACCTCCAGGACTACAGAGACCTACATATTGAAGTAAAATTGAAATAATAACTAAACAGATATTCACCCTAATTAAAAGAATAAAGAAGCAAAGCAACAAACCAAAAAAAAGTAACTAATCTAAAGTAACAGTCGTGAAGAGTGTCAGCTTCCTCAGAAATCTTTATCCTTTTTACTAGGATGATGTGACCTTGAAGTGCATTGACAATTGACATTGATTTCTGCTGTGTCTGTCTGGCTTCACAGCGCTCTCTGTGCAGTCTGGCCTTGTTTGAGAGACATAGTGGTGCCACTGAAAGAGGCTATTAGTGACACCAGCAGACTGTACAGCGCTGGTGCTGCTCCATGTGGTGGCATGAGTGGGAAGAGATGTGTTGGAGAGTGACAACACTGTAGTGTGATATTGTTTGTATAGACTGAATACAACAACACAGTGATGATTCTTTCGAGCTGAACTTGGAAACTTGTTTGCTTGACTGAGTTCTGAAGACTTTAATACCAGAAATCCTGTAGCTGTCACATTGTTCATGGTCTTAGTAGCAGTAAAGTATTTTGGGTAAATACTGAGGGTTAATCTGTAGTATTAATATACTTTCTACAGGATATTTTTATAAAGGTTGCAATTGTGTTTTTGGTTAGAAGCCTGAAATAAGGTCGGTTTATGTCGAGTTTTGTTCTACGACATAAAATATGTCAGTAAATAACCCACTGTGAACTTTGAAGTTTTAAGTGTCCTAAAAGAGGCAGTTGCTAACAAGTGTCTAAGTGAGACTACAGAGCATCATGCGAAACACGGCTTTTCAGCCTTGTTGTGGTCACGATGTTTAGTCATGCAACCGTAGTGTAGTTCTTTTATAACCTAACATTAGCTTTTTACTTTTTACGTGTTTAAGCTGTATAAATCCTACAACTGGTAATCATTTGTGAAGATTATCTTGCTGAACAAAATGTGTAACATATATTATTATAATAATAATAATAAACATTTGTTAGCCATAGAGCTTATTTTCTGCCATAACCCTAAAATCCAACGGAAAAATCCCACAGGCTTTTTGTTGAGGGAACCAAGGTGACGCTAACTTTCAGTTCGGTCTACAGAAAACCTCATCCCTGGAGCATCTGCCACGAATAAATTAATATGTGGGAAACCCTAAAGTGGTACCTTTTAGCCACCAGGCTTGTAGTAACTGCCATGAAGTTTTGCCATTTCACTGACAGGGTGGGGTACCATTCAAATTTGTACTGTTACCAGAATTGGTTCGGTACCGAATAGTAACTTTTTTCAGTACTTTAATGTGGGCATACACTGTATGATTTTAGAAATTTTGTTTTTAATTCCATCTTATACCATACAAGTAAATCATCTGTGATGTAAAGCCAAAGCTCACAATTAATGTGCTCACACAACACGGTCCAATCGCAAAGCCCAGACCTGAGAGCTCACACTGTACATGGTGAGCTAGTTGCTTTAACTATTGTCAGCTCGGTAGCTAACATTTCTTGTTATTCATGGCTATAAGCCATGAATGGCACTTCCTACATTATGACTACTTGTTGAAATTTTTGAAAAAGCTGACACAGCCCCGGGCCAGGTTCCTGGCTTTGAGGCACTTCGGGGTGCTTCCAGGCCCCACTGAGCTCTGTTGTGCTCTCGTAAAGTGCCTTGTGGCCAAGAAGCTAGCCACAGAGTTGTGCGAGTGGCTACCCTGCTTCAGATTGTTTTGTGATGCTGTTGATTTAAATGGAGTCTGGCAGTTCGGCAATGGTGATTTGGGGGATTTTTATGGTTTTAAAAAAATAAGGACCTTACTCTTTAACATAAATCACTACAGAATCACTGCAGGCAATAGTCCACCTTCCACCTTCTCTTCCCATTGCAGAGCTCAGTCCTAATTGTTTCTATCCTTGTCATAGTCCCTAGTCAAGTCCTTGTCCCCAGAAAATTGGGTTACTATAATGCATAAAGTTGGTAGTTCTTGGGTTGGCTGGTTGAATAACCCATACTTCAACAACAAGGTCATGATCCATCACAGTGTTTTGCTGTGGATATATCCCAACTAGGTAGACATAACCCAATCCTATTTCCCTCTTTACAACCACCTGTTACCAAGACATAAGTTTCATATGTAGCTTATGTAATAACTAAAAGATCAACTGAGCATCTCTATCAATCCATTTGCTGAAGAAAACCATGAGGAGGTCTGAAACTACCTTGGTCGAGTATGTGTGCTGCATTTCCGTGGATTTACTGAAGCTGAAGTGTAGAACAGCAGGTTAGCGCAGTGGCGGGTGTGCGGATGGAGGTGGGGGAGGTGGAGGAGGGCATTGTTCTTGTAGTCGATTACTCATCGGAAATGAAACGGAGCCAAACAAGATCTAATTAAGCCTCCTCCAATTAAGAGACACTTAAAAAGAGAAATAATTTCACTTCTTTTTCTTCTTGTCTCATTGTGTAATAACAAATACATTACAGGCATTATTAGCGATGGATGCCCTCGTTCTTATTAAGGAGTGGAGACGAAAATCTAATTAAAGCAACTGTGTAACAAAAAGGGAACACTCTAATGAGCATTATTACGGCACATTTCAAATAATGTAAACGGAACTCTCTCGTTTAGCTGCCCTGTCCCGCTCATTAGCAGTAAAGCAAAGAAAAGATAATGAGACAATAACATAATCTGAACCATATTTATGACAGTTCAGATATTCTAATGAAGAATGCAGCTTTAGAAAGCATGCGCTGGTGGAGGGATGCGCCTGCCTCCGCCGCTAATCCCTTTATAATATGCAGATGATATGCAGGCTTTTTTCTCACTCTCTCCTGTCAGGTCATTTGGGCATTTGCACACACGTCAGTAAAGAAAAGAGATGGAGGAAATATCTGTCTAATTATTTTGCTTTCCATACATGCATTAAGGATTCAAATTTGTAATTAAGAGACAAGATGCACTGGCAGGCTTCTGCATGGGTTAGTGAACATGGCATGGGCTTGTGGGTAATTACTCAACTTTAATAGCTTAAAAGGAGAGGAATGCACATCCACAGTAAATACAGAAGACTAGAGATACTCCACTGTCCAAACTTGTGCAATTAAAATGTAATATGAAGTGACTGTGAAGAGTGTCTTATCTTTTTCTGATAGGGTGACTAACGGGGATTTACTCAAAGAGAAAGGAACTCTGTGTAAATGTAGACATTAGGAAACACTTTTCAGTCAAAGCGCAGAATGACTGGAGCTTTTATTACTGTGCTGTTGCCGCATGAGTCAACTTAAATCAGTGGGAGAATTAATGTTGTACAGTTTTAAGTGAATGTATTGCAGGGAAATAACTGTGGCTGCTTATAATTGGAATCATCAGCACAGAAGCCCCTGATTAAAAGCTGTCTGCTAAAGCATATTGTATTTTTCCCACGCCATCACAAACCCAGTCTTGACAAAAAAAAAAGGTCAGGTAACCAGTAATTGTTACCAAAATGAAAAAGGAAAAAGCATCAGAGTTGTGTGATATGCTCCGATGGTAAATTGACTACACTTGCAAAGTGATTTTCTGTAAGACAAAGCGCTTTACAGTTTACCTCTCATTCACCCATTCCCTCACACACTCACAGACTCAATATGTCTCCATATATATGTAATAGAAAAAGTTGAATAATTGTGTTAGTCCGACTAAAACTGGACTTTTAAAATACGTGTTAACATGAAATCTGACTTAATCGAATTTTTTTAGAAGTCGGACCAACACGCACACATAATGCAATTGGAAGTCAATTTCCTCTGTCATGTAGAAAGCTTAGTCAGACTTGAGCGCTTTGAAACCTAAGCAAATTGGCTTAATTTGTTTCCAAAAACTGGAAAGAAGGCAAAAAGCAATGACAGAATAAATGACCCAAAAATCTGCAAGGAATTTGTAAAAAGTACAAAGAAAGCCCTGAGAATTTGGCGGTAAAAAGAAAAAAAGAAAGAAATGAATAAAAATATAATGATAAAAACAAAGGAAATTACCTGTGAAAGGTACTCAACAATAATAATAATTTTGAAAGATAATTTTAAATATGTAGTTATGATAATTAGAAACATAGTTTTTCCCTAGCTTTTTTTCTTTTTCACCAGACATTTTTCCCTACCTTTTCAAAATAATTTTCAAAATTTCTTATAATTTGTGGAACATATCATACCAAGTTGCTCATTGCCTTTTCTTCCCATGTTTTTGAAAGAAATTAGAGGAAGGAATATGAGGAAGGACTTGTATTTCTAATATTGGCTCAGGTAAGGGACATAAAACTTGAAAAGGTAGCATTTTACATTTATTTTAAATAAAAAAGTCACACCTCTGATAAATAAAGTAAAGTCCCATAACAACAGCACGGATGGAGCTGCAGCAAAAACTCCTATTGCCATCTACAAAAATCAATATCAGTTTAAGCGTACACTATATGTCAATATTGTCTCCTCTTTACAAACACAACAGCTGATGGAGGCAGTGGTAGAGCAGCAGCTTTGCTGTTCAGTGGAGTTTGGTGTTTTTGATAGAACAGCTTCAAATCCCCATTGTTAAGGGCTGCTGTCATACAGCAAGGTAAAGTGGTAAAAATATTCTAAATATAGAATAGGCTACGCTTAAACTGATATAGCTCCTTTCACTGGAATTACTTACATTATTGACATGTTAGTTGGCAGATAACTTGACACTAGGTCTGTTGCTTGAACTTTAGATTGCCCTTCTGCATTTTTGTGTGCTCTCTGCCTCGAACATAAAGAGTAAACTGACTGAGGCAGGCTCTCTCTTTTTCTTTCTCTTTCTCTCTCATTTTAGACCAAACTCTAATACAGTAAAAGTAAGCAGTGCTGTTCAAATATAAAACAATATTCTGTTACTGTGTTGCCTATTTCTCCCCTGAAGTGTTTTCACTAAGATCTTTAATCTTACTGTTTAATGTAATTTGAGATCTTTTGTTACCGGCCGCTGCCATGTTGTTTCCTGACAAGGACACATTACATCACCACCCAGCAGGACTGTTTATTGGTCAGGTGCAGCACGGTACATTCTGGTAGTTGTGGGGTTTCTACCTTTTGGGTAAAATCAAATGCAAAAGCCCTTTTTCTCCGCTTTTCTCATGTAAAAGGTATTTAAATCTTTCTATGTAGTGCATAGATAGCCCATATTGATGAAAAGGCCATCTCCAGCAGTGAAATACTTCTTGAAGTCTTTCTAAATAAGAACAGGTTCCAATTCTAAAGTGAGGTCATGTTCATAAGTTATTCATGTATTAACCCACCCAGGTTCCCTATTCTAAAGTTGCCTCCTCTTCACACTTAGTAGAGCCACCATAGCACACAACTACTGCATTTAAATGACGGCACTCTAAGGTCATGGATTACACCTTGAAAGAAGGATGTCTATTGAAATGCAAGTTTTATTCCCATTTACTGGTCGAAGAACAAAGTCAGCACAAGCAGAACTTTGTCCTTTATTCATGGACCATTTAATATTTTCAAACATATCTATTTGATGTATACTGCCTTATCACTTAAGAATAAGGTCTTTTAAATGCAGTCATTGTGTGCTGTGTTGGATTTACTAAGAGTGAAGAGGAGGGAACTTTAGAATAGGGAACCTGTGTGGGTTAAATGTGTCAAACTACTTCATATTAGAATGGGGAACAGACTGTGAGTTAGAAAGACTTAACGCAGAATTATTTCAACACTTTTATTTTTGTGTTTTGTTACATGATTACGTGATTTTACGGGAGAATGACTATTCTTGGGGTACCACCACTTTATATGGTCCATACTGAACTACGCCTATTAAGTTGGATTGAGTACTTTTCAAATTTGAGCTGATAACAATACTGATATCCCACAGGACCTTTTTTCTGCTCTTTACTATTTTTTTAACAAGCTGCGGGGCTGACATGGTAGTCTAATAGTAAACTTTTGATGGCTAGACATGGATGGCTCAGAAGCCAACAGAGCAACCAATGGAAAGCAACCAATGGAAAGCCACCAACAGAAAGAGGCCAAAGGAAAGCCCCCAACAGAAAGCCACCGACAGAAAGAGACCAATAAAAAAGTGGCCATCGGGACAGCCATCAGGGCAGCCATCGGGGTGGCCAACAGAGCGCCTTATGGGGTGGAGCTCCGTGAATGGCCATGAGGAGCTTTGCTGCACTTCCACCTCTTGTCTTTCCCCACCGTTCTCACCAGAATTTGCTCTCTCCTGCTGCTCCATCTGTGCTCAGAGTACTGTCTGTGCTCCAGGAATGTGGTAATGTAAATAACGGGTCTTGGAATCGCTCCAGTAGATCAGCTGAGCCGGGAGCCACGATGGGTCAACACCAACGTTACTCTCTGTCACTATTGTCTCCAACTCTTAGTATGACAATATGAGCATGTCAGTGAGCAAAACAAGCACATTTGATGGACAAAGCTTTGCCATATGCAACTGCCCCACAGGATTACGTTAAAATTGTTAAAAATGCATTGCAGCTCCTGAAAATCAGCAAATCATTCCTTTAATTCTGAGTTATTTTTGAAACTATTACCACTTCAAGTTTTGATATTTGTTATATAAAAATAGACCATACTCACTGTGGGTTTTTAAGAGATAATGAGTATTTTTGCATTACTGCTTTCGTATAAGGCCCATACTTTGCAAAGCATATTACATTTGTAATTGATGTACATATTCCTTACTTCCTATCAATAGCCAGTAATTAGGAGGTAATTGTAAGAGGCTGCCCCTTGTGCAGCTCAATCTTTTCTAGGAGTTTAATATTTTTATATTTGTAATAATTTTCTTTTTTTTGTTCTTTTGCTGCTTATATTGTATCTAATAGCTGCTGTAACATTGTGAATTTCCCCACTGTGGGACTAGTATAGGGTTATCTTATCTTATCTTGAGGGGAAAGTCTCAGTTAATTGCTAAGTAGTTGTGCAGAATAAGGCATTAAAAAGTGATTTATAATGACTAATAAAGAGCCAATATGTAACTAATAAGCACACTAATGAGCACTTAGTTCACTGTAAATGTGTGCACCCAGGGTTTCCCACACATTTGTTTGTGGCAGCCCACCATGATTAAAACATATTCCACCACAAATAGATTTTCTGTTTTTGGAACTAGACTTTCGGACATTCGGAGCACTATTGGGATATATATATATATATACCCTTTGGTTTTTTTTACATCACCACATTCTCTGAGCACAAAGCATACTCTTGGCACAGATGGAGCAGTAGAACAGCAAATGCATTGAAAGTTAAAGATAACTCTTTATTCTGCCAGGTCTAAAAGTTCGCCTTCACTCACAAACAGCTGCTCCCCTGATCTGATCTGACCAGCTATGAATGGATTGACAGATCAACTATCCAACTTTTGAATAGTTCAGTGCTGCTGCATGGACTCATGTCCCAGTTAATCCATGGTATGCACACTTAACAGACAATGATCAAGGGTGCTATACATCTTACATGTAAAATGTTTAAATTGACATGTTGAAATGTAGGGTAACTGAAACAATCTGTGAAAATGTTTTTAAAAAATCAATATCTGGAAGAAAAAAAAAAAGAACACAAGAGAAAGCAGAAGCAGCTCTATGTCAAGTGATTCCCACCCCAAGACACTTAAAGCATCAGCCCATACTAGCGACTTGAACAATACCGATCCAGGTACAGCCCTGGAAATATTAACCGTTTAAGTTTGTCTAGGGTCAGTTTATTATGAAGAGCTCATATTCAATTATCAGAATCTTGAACCTTTCTCCTCAGTTGTGAAGTGTGGTCTCTGCGTTCAGGGTCAATAGAATCAAAACAAAACGCAATCAAAACACTGTCTCACATCATAATTGAGGCACTTTGTTTCATTGCAAGCCTCACTTGAAACTTGGCAATGAACTCCAGGGTCAACTGACAGACAATGCAACACAAATTAGTGATGGAAATACAACTCGGTACCTGCAGACCACCGAGAGGAGCCACTTAAGAAAGGCTCCATCTTTCAGAATTCTTTCAAAAGAAATTAATCAATGCAGTGACCTTGTGTTTGGAGAACCTTACTGTTTTCAGCTGCTGGAGATGATGGAAGTACCTGATCACATAAAGCAGTCAAATTGAAATCCCACCTTGACAATTGAAAGACAAAATCAAGCATGGCCACTGCGGCACACAGCTACACACTTCTCAATGCTTAGCAAGTATGACAATGACCCTGAGACCTCTGGAGTTGTACGGACTTTAAATAGAGCATGCTCACTCTCTACAGTGAGCCGACCACTGGGCCATTCTCTTGTTATACTAAATGGTGCTCAGCTTAGAGCAAATTTATCCCAAGGCCTCCAAGTGCTGCCATCTCTATGAGAGCTGCATCTCTATTATCGACATAAACATGGCCAATACAGGCGGAGAGGGCTGCTATTCACCGCCACAATCAACTCGAGACCCCATCACTGTCATAATGGTGATCTCAGTGGGGAGGACGCCGATGACTGCTCCAGCCGGCTCTAGTGAATGCCACTTAATAAAGGAAATGATTTTATTCCTCCCCCAGCAGCAACATAAGTATCCGCACTCCGGGCCCTACTCGCCATCCATCATCCTTGAATGGTGATAAGTGACAACAATTTCCTGCTATTCCCAGCCACGGAGCCAGAGCAAGGTAAGGCGCCAGCCGTAGATGATTATCTAGCCGTGCCACTTAAAATCATCATACAATTAGACACATCCCTCGAGTCTCCTGAGTTTCACCGAGAACGACAGACGAATCAATGATGATGATGGGGAGTGCAGAGAAAAAGGCGGGGTGAGAGAGAGCTGAGCTGGAGAGAATGAGGCCCACTGATTATGTGTCAGAGTCACACACAACACTGGTCAGCTTCCTCTTATGAGTGAGGGAGGGGAATCTTATTTCCCCTAATGGTTACATAAAAAGTAAACTGGTCTCCCACTCTTGCAAAGAAAACATTTTCAAGACATTTTCAGTGATCTAAACACTAACAGCATGTTCTTGTGGAAATTAAGCTACATTCATGCAATGCCATGAGTTGAAAGAACAGCAAAACCTCAGAGGCCGGTTCTAGGCGTGGGCCAAACATAGGCATCTTAAGCCCCAAAACCCCAAATTCTCACTTTGAGCATCTATTGTCACTGAAGTCAGGGTCAGTGTTGTAATTTCGCATTGACAGTGAATGCAATGGGGCAAGATCTGACCAAAAGACTGTCTTCCCATTCAGTATTGCAACACACTAGAACAAACTGACAAAAGAGTGTACTATCATTTTTCTCTTTAGACTGTAGCCCAAACACATTTAACCAACATTTTCTGTCAGAAGTCACGTTACATAAAGTTACAGGGTGCATCCATAATGAGCTAAAATGGTACACACACTCATTTTACTATCGGTGAAAACTCCATGCCCGAACGGACTTTCTTCTTAAAGTGACAGCAGAGAGACAGAGGGACGGACAGGTAGCTGCAGATGATTGAAAGGCAGGGGAGTAACGATTCACTCAACACACGATTCAATACGATTCACGCTACTGGTTTCACAATACGATTTTCTCACGATTTTTTTAACTACAAAATGAGATTACAGAAAAATTATGAGAGAAAATATTCTATTAATTATTTCAAACAAAAATGAAATTGAACAATTCCTTTTTATTTCTGAGGTAGGGTATAAATGCAAAACACAAACTACGCAATTAATGCATTTCTGGAGATTCACAATCTCCCCTGTTGTAAAAGAAAAATAACAAAAATCTTTCACATGGGACAGAGGTGGCTGGTGTAGAAAGGTTTGCTTTTAGTAGAGGGGAAAGCAGAGAGGGCGAGTTTGAAGAACTAAGTTGGCCATTTCCCACTTGTGAGTGATAAGCTGGGCACTCTCTTTGGCTCTTGTACTCGTTTCTAGCTGCAAAACACACGTGCAGGTCTACATAAGAATTAGTCCTATGGTGTCCACACAGTGAGGTATACAGATTTTTTCAATTGGAAAAAAGATAGCACTGGTATTGTTAATAAATTAGGACGCATTGGAGAGATGCATTCCAGAGTTGTACCTTAGCCCTGGTGCGTGGGAAGAGTGAGAAAATCAAGAGGAGGCAATTCTTCACTGTAGAAAGTGAACATAAATGAGATATGCAGTAAAGTGTCACAGATGTTAAGGTGAAGGGTCAGCTCATCTAACAGACAACTTCTCTCTTCCATGATGGATGGATGTAACATTTAGAGGTGCTTGACTGTACATCTGGAGAGATGAAAACATGAGAGAGGCCTAATTAAGATACAAGCATGCAGCTTGATAAACCACTGTCAGATATCTGCTGCACTGAAAAGCACGTTTCAGCCCATTTCTCCTCTTGTTCCACTAATTAACAAGCGAGATCAAGACCGCATGAAATTACAGCCAACAAAAACTCGTGCTTAACAAAAGAGATTTTGACAGTTTCTGGACAGTCTGAGTACTTACATGGGCGCTACATCAAATAATAATAATTACATCTGTCACGGAGACTATACATTGTGCAGTGCAGCGGGTGACTGGTGGAAGGAAAACAACTAAACAGCAAAAACAGAAGTCAAGCATGAAATCTGTGACCCTTCTCCAGCAGAGATGCTGGTACACCAGAAAACATTTCACAAACAATTTGGTGTTTAGAGTAAAAAAGAAAAAAAAAACAGTGTATTCAACCTCTGTATCAATTACAAAACAGACAACTGAAAATGTGATGGAAACATTTTCTGTCAAGGCTCCACAAATTTTTACATTGGTGGTGCACTCAAAATGTTTCCCCGTGACTTTGTGGCCACATTTTAAGTGTTACTTTTTGTAATTTCCCAAATTGTAGTTTCTTAAATGGAAGTCAAATTTCGGTGAGACTTCAGTACAGCAGGAAAAAAAATACATTACACAGTAGAAACACAGTAGTGCAATTTTGAAATCTCCTGTAAACTACTGTGAACTACTAAAATACAAAATTACTAAATGAACTACAGCTACAAATAAAGTAGCTACAGCCATAAAATAAAGTTACATAAACTACTGTCATATTAAAGCTTAATAAAATACTGTTCTAGTGTTAAAGTACTGTTATAGTAAAGTTAAATAAAGTATTGCAATAATTAAATCAAAGCAAAATTTCTGGTGCCTTTATTTTGAAGGACCTGGCTCATCTTGGGCCAGAAGTGTCAATGGTTTTGCTGTGGAAATGAAGCATTAGCAAGGCAGGGACTTTTTTTCCCCCATAAAAGTTCTCAAAAATTTTCCTACTGGGGCAGTGCCTGAGGTGGAGACACGCACCAACGGGTGAGACCCTGTAAAACTACCCCCAAGTTTCTGCAGTGGAAACAGGCCTCGTTAGCTGTTTTTTCCTCAGCAGCAGTTTGTCACTTGCAGGTTAATAATTGATCAGTAGATCATTTAATAAATGATCAGATCAAATCAGGTCAATAAATAAGAGGAGCAGTAACTGTGAGTGAATGCAAATTTTCAGACCCAGCCGTTTCACTTTCACTGCGCCTGGCGTTCTACTGCTCCCTCTGTGCCCTGAGTGCATTCTGTGCACTGATAGCGTGGTGCTATAAACATCTCTTAGAACAAAAATAGAACATCTATTAGAGGTGGCAGATGTTTTAATCGTGGTGGGCCACCACAAATAAATGAATGTGTGGGAAACTGGCTAACAGCCTCTTATGCAGTAAGATATCATCGAATTGTGATGCTGTGTCCTTTTCTTGTGTTTTAATAAACACATTTAATATTCCCTGAGCTGTACATACATCAGGTGGAAAAAATAACAAGGATAATGTAAAGGCTACATGGAGGGGGACCGGGAGAACAGTGAAATATTAAACTCTATAAACACTGATAATGGTGGATTTACATTAATGTATCAGATTAATAACAATAATGTATCAATTTTCCCTGCTTGCTTCATTTCCATGGTCTTGTCACAAAACATCTTCTAAAGCTGCTCGAAAGGTCACTCCAGGTAATTGACGTTTACCTGTTTAGATCTCTCCCTGTTTGCTGTTAATGCAAAGTTGACACGCCCTCTATGTTTACTTGTGGTCTTGATAAATTCAGAGTAATGTGCATTTACCAGCACATTAAAAGCCTGAAGGGAGGGACTTTGCCCTTTAAGTGCCTGAAAAGCTTTTAGTATGAAAGCGTGAAACATCTGTGCAGGAAGTATTTAGTTTCACTGATGACACACTAACAGCAAACAAAAAAAGGCAAAGTCAAAGACAATTAATTAGTAAAAAAAAAAACAGGAGCAGCAGAGAATTTACTGTATTATCCATTATAATACAGGTAATACAGTCCTCTTGCTAGATGTGAACATGAATATATGAAAAATAAAAACACAAAATCTAACTGAACTAGTCAGTTCCAGCATTGTAATAAATTACAAAAATATTTTATAAAAATAACTAATCAATATTTTTTGGAACAACACTTAAACAAGAAGAAAATCCATCTGTTTTAGGCCAAAATATATTAGACAAAATAAAACAGAATAATTTGCAAAACAAACAAAAAGAAATACATGTAGGCTAATCTGGCTCATAGGTGTAAAAAATCCAATCTGATGCACTAAACTAAAATGGGACAGTTTGTTAAGAAATAGTGTTTCACTTTAATATGATTTAATGTAACGGTTTATTAAACGGTTAAAGGTTCTGTATGTAACTGTTTACATGTATTCATCATTTTTTACTGTCAATAGATATATTAATTAAAAACTGAGACCTTCCCCGACTTTCTCGGTTGTCTATAACAAAACTGATTTTAATGTGAATGACCAATTTTTTTGGTCCTCCGTTGTAAAAGAAACCTATCAAATTGCTGACTGAACACTTCAAACAGCAAACAATGTCAATTATGACAGTTTTTATTATGAATTTTTGATCTATTGAGATTTTATCAGGGTTCCCATACATTTACAAGGACAAAATTTAAAAACCTTTCCATGACTTTTTAAGTTCCAATGAAAAAAAAAATCAATTTTGGAAAAGACTGTGCGTCACTGTGTCTGCTGTACTTGCCGGCCTGTTAATGGTACTTTTCTACACACAGGTTCTACACATAGGTTGTCTTAAAGAGGAAAGCTTAGCTGATATCAATGGTGGAAAATGAGAATCTTGCCAGTTTTCCATTTGTAACAAACATGAGTTGTTTGAGCAAATAAATCTTACTTAACATCATGACTACTTAACCTTCGATATGACTATTGCACATTTCAATGTTGATGATGAAACGTCATATCGTGCTGCCCTAAACAGATGCATGTTAGAGCTTCGTTATGTAAACAGGTCACTTTCAGAAAATAAATTTGCCATTGTGTTCAATTACGTGGAAGGTTATCACTGGAAAATAATTGCAGATTTTTGTAAAAGTCATCAAATCCAATTCCCCATATCATAAATTTAATGCCCTCTGCTAAAAGAAAATGGTGTAACACTAAGTTTATGTATCTAGAGGAAAAAGTAGAGTAACATATGGCCTTCTGCTTTGTAGAGAAAACAGAAAACTTACTGATCGATTCGCTGAACAGGAAGTTGAAGTAAGTCCTCGAGCTTCTGGTTGTTGAACTCTGGTCGGGCTTCCTGGAGTTTCTTAAAACGTCTGAAGGCCTTGTTTTTCCTCAGCTGGATCTAAGACAAAACACAAAGCATTGCAGCTGAGTTATTTTCAGAGCCTTGCAGGTACATTTAAAACACAAAGCTCCTTGCCTACTTGTTTTCTCTTACTTGCAGTGAGTTTGTTCTTGAGCTGTTAAAGTATTTTGGGATTAGTTTGGGAACAAAATCTCTAATTGGCACATGCAATAGTAAAATCACCATCCCCGTCCAAGAGAATCACCAACAAACAGGGTTTAAGATAAATATCTCCCATGTTCTCACCCTGAATGCTTCTCAAGAGAAGCGAAAAAGTCCTTTACACTTGTCTACAATACACTTCATGTACACCTTGTTTATGACACTCTCTGACTAGCAACTAATCAACAGGAACACAACAACAGGAACATGCAAATGCATTGAGTCCAACAGCATCTGCATGCAGCCTGTAGACCAGTGACAGACATTGTCACAACCAGTGACCACCCCTGAATCTCATGTCACTTTCAAGGTGCGTACTCTGCCTGACAAGACCCCGACATCCCCGTGTTGTCAGTCAGTGGGCTGCCAGCTGAGGTATGTGGAGGTGAAGGGGGAAGGAGGCTGGAGATGTCATTAAATATGCATTTGCACATCATGTCAGCATGATTGTATGTCAACATTTGGATGACAAAAAGCCTTATCTTGTCCTTTCTGTAAATCATCAAAATAAGCACTGCTGCTGTATTTAAAGAGACCTGAGTAGAGCCCTAACGTGTTTTACTGTTTTACAACTTCAGTGCATGCCACTTGACTTAAGATGCCAGCTGTGATGTGATGTGCGCGCGCGCGCGTGTGTGTGTGTGTGTGTGTGTGTGTGTGTGTGTGTGTGTGTGTGTGTGTGTGTGTGTGTGTGTGTGTGTGTGTGTGTGTGTGTGTGTGTGTTTGTGTGTGTGTTTGTGCTGACATACAGCTGTTTAGCTGGTCATTAAGGCTGTGGCAGCCTGAGTTGGACATAGTGAGCTGACACGTTGTGAGTATATAGAATGATGGGGACAGTGTGAGAGGAATCACTGATCAGGTTGAGGAGGTGTGGTAGTGTCAGAGTGTTATGAGTATGTAAATCAGACACCTGAAAGAGTCGACTCTTTGCATAGGTCACTGAAAGTCATCAACGCTTAAAATATCGATGTATGCACGTACAATGATAATAAAGTCAGTTCTGATTCTGATTGTACAGTGGCAGCCCCAAAAGACAGCCAGACAAACAGTAACCTAAGTTGGATATCTTGAGTATTTAGAGCCACACACTGTATGATGCAGCTTTAGTATATGACACCTTCTCCTACAAATTTATGGGGGTAGAGTGAGACTGCTAATCTGTGGTCTCAGTCTTATATCCGATGGCTGAGTTCTTTTTATCTCCTTTGCAGCTGAATGTCACTCGTGGGGTCGATAAATGATCTGTTGACACGTTCACAGCTGATCACATCAACGGATGAGAGAAGATATTTGCTGATTTTTGTAAGTGAAAGAGAGTTTTAGGCCCAGCAGAATGAACAATTTAGTTTCACTTTTAATGCGCCTGACATTCTGCTGCTCGTCTCTGCCTGTACTGCGCTATAAATAACCCAATGGTGTACATATTTTAGTAACGCTCGACTATGGCAGGCCACCACAGTCTAATTTGCCCCGCCATAGTCTTGGTTATTAATGGGAAACACTGATAATGTTTTATGACTGGACTCATAAACACATAATGCTTACTGATGCACTATATCAACAGTCATAAAACATTTTGTACTTGTAATGAATTATAAGTATCGAGGGGCTTATGGATGCTCTTGACTAATTATAAATCAGAGGTTGACTAATGGGGCTTATGATGCATTATAAATACCTATACTTACCTATACACACATCAACAATCAACTGTAGTAAGGACTCATAGTATCATATAACAGTTCATGCAGCCCACCCTAAGCAATCTTACGCCACGTTTACACTGCCCGATAAGGGGGGGGGGCAGAGTGATCTCAGAGCCAGAGGACCTAGGACCAGAATTAGCAGTGCCAGAGGACCTAGGACCAGAAGTAGTAACAGCTCCCAAGATTAGATCTGTGTAAAACTCAAATCAGGAAAGACTTGACCATGGGCGGCAAGGGCGTAACGTTTTAATGACATGCTTATGTATGAGTTAGAATAGACGGCATAAACGGCAGTGGAGAACAGAGCACAAATGCAGCGTTTCATCCTATTATTGTTAAAATATATCACAAAAGTGAAATATTTGCTTAATCACATATAAAATAGTCAAAATGATGTTCAGTGCAATCAACTGTGCTCCACTGTTATACATGTAATCTTACAGAATGTGCAGTCGACAGGACTAGATTTATCAAAAGGTTCCTGGTTTCTGTTTGTAGTCCATTAGTAGTGCATTTGAACGGCAGGTAAACAGAATGTGTGGAGAGCAAAAGAGATGCAAAATACAATCTCTGTATGCTTTTTGTAAAAATCTGCATATCAGAAATGACTGCCGCAATTTTGAGGAAGTATTGGCCCGGACATGCACTGGCGACACTGCCCTCACCCCAAAAACATTAGTCCTCACCAAACGAGGTTTGTCATCAGACTGATAGCTGATGGGTTGTGAGAATGCTTTATATGAGACCAAACTCTTCATGGATGTAAAACAAAAACTTCAATAAGTCATTTTGTTGAATCATAATTTCTAAATAAGATCATATCTCTATACAGTTCCAGTGAAAAACTATTAACCCTTTGAAACCTTAAGTGAATCACTTTCCTTGTGCTGCTTTAAGACGCTTAAGTATTTTAATCTCTGTACCCTGAGAAAATTGATGCAATTTCTTTCAAAAACATGGGGAAAAAAAAGCAATGAGCAACTTGAAAGAAATGGCACGAATTGCAAGAAATCAGTGGATTGAAAAAATGATTTTAAAAAAAAAAGCCAGGGAAAAATGTCTGGGGAAAAAAACAGAAAAAGCTAGGGAAAAACTATTTATAATTATCATGATTACATATTTTCAATAATGTTACAAAATTATTACAATAACTATGTGGTATATACTTATGTGTTATAATATTATACCATACATACATACATACATATATATATGACTAATGTGGGTCACAGGTTACTCTCATTAGGGCACTGTGCTGGTTTGTACTGCTTAGAAGACCAATCACTGGTCACCTGAGTTAACTAGCACACCTGTCACTACAACACGCTTTCCAGTTCAGTCAATTCTAACGGATGTCGATCTGCAGGAGGATCAATGCAAACTTGCAGGACTTTGTCCACAATCAATGCAACTAATCAATGTTCTGTGTTCTTTCTTACTCTTAATTAAGACAATATTACCTGAGCAGCTTTGATGCAAAGCTAGCAACAGGGCGTCTGCTGGTCTCTCCCTGCAGACTAGACCACTAACACAGATGCCTCTCCAATGGGATCACTGTCACTGTTCGGGCTACATCAGGATGTGAATTATGGAATGGGGTTGACATATGTGAGGGTGTAGTTTTACAGTATTTAAAGAAATAATTCAACAATATGAGAAATACACCAGTTATCAGTATAGCAATCGGTGTCCAGTGTTCTAGAGTAGTCTTCATTATGTAAGATATTGAAATTCACCTGCTCTGTGCTGCAGGAAATGGTGCCGGATGAGCTGCGGGAGGGCTCACATGTTTGTGTTGCGGCACTTGACTACCGACAAAGAACATGGCTCGACTTAGTCAATAAACCCATTAATAACCGTTTGTTAAAATGATGATTCCTGTCACTGTGTGTGTGACAGGTGCAGAAGCAGAATCACAAACACTGCAATGAAATTCATCCTCTGCAAAAAGAACAAAAGAAACAACATCTGATTGCCTTAATTAAATCCATATACCAAACTAATAAACAAACAAACACTTGAATAGCCAAATATTTGGGTTCAGCCTTACATGTTTCTGCCAAATTTGAAGAAATTCCCTCAAGGTGTTCTTGAGATATCACATTCACTATTGAGATAGATGCAAGGTGACAATGACCTTGACCTTTGACAAGCAAAATTCAATCAGGTCATTGTTGAGTCCAAGTGGACATTTATGCCAAGTGTGGGGAAATACCCTCAATGCGTCCTTGGGATGTCACATTCATGAGAATAGGACAAACATCCCAAAACTTTGCTTCGCTGGCACGGAGTGATAAAAATATTGATATCTATCTGATGTTGCTGCGTTAAGTGTGGGGCTGTCGTCCCAGAGAGCATAAAGAGTGGAAGCTGCCAGCCTGCCCTTGTTCAAAGTTTAAAAATACACCTATTGACATCCCTAAAGTAGAGTTCTCAATCTCAACCTGGGCCCAATAAGTCCCAACAGGTCCAAATGGGTCCCGAAAAGCCCAAAGGGTCGGACTGGGTTTGGGCCGAAAGTATGCGCCAATTGGCTGGGTCAGTTAGGGCTCAGGGCTACGGAAAAATGGACTACAGTAACTACAACCAACTGTGGCAAAAAATAGTTCCAGCATCTAACTTCTGGTGAAACCACCTATCATAGAACAGGGGTGAGATTGGTATTCACTTAGAGTTTATTGCAAAACTAAATAACTAATTTAATTGGGTGAAAACTAGTTCTGGTATGCTAAATTGCACTTCCATGAAAATATTGCCTTGGCATAACTGCCGTCACTGACCTGACATAGTGGAACTAATTGTGTCTGGATCCAAGAATCAAATAACCTCTGGATTTGTTATTGTGTGTTCAGTTCAATAACTGAGGAATACGCTGGCCAATTTTCCCACAAGGATTATTACAATCTAATCACAGCTCATGTGAAATGATTGGAAGTGCAACAGGAGGATCTGATAATTATGTGTGATAACCATGTGGAAATGCTGCGTTCTTACCCCGAGAACTTTGCGGGCATTGTAGATGTTGTCTACATATGTGTTGTAGTGGTGCAGCTGTGGACAGATCTGCTCGAAGCCTCGGCCGAAGTAGCCGTTCTCCAGATGGACCAGCAGAGATCTGCAGAAAAAAAAAAACACATCATAAGACTAGGAGACACAAAAATACACTGGGTTTCATGCAGCAACATTCTCTTAAATTTCTCTTATTTTGTCTTAATTTTCTGGTAAGACAAAAAATAAAAGAAGTCAACTTTTAGTGAAAAAAAACCCACAAAAAATGAATGATTCTCAATATACTATATGCACAGTAGATTTCTGTAAATTATTATTATCACAGCCTGGGATATGTCAATGACTAGCAGCAAAATCGGTTGTGACAGTGCACCTAGCAGAAATAGCATTTAGTTTCTCTATATGCCAAATTTGGTTAAAAAAGACGTCATCAGGTGGAAAATAGTCAAAATGACAAATTCCAAGTCAAAAGCCGCAGAATAACACCCAGAAATAATACTTTTTTACACTTAACAGTCTGAATGTAATAATTTAGTTCCCACAGTGTATTTTAGACTTATTGTAGGAGCTGAGCTGAAAATTCACTGATTAAACAAAAACACACAATCTTGCTAAAATGTATGCCATATGCATGAACACAGTCAAAATGATCAAAAAATGCAAAGTGCATAAAATGCACCCAGCAGTCCATTTTGTGTGTGGAGTGTGATTATTTGACACTGCACAAAAAATAATTATGTATAAAAATCAATGTTGCTGCATATCACTGACATATCCCAGGCTGTGATAATCAAAAGAAAAATCTACTATGTATGTAGTATATTAACAACAATTAATTTTTTGTGTTTTTTTTTTTAAATCTAAAAACAAAGTGGCATCATGACAAAAACCTGGTATTTAAAGGGTTAAACTCTAGAGATTAATGGATATTTGACATTTATGACTGGTGCATGTTAAAGAATTAACTCAATGAAAGTAGAAAATAATATTAATGTATAATATTTTTTATAGCCTGATTTTGGAAAGCGCACATGTGTGTAATATTAAAGCGGCCCCCAAGGGTAAGGGACCCCCAGACAATGTGTTAAACTGATAGGGATTATTTTTAAGTTGCTTAGATACTTTTTGTTGTTGCCCATGTCCACGGCGATACATTTCTTAGCTTTTGTGGTGGAACTCCTGTCTGCTTCCCCAAACTGGGGGTGTGCGGACCACCATCGACCGGAACAAACACACTGACTGCTGACAAGTACCTCATCCAAAGCCAACTCCACACGTATCCTTGAATTTTTCAAAAATTGTAATCGCAATATATCTGTACAACATGCTAACCCAGCCACTATAATGTATCGAGTATAGTCAGTCATTACTGGGGCATGCAAACAAGCAGTGAAACACAGTGAACCCCCACACAGGACATGGCAGAAGTAACTCCTCCAATATGTGTGGCTTTTTTTTTGTGCCTCACATATTTCTGATGCATTTGTTTCAAAGTGCCCCCCAGTGAGCATTTAGCCTCCAGTCAAACCGCATTGGACTTTGAGTTAGTGCACATTACCGCCTGACAATGCACCGCTGCTCTGCATCAGTGCAAACCAAGGAGCTCAAATAAGGCGAGAACACATCTGAGGCATCGTTTTCAGCAAACGCACACATGTTTAGAGGAAAAGCGCGGAGGTTGAGCAAAGTTCAGAGGATTGCTTCCCCGTTAATGGGAGCCTTAGCAGGCGAGGGGCTCTGTAGTGACACTTGAAGGGGGCCTCTCCCTGTGGGTGACGTATTTACTGGGACCAAGACGGTGGGGTCTACCTTCAGGGCACCCGGGGCCACTTTGTAGTGAGAACACGCCCGCTGAACTCAGGAACAAAAACAAGTGGATCAAGGCGGAGGCAAAGCAGTCGTTCAGCCTGTCAGGCACATTACAGTAACACGGACGCAATTGGTTGGGGGTGTTGACACTTGTGAAGGAGCTTGTTATCCAAACTTAGAGGAAGTACCACACACACACACACAAGCACACACACTCACACAACCCCACTCTCTAATGATGTTCCCAGAGACTTCTGTTCGTACATGCTGTAAGAAGGAGCACTTTGCCGTTGAAGTTGATTTAAATAGATTTTAATGAAGTTGTGCGCCAAGGTAGCCTCTGTTCATAATCAGGAGATGCAGGAGCAGCCGAGAGAGTTCTAACGAGGGCAAAGGGCGGGAAAAACTGTGTTTCCGTTTTTTTCCCCCTCTCACTGCCAGAGGCTATTATGATAAATATGAAATTATGGATTACATTTTTTATACTTTTTTTTTCCACAGCAATTAAATTGTCTGGCCATCAGCGGCGGCGGCAGTGGAGAAAACATTAGCATTCTGTGCGTGTCACGTTAATCCACATTAATTCCGAGCAGCGGCGACATCTGGGGCGGATACAACCTCGACCATGCAATTCAGG
This sequence comes from Plectropomus leopardus, assembly GCF_026936395.1. Classification (NCBI taxonomy): domain Eukaryota; kingdom Metazoa; phylum Chordata; class Actinopteri; order Perciformes; family Serranidae; genus Plectropomus; species Plectropomus leopardus. The sequence goes on from NC_142197.1 coordinate 24,676,305, forward strand.
CCAAGGCGCCTTCATTTAGGAAAGGGGGGGGGTCTTGAACAGAGGAATACTAATTGTTGGGACACAGTGTGAGCATAAATACTACTTAATGAAATAAATAAACACACACAGGAATATTAAAAAAAGCAATAAACTGGCATTTTGCTGCTCTGCGTGACCTGTACGATGTGATTCATGCTGTGATGAAACACGGTGACTCATGTCACTCCACGTCCTCTCAGACTGCACCTATTTTCATCCTGACCCCCCCCCCTCCACTGTTTTAAATCCAGTGCTGATTGCATGCTCCTCCCTGGATCCGCTGACAGCTCTTTCAAGTTGCTGATTCCTGTTTGTCATGTTAGCAGCTGGGGATAATTGGCTTGCTCCTTCTGCTGCCTGCTCTCTGTTCTCCATAAACAGGCAGAAAGCAGAATGAATGGCGTGGCATATCAATATATTCACGTCTGCTTTTTCTTACGTAACTCAACAAAAGCTTAATGAAGGCAGAATTCATTACTAGTATTCCCGCCGCGCTCTGGAGTTAAGTAAATAAAGGCGGAAACATCAGATGGATATACCTCCACTCTGCACACACTGACACAGTTGTATTACTATCAGAGCAACATTACGCTGTGAGGAGCTCACAAGCTCAGCGCTCACAGAAGTGTTTCTGCTTTTCAAGTGGTTTCTTGCTGCTTTTGTGAGAATCAGCGACTTGTCGTAGGAATCGGCACCGAGCTGCAGAAATCATCTTATGAGAATATTTCTAGTGATCCTCTGATGAAGATGTATAGATTCCCTATCACATCTGGGATTCTTCAGATCCACACAACATTCATCATCAAGCTGGGATTACATGTGAGCTCCATCATGTTGATCATTTGATGAATGGTTATCTGAAGACTTGGGTGGTACTACAATATTATAGTTTACCAGGGTATTTGGAAATCCTAAAGGTATGTTTTTCAATACCGTCATAAATACATGGGCTCCTCTTTCTGCTAAACTCATTATATGTAGTGTAGGTGTCGACAGATTATCGGCCTGGACAATTATTGGGGCCGATATTTGGCATTTTGCCGATTATCTGTATCAGCATTTTATTTTAATGATTGCCGATAAAATGAATTACTTAAAAAGTACAACAAAATGATGGCATGGGAGTAACGTTTACTTAGTGAAACCTCAAGGAGCTATTTTTATAATTCATTTTTTATGTAAATTTTCACTTGAGTGTGAAAAAGTTACTGGGAACTTACTGCATATGATGTTGAAAGTCTTAGTTTTGATGAAACATTTGCTCAGGGTATTTAATCAAAGTTTTTAGTTTGAGTTTGTAAATGCATATCAATTCCAAATATCACATTAACTACTAATAATCTATCAGTATTGGCCCTGCATGAAAGGAGAGAGAGAGAGCGCTGCGCTGCTGTCATAAGTTATCCATGATTTATTTTTCACTGCGAGAAAATGCAGTTGTGGCGTGACAGTGTGTGAAAAGTGACTGGCGATAAAATCAATTACTTAAAAAGTACCATGAAAGTGTCCGCATGGGAGGAACTTTCACTTTGTAAAACCTCAGGGAGCTATTTTTATTTAATCTTTTTTTATTTCAAATTTCACTTGACTTTATAAAAAACAGTTGCAGGGAACTCGCTGAAGTTTTAGTTTTGATTTAACATTTTCTAAAAGCATTTAAAATAAGTTTTGTGTTGGAGTTTGTCACATTCCAGATTCTAAATATTGACATATTGATATATTTTTATTTTTATTGTAAATGCATATGAGTTACAAATATCGGTTATTGGTGTCATTAACTACTAATAATCTGTATTGGCTTTGAAAAACCAATATCGGTCGACCCCTAGTCATACAGTATATGCAGTATACTGTATAGCTGTACTTGCTTGTGATAAACAATAAAATATAATATGAAATTAGTTTTCAAATTTAGAATGTTTTTCTTGGGGTGGAGTTGAGGAGGGGATTGGACCCCCCCAATGTTGACTCTAGAGATACGGCCCTGCAAAGCAGCCATAAAAGAACTTGGCTTGAATAAAAAAGTCTAACACTGGCAACATTTTTATATAAACCTAAAAGTCTCATCAAAGGATATAAAACAATTATGAATCTGACCAGACATTTAATACCTTGAGTCAAATCTGAGTCACTACCACAAAGCTAGCTGCAGCAGGTTTGATACCCAGCCCTCAATTTGACTAAAAGAGTGTGCTTGCAGACAGACGCAGCAGGAAGCCTTTTACAACATGCCCCTTGATTATAATGAGCCTGTTTAATGCATTAAGACTTACAATGTGTAATACTTGATGTTTCATGTGTGACAACGGATGAGCAAGTCACCCACATATCCATCTACGAGAGTTAATTATCACCACTGTTATTATCCAGTCTTCTTGGCACCGTCGTACAGATAGTCGCTGTATACCAAATGTCAGAGTGAAAGAAAGTGAAAAGAATATGGGGAAATCTATAATCAATCACTGAGCGGTGGTAAATCAGTCTCGCGCTAACACACTGTCTCTCCATGGAGCGGTTTTTAAATGGAGTGCTTGCCATTATGTTTCAACCATTGATTCAATAAGGGGCTCATAATGAAGATGTATGGGAACTGCAGGACCATTTATCCAATACATCAGACTGTGTAATTCATACTTCAATCTTCATTGTAGCACTCTCAACAAGAAAGCCCGTCAGTCTGCAGAGGATGAGAGCCTGAGGGAGCCCACACCACTCATTATTTAGTCTGGAAATGGAGCTTCCAATCAAAGGTATCCCAGCCACTCGCTGCACAGTTTGTCAAGCTGTGCTGGCTGATACTCAGCTGGGTGTGTTTTGTCTGTGCCACTGTGTTTAGACTGGAGGAGAGATTTAGAGAGCAACTGTCCACATTACACGCCAGCTGACATTACGTAATGGCTGAGCTCTGTGGCTGCGTGCTGTCGTCTGTCAAGCCTGGCATGAGAAGCATCCAGTGAGGAGTGTTAGGGAGTTAATTAACGCAGTGTACATACCGTATGATGTACTAACGCAAAAAAAATAAAATAAATAAATACATTGTTGATCCATGCAAGATTGGAAAAAAATGCAAAGGAGGGTATATGTGGCCAAGGAGGAACTGAAGGAAATACTTGCATTGACATTATTATCATTACTATTACTATTAGTAGTAGTAGTATCATTATTATTCTTATCATTATCATTATTTTTATTATCATTATCATTATCATTATTATGATTATTATTAGTAGTAGTAGTAGTAGTAGAAGTATCATTATTATTAGTATTCGTATTATTATCATCATAATAATTACTATTAGTGATAGTAGTATATATATATATATATATATATATATATATATATATATATATATATATATATATATATATATATATATATATATATACATATATATATTTATTATTATTATTTTTTTTTTGTAAAGCGATCTTGAGTTCAAGAAAGGCGCTATATAAATCTGATGTATTATCATTATTATTGTCATTATTAGTACTATTATTATCAGCATTATCATTATTATTATTATACACTTATTTAAAAGGCAGAAATATAGAAAGTAAACAGTTTCTTGCACTTTTACACCACAGTAAGAAAAGATACTGTAAAAGCTCTATGTTTGGACACAGAAATGATCAAAGTTTCAGTCCGACTGCTTTGAAACAAAAACATCACTTTTGGTATCAGCTCTCAAAAACCCATCATGAGCCCTATTTTCCTACTTTATTGATTTATGGACGGCTGAATGCGGCGCCTTAGCATGTACACGTGTACTCACTTCAAACGTCGGCCTTTTATTTATATCACCAAACTTTTTGAAGTCTTTCAAGTGCGCATGTAGATTTGGAGTTTCACAGCACCTCGACATCGAGATCAATGTGACGTCTAGACGAGCGGTGAGATCAGCCGCTCTCAGCTCCCTCCCTCTGAGATCTTCAACAGCAGGTCAGGTCGGCAACGACAAGTCGTGAACTTTCTATGGTAACAATAACTGTCTTGTGATATCACCTGGATTGATTGTTCCTTATACGTGTTAATGAGTCCACTAGGGGAGAGAACGCCTGTACACTGCAACACGTTATCACTGACTCCTAATGGAGAAGATAAGGACAATGCTTTGGCAACAGTTTATCTGGTCTGCGGTCTTAAGCAAGAGACAAACTTCTAATCTTCCTCCCAGTTTCCCATAGATATTGTGTAAATTATTCAGAGGATACTTACTGGTTCACTGAATGGATGGCTTTAATTGAACTGAAGATGCTCTCTTGAATGTCCTGCTTCAGGGTTCCTTTGGCCTTCAAAATCTCCACAAAGTACTGTGAGAAACAAGAGAGCACAGCGACGCACAATGATGCTTTCCATTTGTATTAAACCTTTGGTAAATTATTTTCCCTCTTGCAAAAACATGGGAAGAGAGCAATGAGCAACACAAGTTGAAAAAAACAAAAATTATAAAGAGATAAAAAAGAAAGCACATGAGGATTATCTGAAAAAAAAACATTTTAAAAAAGGAACAATGTTGAAAAAGTGTTGAAAAAAATATAATAATTCTGTAAGATCATTTGAAATACGTGGTTATGATATGCTATAAACATAGTTTTTGAGCAACAAATAATACACCCACCAAAAAACAATTAATCCAGAAAGATATGTAGAGAAAAGTACATGAAAATTTATAAAAACAAGTAAAAAATAAAAAAGGCATTCAAAGAAGACCTTCATAATATGGAGACTTTTTGACATAATTTTAAATAAGTAATGATGATGATTATTAATATAGCTTTTCCCCAGCTTTTTTCTTTTTTTTTGTAGACATTTTCCCTAGCTTTTTAAAAATAATTTTCTAAATCTACTCATTTCTTGCAATTTGTGTATAATTTCTCACCAAGTTGTTCATTGCCTTTTTTCCTGTTTTGAAAGGAATCAAATCAATTTGCTTGGGGTTTAAAGGTTTAATAGTTGTAAAAGGCGGGTGAAAGCAGCACAAAAAAAGTGATGCTGCTTCAGGTTTCAAAGGGTTAATAAGAGAGGAAAGGGCTGTCTCTGATTGGATATGCCTTTATTAAAATACTTTTTTTTGGTTTGACAAAGAGGTGCTTTCAATCCTGACATCTCTATCACTCTCCCAACAAACAGAGCACATGTAAGAAGCTGCACACAACATACACTAACTCCAGTTGTTTTTTTCCCCTGCAGCCCGGCTGCCTGTTAACATTACAGTACTGTATATATCTGCATGGCTTGTATGAAGCACCAGTACAGAGGGATGTTGTTGCACCGCAACACTCACAATAAAGCGACAGCTGTGCCGGTCTCAAGTCATTTGAAGTGAAAATGGGATTAGCAAATTGAATGTGCATTAGGCCTAAAATGACTCCTAATTGAAGTGAACGGGTGGAGGGTGAGTAATTGTGTAGAAATGAGGCTGCAGTGGTGGGTGGGAAAGTCTGTTCTCTCCACAGGGAGGAAGAGAACCATGAATGCTACCTTGAGTCTGTTAATACACTGTACAGTAAGAGTGCACTTTGCATGGTTTAACCCCTTGCAACTGCAGCAAATTGGCCTGATTTCTATAAAAAGCATGGGGTGAAGGCAATAAGCAACAAAACAAGAAATCAACCAAACATGACAATGCAGGAAGAAAGGTAAAGAATATTACCTGAAAGTTAGTAAAATACAAAAAAAATATATTTTCTTTTTATTTCTAAAAAACAACCCTTTGAAACCTCAGCAAATTGCACTGATGTCTATCTGTAATGAGCAACTTAAACGAAATGACAAAAATGCATGAAATTAGTACTTACATGAAAATTATCTGAAAATAAGCAGAGAAAAGTAAGAAAGGTAAAAAATAAACAAATAGAAAGTGTAAAAATAAATAAAGAAATGTAAATTTTCCTGTAATTATCATATATATTTCCTGTATATAATTATATATTTTTGATAATATCTAATAATATCCCCACAGCTAATTTTAGAGGTTATTAATTATTATTTCTATTTTTTGCCAATTTTTTGCCAATTGCCAGTTGCTCATTGCCTTTTTCCCATATTTTCAAAAGAGATCAAACCATTTTTCTCTCCAGAGGTATAAATGCTTATGAAAGGCATCTGAGCACAGCACAACAAAATCAATCCAGGTTTTAAAGGATTAAAAAAATAAAGAAATTACCATCTAAAAAGTGCTTAAAAATTATTGGACTTTTGTGACATTATTTTAAATATGGAATTATAAAAATTAATTTCCTTACCAAGTTGCTAATTGCCTTTCCCCCCATTTTTTTTTTGAAAAATAAAATAATGTTTTATGTAATTTAATATAGGACATTTTAATAAAATATAAAAATGATGTGTAAATTAGATATAAAAACAGACCCAGCACTGAGAAGTGAAATGTTGAATGTCTGTCACTTCTGCTTCAGTTAACACAGTTAACAGTGTAACCCCTCTCAGGTTGAACCGGTGCTGCTGAGTGCTGCAGTACATACAGTGGTGATCAGCTCTAGCTGTTGGCAGTAGCGTTGTTCCGTCTGTACCAACTCTTTGGCTGTTCGGCTGCGTTTTCTCTCCCAGCGGTCTCTCTGTTCCTGGATACTGGTGCACCCGGGGGGGCCGGACGGACCGGGGGAGAAACTCATGGTCACAGTGATGAGGAGGACACTGCAGAGACACAAGCAAAAAGACCGGGTGAGGTTCACAGACTGGCATCACATTAATCATGACACCACATACAAATCAGTATGAACTTTCAAAACAAAAAGCTTTTGTGAAGCTGTGGTTTCTTTGTCTGTATTGACAGTTAATAAGCAGTAAGTTACTGTATAAAATCTAAAGTAACCTGTGGAATCTCACTAGTACCAGCCATCCCTTCATTATAAAAGTTTATTCTACAACAGTAACTTAACTCAAAAACAGCGACGGGAAAGTGATCAGTAATCTGTAATGAGTCTCTAAAGATTCAGTTTCAGTTAAAGGGGGGCTATCAATAAAGGAGCAGTTCACCCCAAATGAAAACTACATATTTTCCTCTTATCTGTAGTGCTATTTGTCAGTCTAGATAATTTTGGTGTAAGCTGCCTTCTTTCCAATATAATTAAACTAGAAAAAAAATACATGTGAAAAACTCAACCACAATGTGTCTTTATGACCCGGTTACTCAAGGTAATTCACAGACGTTGTTGTGAGCAGTTTGATGTTGGAACTATTTTCTTTTCAGCAAACTACACCCACCATCTGAATCACTGTGTTGAAGAATCAATGAGCTCCCTAAAGTTACAGCTCGGCCTTGGAAGATGCCATGTCACAAGCACGAGTCTCTCATCTATGAGTAGATGCACACTTCCTTCTGCACAGTCAAACAGCTGGCAGGTGTAGTTTGGTTAAAAAAAAAAAAAAAAAAAAGTCCTACAGTGTTTCCCACAGATTGCCTGTGTATCTCTGGTGGCAGCAGATGAGGGGCAAGGGGCATTCTGTGGTTTCACTCAAATATCTGACGTTTTTTTGGGTCCTTTAATGCAGCCCAGCAGGTGGAGTTCTTTTTATCTCCTTCGCAGCTAACTGTCATTCATGGGGTAGATAACTGATCTTTCACAGCTGATCAGATCGATGGATGAGAGAAGATATTTGCAGATTTTTGTAAGTGAAAGAGAGTTTGAGGCCCAGCAGAATGAACGGTTTAGTTTCACGATTCACTAGCCATAGTCTCACTGTATTCATTAATGGGAAAACACTGTCCTACATGAAACTGCAACTGCTCACAACAAGGTCTGTGGATTATCTTGAGTAACCAGGTCATGATTTCTGGAAAGAGACATTGCTGTGGAGTTTATCAAATGTTTTTTGTTTTGTTTTTTTTTAAGCTTTGAGCACTACAAGCCAAGTGCCATCTAGTCCATTATACTGGAGAGAAGGCAGACATCTGTACAGATGATATCTCCAACACTCAGTACCTCACATCAAAACTAGACTAATAAACAGCACTAAAGGTAAGTGAAATAATATGTCATTTTCATTTTGTGCTGAACTGGCTCTTTAAAGTAAAATAACCACCAGATGCAGCCATGTGTTAGTTACTTGTCACTATTTACACCTTGGAAAATAAATGATGCCAATCTCTCTCTGTGGTAATGCTCAGACCCTCCCCCAGCTGACCTCCAGCCGCGGACAGGCAGTGTCCTCCCTGCACTCCCTCATTAGTGTCATCTCCTTTGTATTAGCAGAGCGAGGAGTGGGCAGAGAGCAGCGCTTTAGCAGCAATTAACCCCTTGCACTGTCCCTGAGGAGCCCCGCACTGTAAACAAGAGGGCCTGATCAATGCTAACCAGGGAACACCTCTCCCACAGGGAGACACTCACACGCTGAGTCTCACTGTGGCTGAGTGAGGAGCTCAGCTACAGTCCAACAATACACCTCGAAAGTCTGTCACAGAGCCAGCACTGAACGACCCAAACTGCCTTTGTGTGCACCTCAACTAAACTAATTGTCTAAAAGTGTTATAACTGGTAGGACATTTCAAACTAGGGCTTAGGGACATGGTTTAAAAAAAATATTGCAGTATTTTTAGGCTATATCGCAATACATGATATATATCTCGATATTTTGAAATCTCCTCTTAACTACTGTAAACTACTAAAATACAAAATTATTAAATGAACTACAAATAAAGTAGCTACTGCCATAAAATCAAGTTATTATATAGTTCAATAAAATACTGTTGTAACGTTAAATAAAGTATACAGTTAAATGTGGGAAAATCATATCATTGTATATTTTTATAGCCTGAATATATAAAGTGCATTTTGTGTGCAGAGCAGTATAAGTGTGCGTATTTAACACTGCCCAAAAAAATAATAATGTATAAAACAAGTACCTAGCATGTAGTATATTGAGAATAGCTCTTTCTTTTTTTCATCTGAAAATATGTTGACATCATGACAAAAGCCTAGCATTTAAAGGGTTAAAGTTCTGAAAAGTTGTGAATATTTGACATTTATGATTAGGACTGATGTTGGTTAAAAGATAAACCCAGTAAAAGTAGAAAGTTATATTAATGTATAATATTTTTAATAACTTAATTTTGAAAAGCACATTTTTTGTGCAGAGCCATAAGAGTCTGTGTAATAATAAAGTGGGCCCTGAGGTGCTAAATAATTTTCCAAATTCCATGACTTTTCCAGGCCTGGAATTTCCAAGTTTTCCATTAACATGGGAACCCTGAACATTTGACTTAAGAGCACAATTCATGACTCAACTGCAACAACACCACCAAAACGCAATCACAAATGTAAAACTTGTTATCACTTTCAAACTGATTGACGTGTCTGACTGAATTTTAACACTTTCACACCTGGAATGACATCACTTTTCTTTTTGCAAGTATTTAAACCTCTGAAACCTGAAAAAAAAAAAAAAAAAAGGTTTTGATTTCCTTTAAATACACAAGGGAGAAAGGCAACGAGCAAAAAATGGGGAAAAATTTACATAAAACATATATAAAAAATAAATTAAATAAAATTAAAGGTTTTGGTCCAAATGCTCAGAAGGGACAGAGGAAGGATTGGTTATTTAGCTTCAGTAATTCACCACTGTTAGGGTGCATTGAGCCAAGGTTTAGTGACACTTTAAAAAAAAGAAATACAATATATAAAATATGTTGTAAAAAAATAAAAAATATTATTAATAATAATTATTATAATCATTATTAATATTACAAAAAATAAAAGAGGGATTATTATAAATAAGAAAAATAAATACATTAAAAAATGAATAAAAGATACAAAAGAATAATCAAAATAGAATTGTGTAAGTGCTTCAAGTAAAAATAAGTACTAAAATAATTAAAACACACTTGGGTTCTTAATAAAACCATAAAGTGATAATTGCTTTACGTATCAAAGTATTCAAATGACAGGGGGAAACGCTTATCGAGAGTACTCGACACACCTGAAATCTGAAATATCTTGTCATTAGTCTCACACACACACACATACACACACACAACATAACGAGAGCCTGCTGCATACCACAGCAGCGCAGGAAAATAGTCCGCACTTTTGTGTCTTTCAATAAAAACGTCGTCATTCGTCATAAAAAAACGCCAAGTGGCGTCGAAAGGGCAGAAAGTATCGGCTGAAACTGAAAATGAGCGATAGGAAGACGCGAAATAACATTTAAACAACAAATTTACGTTCTTTGTTACGGCGTCGCTGCTTCTTGTTAGAAACAGCTTTGACAACATAAAATATCTTTCAAAGACTTGTATGTACCGTGTGTAGAGATATTTCTTGGCTTACCTTCAGGTAACGTCTCCACTTTTAATCAAGGCGCTCTTTTTCGATGCGAGCTTCCGTCTTCCGGGCTGCGATGTTGACGCGCACGCTGATTGGCTGCTCCAATCCGACACAATGCCCGGAAACTCCTCCCCCTCTGTGCTCACAGCTGGGCTGCTGTTGAAGAACATGTGTGGGACAAGTTATTTATAACATGCTTGCAGTCACTGGAGAAAGTGATATTTGGAACAGAACATGCAATACTAGATACACCAAAAAGGTTTTAATTCTCTGAAATGTCTTTTTCCCCATATCAGTAAAGTTTAAACACATTTAGTCTCAAAATATTGTGTGTAGATGTCTGTAATGGGTGTGGCAGTACATTGTAAAAACACATATTTGTGTCACAAAAACACTGACAGAAGAAACATTTAAGATTGTACATCAACTCTAACCCAGTTAACCATTTGAAGACTGAATAAGTTGTCTTTTCTCAAAATGAAGAAAATGTGAAAAAAATAAGGCGACAAAACAAAAACAGGGTAAACAATAAACAAAAATAAAGGCAATTACAATTTATCTTGTGTGTCAATGATATATAAAAGTAAAGGTTTCCTTTATTAAGTTTGTATATGTGTGTACTTAAGTACTGTACTTAAGAACAAATCTGAGTTACATGTTCTTTACTTTGTCAATCCATCCCACTTTTAATCGATTCAAAACATTTAGCCGAAAGCTTTAGTTACTAGTTAATTCAAAAAAGAAGTTCAAAAAAATATGTTTTGTTATAAATTAAACCACCCAACAGTTACAAGTGGGGCTGCACCTTACGATTATTTTTTTTATTGTTTATCTATCGATTATTTTTTAAATTGATCTATTATTTTTTTATTACTCAATAAATATAACAACAAATTTACTGAAAATAACATTTTAAAACTCGTCATACGCTGCAGGGCATTATTCCCCAACAAAAAATAGCCCAGTCTTAACTGGTATCTGTGTTACAGTCTGATATAAAGTCTCTCCAAAATAAAACCAATGCAAGAGCTTGTTCCACTCAAGTAAAAGGAATGTAGTGCAATCTACATTTAGCAATCCAACAGCAAAATAAATAAATGTAAAATTCAAGTCACTTAACAAAACAGTTACTCTTTGTTACAGTAACAAACATCAAATCTAGCAGTGCAACAAAACATCTTTACAGTAAAATTAGTGCAATTTGAATAACACTAACTTTTCTCTAACAGAAATAATTATAACTAGTACAATCTTTCTGCATCAGAATAGTCCAGCCTTAACTTCCTTCAGGCATACAGCTGCCTGCTGATATGAGTGCTGTATGTTCATATTTATAAGCACATATTTCTCTCATTTATGAAGTTATACAAGCTCCTGCACAGCTGACAACCCCATCCTGTAAATGTTTCAAAATAAAATGCATTGTAACAGCAACTGATGGCAGTCTGTCAGACAGTAAGATAGCTTTTGTTTTGAAAGGGTAGCAAGGAAGTTGAGGTAAAACAAACATCTTTGTATTTCATCATCTCTGTGACAGAGAGGGACTTTAAACTGCAGTATAAAGTGATATAAAGTCAACAAACGTGAGCGTCCCACGTTAAAAAAACGGCGAGTTTTTCTAGATGTGCTGCATTATGTGAATCGACATATTCACGTAATCGATTACGACGACGCATTGCCCCAGCCCTAAGTACTGAGTACAAAAGACCAATTGAAAGCATACTGACTGGTATCCGTTGATGGATACCAATGGATACTGAAAGACAGCAGCCACCCCAGCCAGTCTGTTCACTCTGCTGCATTCTGGGAAAAGATACACAAGTATCCGCTGCAGAACCACCAGACTACAGAGCAGCTTCTTTCCCCAGGCTGTGAGACTCCCCAAACTTCTCCTTTAACTCCAAAAAGATGTAGCAGAATTTAGGATCAACTTTAAATTTCATTTCTTCTTAAAGCACGTTTAAGAAAAATAACAATACATCTACCTTGTACTTTGTAATGATTAGTCGATGAATCAATTCGAAGATTGGCAGAAGATTAATTAGCAACTATTTTTGAGAAACATTCAAGTATTTTTCTAATTTATTTTGAATAATTTTTAGTTTGTTTGTTTTTTTTTGAGGGGGGTATTTCTTTATTATTATTATTATTATTATTATTATTATTATTATTACTATTTTGTTTCCACCACTGGTCCTTATCATGTTATTTAATATTGTCCCTAAAAAAATATTCACTTAAATTAGGAGAAACCAGCTAACACCCTGGATCCTTGTTGTGGTTTTACAGCTCTGCTTTATACTGAGGCCCCAATGTATAAGGAATAATTTATGCTTTTTTTAAGTGTGATTAAAATGTCTGGGTGAATTTTTGTTGTCTTTTTGTAACCTTCTCTAATTGATGTTCAATATGTGTCACAGTGAATGAGTGAAGTGTATTTTTACTCAAAGACACCAGTTAGGCAGCAACAAGTGTGGAGCTGCTGCACCAGTTGATATGAGTGTCTGCAGCAGAAAACGCAGCTCAGCACTTTGCTGCTCATTATGAGATAAAAGTGATGCCCTCAGTAATCAGGCCATGACGCACAAGGCTATAGCATGAAATCCACGAGGACTTTACAGTGGAAAAAAAAGGATGTGTTTTTTCTGCAGCATATCTGAGGCTATAGTTTGTGTTGCCTGCAGCTCGGCAGAGCAGCGAGAACACTGACATCTAGTGCTGATAGAGGCCAAGTCCTCCTGCAGGACACGGCTCGAGTCAGGAGGGGGACGGCTACAAAACCAACAGGCTGCTGTGCACACACAGTGCTGAGTATACTAGTGTCTCAGTGGTTTCCTTCAAAAGATGAAATATGGGAACAGATCTCAATCATATCATCAAACTAGCTGCATTTCACTGCCGCTGGTTAACCCTTTGAAATCTGAGCAAATTGACTTGATTTCTTTGAAAAACATAAAAAGAGGGCGACAAGCAACGTGACAAGAAATTAGAAAGAAATTTGTCAGATGAAAATAAGCCCCGAAAAAGAACAATAAAAAAACCCCAAAAACTTAAAGATACTGCCAAGAAAATTCAATTCAATTAAAAAAAATCAGTAACAGGATTTTAAATAATTAAGATAATTTTCTGGGCTTTTTTTTCTTTCAGTTTTGTAGGACATTTCTTGTCAATCCTAGCATCCATTTCTCAGGTTTCAGAGATTTAGGAGCACATGAAAGCTGTCTGATTGCAGCACAAGAAAACTGATTCAATACGGGTGTGAAAGGGTTAATTGATTTCATACCTGGGTATTGGTTTGACTGTTAATTACTGTTAATGACAGTCATTTCAGTTTGAAGAGTGCTTCAGGACAAATCAGGGTTTTCACAGCAACAACAGTTCATTTTGCTCATACTGTAATCGAAGAGTTTAAATTTTAAACTAAAATATGTGTTTTTCCAATGATCATAAAAATACAGGCTTTTTTTATTCCCTGTATGCAAAAAGTTCTTACGGTCAAAAGAAAAAAAAGGTTTCAATTTAACAACTTTATTAACACCACTAGGGGCAATGAGTTTACATTGAAAGTAATTTGGCTTCGTGTAATAAAACCTGCCAAACAATTTGGCAGGAAGTGCAAAATCTGATCTGTACTGAAGTAGATCATGAGGCTGCCTATTGGTTTACATATTTCAATTTATTTATTTAATTTTTTCCAGTTTTCCAGTTGTTTTTTGGATGACATTTATTCCACGACAACCCCTCAAGGAAGCATATGGACATAATGATTTCTCTGGAGCAATGAAATGTACAGTAAATGTGTTCATTTTACGTTTTGATTTCATTGAAACAAAAACAGGAAATAAAAGTAAATGACCAACTTGGCAAGGAATTTCCCACCAATTGTCAGAAATTAGTAAAAGAAAATGACCTGAAAATAAGCTTTTAAAAGATTATTTGAAAAATATCAAAAAGGTACATATACTTTACTTATTATTACTCATCACTATTTTTAGGTAATTTTAACGTTGTTTTTTTGTGTGCTTGTTTTCAGGTATTTTCCTGTAACTTTTACTAATTTCTTTTTTTTTTTGTTTTTTTTTTGGGTCATGTCTTGTTAAGTTTTCTCTGACATAACCCTTGAGGAGGGTCTGGGGGTCATTCCCCACAGGAGAAATTAGTGAGTTGAACCACAAATCTTAGCTCCGGGGTTCTCAAAGTTTTGAGCAGCATGGTCGATGGCTGCACAGAAGAAGCGCACACACTATGACTTTTTTATAACCTTTTTTTAATGACATACCAACACTTTACAGAAACCATAACAGTCGACAGTGATTTAGCCAATATAACATATTGCATTTTACTTTTCCCATTTTTAACACAGTGGCTCCCAACTGTTGGGTTGCGGTCCAAAATTGGGTCGCAGGTCCATTCTGAATGCACCTCAAGTGCCTCGCTATTTGTGCCTTAAGTCAATTTGTTATTTACATTAATTTAATTTTATCAACTTGAAAATGTGGTAAATTATCTAATGTTAATTTGTTTGATAGGATCCCCATTAGCTGTGCCTTAAAGCACAGCTGATGGGGATCTTGACATAATACAAATACCAAACATCAAACATAACATGTGGACCATGACTAGGGAGAGTCTAGACCCCGTAGCTGGACCAGCTGGGAACCACTGTTTGGACCCATTTGAAAGTCACAAAACAGAGTGTTTGCTATTGGTTGTACACACAGCAGTCAAGCAGTTGCTTGTGCTGGGGTACGGCAACACCACTTGGACAAATCACGTGTAGATCTGCAGTACACCATCATGCTAGAATTAGAAATAAATGTTGGCAATTTGTTAACCCTTCAACACCTGGATCGACATCTTCTTTTTTCAGAAGCATTTAAATCTCTGAAACCTGTGAAAACTGGTGGTTTTGCACTTTTGCACTGAAGGAATGGAGAAGCTCTCCAATCTCGTTATACACTGTATAATGACAATAAAGAGCATTCTGATTCTGATTCTGATTCTGTAATGTCTTTTAAAAAACATGAGTAACTTGGCAAGACATGTTCCACAAACTGAATAAATAAATAAATTAAAAAAATAAAAGTATAGGGTAGAAAGGAATTGATCTCAAAATAAGCTGAGGGGGCTTATTAGATAATACAGGAGGTAAATGGTCAAAAAACTTAAATGAGAGAAGGAAGAAAATAATAAATAAATTATTTATTATTTTTTTATTTATTAATAATTATACTCATTTTTGTATTACAGTTTTCTTGGGTTGAACCTACAGTAATATGTAAATTCTACAAAGAAACATCGTTATTTCAGCATATTCTTATTTTAAAATAAACAGTTTTGTTTGGTTCAGTTCGTTACAAAACATTACTGTAAACTGAACACTGTTTCATTGTTTTCCTATTTACAGTTATATGATGTCATTATTTTACTTTGCCGTTAATCTGTTGAATTTCAATACTTTTACTTCTCAGATGATATTCCACATGAACCCTCCCCCCACCTCCCAGCAGATCCGTGCGCACCAGGAGCCGCACATCCGTGTTGTGCAGGTAATGTGGCCCAGTCTAAAGAGAGTGAGGCAAAATCTCTGCAAATTGCTGAACAGATAAAATGCATTTTTAATGAGAGGATTATTAAAATGCATGATATTGGTGGGGCCGCTCTTTATTGTTTTCAATTTTATTTTGTTTCCAGTACATTTGGTATTATAATAATTGGCCCCAAAACAGACCGGTGCAAATTAGGCCTCTTTTGCCTCGAGGCTATGGAGGCATGAACAGTACAGGAGACCACAGACAAAAGGTCCTTTTTTTTTGTTTTACCTGAGGATAGGAAGAAAAAAAAGTAAAAGCGTCAATAATCTACACAAGTGGAGGAACTCTCCCAAGGTTCAGGAGCCCTTCGGTGTATTATTCATACCAGCTATTGCCAGAGGACTCATAATTGACCTCTGCACTTTGCGAAAAAAAAAAAAAAACTTCATGAGATGAAAGAATGTGATGTTTTGTAATTCAACTTTTCAGTCCCACCTCTCCCCAATCCAATTGTATTGAATTGCAAGTCATGAATTATTCAAAGCATAGGAGGCAAGGCTACCTTTGCTGGAAGATGTTATATGAAACAAGGCTGCAAGACCGAGAGATATCAAATGAGCTGGCTCTGAAAGGCAAAAAAACAACAACAACAAATAAAAAGTCACATCAAAATAAATAGGAGCACTGTTGGACAGAAATCTCCTAAGTGAATACAGGGGGAAATATTACTGTCAAATAGCACTTTTTCCACAGGATGCCGGCACTTGATGTGGAAAAAAAATCTCTTAAGTGTTTATTGATGTGGAATCCCATTATCCACCTCTGCTAAAGGGGGGCTTCATTTATGTTTTAATGCTCCAGCGTCAGCTCTTCACTTAACTTCTGAGTTGTAATTAACAATGTTTTTGTCAAATGGTAATCACTGGCGTCAAGTGTTGACACTTGAGTCACGCCTGTGGCCTGCTGACAAGTACATAATTGTATCAGTTAGACTTAAGTAATAAAATTTGTAGTGTGTTTGGATTTTTTTTCCCTGCAATTGTTTGAGAACTCTTCAGCGCAAAGTCTCTGTTGTCACGAGAGGGCTAAACTCTTGAGAGCTAAGTGCACACTGTAAAAAAAAGAAACAGTTTAACTTCAAAACATCAGTGTCCGAGCTGCCTTCAAATTTTAAGGTGACTGAATTTGAGAAGACAAGTGGAGGCAGTTTTGTAATGATTTAAAACAAATACATTTACAATACAATAAACTTGAAAGTCGGGATGATAACAATTAGTTGATGATCGATTAATCAGTCGTTAAGAATTTTTTCTAACATGTAAAATTGAATCCATTAATCAATAGGCTACGAAATGCTGTCAAAAGTATATTTTATATGCGACTGTGAGCTTTGACTGAGGAAAAGAAACATTTGGCATTATTTAAAATCAGCAAAGTTTTTAAGTTGTTTTTTTTTTAAACAATGACTAATCGATCATTAATTTTACAGATTAACCAATAATCAATAATAAAAGTGCTTACAATCTGTAACCCTACCTGAAATGATTTAAACACAACTAAAACATAATTCAATTAATTAATAGCTTAAAAAAAACAAAATGATCAACATGGTGAAAAATGATGCAAAAATTGAAAGAAAGGTAGACTTAGAAAATTATTTTAAAATTATATTTATAATTACCAAGAATACATGTCTAACATTATGTTACAGAATTATAATTTTACAAAATCTAGTGTCTGAGCTGCTGTAAAATGTTAAGTTGACTGACTTTCAGAAGACAGGTTAAGGCAATTTTGCAATGATTCAAAACAGACACACTTTGCTAATCAAATCAACTCGAAAGGATTTAAGCCCAACTGAAATAATATTTACTTAATTAATGTTTATTTGACTACAAGAGTTTATTTGTTTTGAATAATTGCAAATTAACCTCAACTTGTCTTTAAAGTTCAGTTAACTAAATTTTTTTAGGAAGCCAGGAAACTTTTTACTAACAGTACACAAGACATACACTGTAAAAAACAAACTAACAAAAAATGATTTGTTGTCAGTTAAACTGTATAAAGAAAGTCTTTGTTTTAACTTTAAAAAAGTTATTGTCCTGGCTGCCTTTATATTTTAAGTTGACTGAATTTGGGAAGACAAGCTGAGGTCATTTTGTCATGATTCAACTAGTCCTCTGATATCAATTCAACTTCAAATTTTAAGGCTGCCCAAACACTGACATTTTCAGTTAAAGCAAAAAGGTTCTTTATACTGTGTGGCGTGTGGGTGGCCTTAAAAACAAGACTAGATGAATCATGACAAAATTACCTCAACTTGTCTCCTCAAATTCAGTCAACTAGAAATGTTAAGGCAGTTAAAACAATTCGTTTCTTTCTACAGTGTAACTTTTTTAACTGAACTTTCTTTTTACAGTGTATGTATTGCGAGAAAATTTAAGTATAGTTGTGTCTTATCCTACACAAACCTTTTCCAACTTCCTCAAGATGTAACCACACATAAATCTGGAGTTAAATAATTGAAAGCAATAGCACAGACTTTAAATAAATTAATAAATCACCCAATTTAACAAGAGCAAATATAAAAATAAATGTATTTTAGAGTTGCTCAAAAGCAATTAGCAGTAATTGCCCATTGTCTGCCTGTGGTAGCCTTGGTTAAAACTCTCAATCAGCCTTTGGAACCTTGCACTCCACACCCCGCCGGTGCTTTGTGTTTTGTAGCACGGTGAGCTCATTTAAGCGAAATGACCATTTGGCCTTGGGAGAGAAAAAAATAATCACAAAGAAACAAACAGCTGTACAAAATTGAGTGACACTTGAGTGGTGGAGGACCATCAAAACAGCCATGTGTTTGCAAAACCCAGCGGTTTTCATGGATAATGATAAACTGTCATGCCAATTACTGAAAGCACTGGATGGCAGCGTCTCTTTTTTTTTATGTGTGTCAATGAGGTCTGCTCTTAATTGACGGTCAGGGACACTAACTCACTCAAAAGCAGCCGCTCAGGCTTCAAACTGCAAAACGGGCCTGTATTGAATTGTTGGACTGACAAGGTCTGGAGGCTGGAGACAAGCTGCGACATATTACAGAACACTATCCAAGGCCCTTTTTGTACTGTTTTTTTTAAATGAGCATCGAATAAACTCAAAAAGGTACTGATACTTGGTCCGAGACATGGAATGAGCAGAAAAAAGGGGAATTTCCCTCTCAGCATCATCAAAAATTACTGACAGACCAAATGTTACATAGCTTCAACACTTTCCTATATCTGTCATATAAATGCATTGCATTGAATAAAGACAAAGACTCATTACATAGAACTGTATAAAATAATATGAATCCAGTAATGCCAGTGGGCAACCTGATGTGGACCAACTTATGTTTTCCGGCATGCAGAGTTTGGGCCGATGCTGAGCCGGGTCATTTTTGATAACTGTCCAGGATGGCAGTGTTATCACAGCAGGAACTGGGCCAGTGTATTTGGTCCAATTTTGGGGCCTCATTCATCCTACCTCCAAGCTGACTGAAATAACCGGACATGGCTCCGCTTAATTTTTCCAGCATGCTGAGTTTGGGCCAGTGCTGGTCCAGGTCACTTTGAATGACTGCCAGGTGATGGCAATATCGACAGTCGGAGTGGGCCAGTGTATTTGCCCTGATTCTGTGGTGTCATTCACCCAGATTCTTAGCCGAGTTGGACAACCTGACGCGTATTGCATATTTCTTCTAGCATGCCAAGTTTGGGCTGATGCTGGGCCAGGTCCTTTATGATAATGGCCCAGTGATGGAAGTGTTTATCAGCCGCAATCGGGTGAGTTTATTTGGCCTAAATCGGGGGCGTCATTCATCCCAGCTTCAAACTGACTCATACAACTGGACATGGCCTGTTTTATTTCTTCCAGCGTGCCAGGTTTGGGCCAAATTATTTTTGATAACTGCCCAGTCAAGGCAATAACGGCAGCTGGAGTGGGCCCATTTATTTGGCCTGATTCGGGGGCGTCATTCATCAAGAATCTCAGCCCAGAGTTGGACAACCTGACGCGACTTGACTTATTTCCTCCTGCATGCCGAGTTTGGGCCGATGCTGGGCCAGGTCACTTTTGATGATGGCCCAGTAATGGCAGTGTGGGCAGCCAGAACAGCCAGGGCCAGTTCATATGGTCTAATTCTGGAGTATAATTTTGTCTAATTGGGAGGACTACTCTATGTTTATCAAAACTAAATCCAAATTGGATGCCAAAGTAAAACACTTGATGGTGGAGGTTACACATTTGACATGGACCTTGAATAACAACCTCGAAACTAAAGTCAGACTATTAATACTGAGGATGAACAAGCAAGAGTAGTACAGCTATCTTATTTTTAGTTGTCTTTTATCTCATTATAATAGGTTTATTCTCCAGAGGTATGCTTTATTTTCAAAGGCAATCCTTTTTTTATTTCATTCTTTGCAAAGGGAGCCTGAATTTGCAGTTATTGCTTATTTCCTCCACAAACACTATTAGTACTGAGCCTCATGTATCTATTGTAGTTTCCATGATTCAGCTGTCAGCAAATGAATCCAACAATGGACAGAAACATTGTTTGATACTTCAGAACAACTTTTTGTTTTGCTTCATAATAAAGGCACCAACAGGCCTTAGAGATTTACCCATCATCACAGACATCATATGTCCGCCTCAGGCCATCTGACCATGTCTCACTCTCTTTGTTTAAATCATTTCTGAACTGACCATGGATAGTACAAGAGATTTTTCATATTCTTTGTCTATGTAGAGTATTGATAAAGGGTTTGGCTGGTTACTGATAGACATGTTCTCTCGGTAGTACATACTAAGCACTGGTACAAGGATAAGTATTAGAGCACCCCAAATTTGATTGGGTAGGATGTTCCAGCAGCTTTGGGCAGAAAAGCTAAAGGTTGTTTCACCAGTTTTTATTCCTTTACTGATCCCCAGAGGGGAAATTCAGGTTTAGAGGAGTAGATTGTGAGGGTCAAACATTTACTGAGAATATCCCTACTCAAGTTTAGGGAGAGTTGTTGGTACAGTAGAACCCATTTTCATTTAGCTATCGTGAGGTCAGAGTCCAAAGGACCCCTTTGAAAATCCCAATCCCAATTGTTCCCTTTCAAAAACGTTAGCCTAACTACAAAGTAAGCTAACTAAGCAGCAGTTGTATTTGGATGGCCATGACCTACACTTGTGGACACCATTGCAGTTTTTGGTGGAATATTTCTTTAACATAGGATGAGGTGTGACTACATGTTAACCTGCAGGCTTTGACTGTTGCACAAAGACTCACTGAGACAATGTTTGGGGTGTTCTGATCTAGCAAATCAGAAATGGGTATTTCTGAGGCCATCTTGAGCTGTATGAACAAAAAGAGGAGACAGATACCATTAGAGGGGATAATACATTTTCTTTTAGTTTTGACTGAGCAAGTTTTTCTTCATGAGGCTTATCTGTCTTGGAATGTGCAATCACCCTCTAAAGAAATGATTAAGGAAATAATCGCAATACATTGTCATTAGTAATCAGCAATTTATTGTGAAACTGGTTTATTCAGACTGGTTTCTGGGCTGACAACTACATTCCCATGTTGAAACAATGTAATAACTTTTTACGTGCTTGTCACTATATGCTAATAATTACACATCAGGCGCATTAATGGGACTACGGGTGCCACAGATGAAAGTAATAGAGTCATTTAAATTGAAGAATTCACCTCAAGCAGAGGTTGTCAAATGAAACCTGGTAATTTAAAAGGCAATTACCGTCATGTGATCTCTTCATGCTGCGTGTGCTGGTTTCAGAAGACGACCCCTGCTAATGAAGGGATTACACAGATGACAAAAAGTGGTAAACATATGTGGAAGAAAAGGTCGAATTCTGGTGGCTACTAAGCCTCCATGTGGTTGGCTCATCTTTTATGACTTGGGGAAATAAAATTATATTGTATGTACATTACATATACATCGATCAGCCATAACATTAAAACCTACAGCTGGTGAAGTGAATGACATTGGTCACTTTGTTATAATGCAAGGTTCTGCTGGGAAACCTTTCGTCCTTGCATTAATGTGGTGCTCCACCCACCTAAAATCCATTGTTGGTCACATTTTGCTGCTTTGTAGTGGACTTCCGCGTCTATTTATTACGTTTTAGGTACCCTTCTGCATCTGCTGTTTATGCTCCAGGATGGTGTTACCTTGATGTCAAAGAATGCCCATGGTGGGATGACGTGGTACGTGGTTATGTTTAGACAACACAAACACAAGACAACCAACGGCAGGACATCAACTAATGCACATGCTGGCACGGATGGTTAGGATTAAGCAACAAGGGTGCAGGTGGTTAGGTTTAGGGGAAGAAGGCACATGGTAAGGTGTAGAGAAAAACAATCATACAGAGTGCCCTCGGGATGACATTTTTCTATAGGTCAGTCCAGGAAGCTATCGTCACCCTGGTTCCCTTCAGTGGCGGTTCTAGACCAGTTTTACTGGGGGGAGGGGGGTTGCAGACTGGGGCCAAGGGTTTTGTCAAAGGGACACATTCAACCCGGGCAAAAGAGACAAAGACAAGCATTCAAGCATTCAAAAGCTTCAGTTTAAATAAGAATAAAGTAATATAAAGTACTGGCGCGCAGTAACAGAATTCCAGTTACAGTTAAACTTTGTCTGAATATGGTAGTTACAATTTTCTACAATATTGCAAAAAAATTCAAATAAAACAAACAAAATAAAACATTCTCGTTAGCTTCGGCAACAAAGCAGTGTTTAAGCCTTCAACAATTTTAGTTCAGTACAAGGTACAATAACAACAAAAATACCATTATTGGTATTTGTTTCAGTAACAATACTTAAAATGAAAACAAAATAAAACAATAAGAGCATCAGCTAAAGCCTTTATAAGGCTAGTCTAGATGGTCTCTGCACCCCAGTCTATTTTCCTTTATAGGAATTCACATTACAGCAACTGTATTCTGCGGTTTTGGTGATTTCTGGCAAACTGATCAACAAATGAGTCAAGATTCAAAGCCTTTGCCCTCCTAGATTCAATGCTCAGTACACCCAGACTGCTTAATCTCTCATCGTTCATGGTGGATCTGAGGTATGTATTCACCAGCTTTAACATAGAAAAACTTCGCTCTCAAGAAGCAGTGCTCACTGGGATCACAACCGCTATTTGCAGAGCCTGTAGAGCTCAAAAACACTTCTTTATATGGCTCAATGAACTGTACTAACTTTACTGTATTGGAGGGTCTCTGCATCCCAGTCTGTATTTTCCTGACTAAGATCCTGTTGAACTGATGCAGTTCATGCCCCATCCACGCTTCAGTAAGCCAGCCAGTGGCGGTGCAGCACTCTAAGGAATCCACTAGGAAACAAATGACACACGCATTTGTTCTGCCTTTCACGTTGGCGCGATATTGCAATTTTTATTATTGTATAATTTTTGTTTGGAGTGGGAGGGGCACAGGGGGCCCAGGTTCAGTGTTACAGGGGTACTGGCCCCTCCCCAGAATTTCCACTGGATTTTGGATCATTGCAGGAGATAAGCCCTGTGGTAAAGAAACATTTCTTATACTGACATGTTTTGTTCAGCGAGATAAGCTTCACAAATGAATGCCACTTTTGAGATTTTTGCAGTCTAAATGCAACCACCAGAAGTAAAGAGCCAATGCCAGGCTAAACAAACTACTCTACGGTTGTTTCGGTACAGTTTGGCATAATGACATTCTGTAGTCTCTTTTAGCCACTTGTTAGCAACCACCTTTTTTAAGATGCATAAAAGCTTCAAAGTTCTCAATGGTGTATTTACTGGAGTATTTTATGTCAGAAAAACAAATCATTAAAGTCTCTTCACCTTGTGTTAACCACAGACCTTATTTCAGGCCTCTAACCAAAAAAAAACATTCAAAAAACCCATTGACTTTGAGATGAGAGAACCAGAGGTGCTGAATGCTAACTCATTTCCAGCTTTTAGGAATCCTTAGTCGGGTTCTCTATACAGACAGGAAGTGAACACTGGACTCCAACATGAAGGTCCTGGGTTTGTTGGACCCATCCATCACCCCTCCTGCCTGCCCTATAACTCCCTTGTGTGCCTTATATCATGTTGTTACAAGCAGCGTTTCAACCTGATGACATCCTGCCATGTTTCATGCATACATGGTAGATCTCGTCCACCCACGTATATTAACACCATAACCGGCTCTGTCAGGCCACATTCTCACCTGAGTGGCATTTCATGCGCACCCAAAAGGTGCCTTTTACCATCATGAATTTTTACCATCATGAATATGCCAAAACTGCCACTGTCAAAGCGGTGCTATTTTACGAGTTCGGAATAAGAACAGACTGGTGGCATCCACATAAATGCCGGGACCTTCCTGGCAGAACATTGCATTGCAACAAGATGATCAGTGTTATCCATTTCACCAGCATTCCCTCTCATGTGATGTTTAAATATGTATATGTATGTAATTTGGCTGAGCTAAGCCTTTAAAACTTGTGTTTGCATTATAACTTCAATCCACTGGGCATTAGCTTTGGCTAATATTTACGCAGAATTTACCAGACCAAAGTCAAAGTATTAATCACTGTGTAGACTTTTAGCAAATGTCTGTATCCATACGTAGTGAATCTGACCTTTAACCACACAGTCACTGTAAAGCTAGCTCGCCACATCCAGTGAAAAGGAGCTGTTGTCAGGGAAGCTTGTCAGGTCACCGCTGACTGCTTGTTTGCATCATGAAGCGCGCCTCCTCTCCCACCCCTCGCCTAATGATGATCTCAGCCTCGGAGTATCTCCCCAAAGCTGAATCCCCCAACGGGCACAGAGCCTTTAAACTCAGCAGAAAACCTATTTACCCGCAAATTAAAGCACGGCACTGGTGTGGCGCAGGAATCTGCACTCGCTTGAAAAACAGGGCAATTACTTGGAAAGAGTGAGCCGGGGGAATAGGCCTCATCCAGAGAGTAGGTGCGGGGTGTACTCAAACTTTGTCTTTAAATACAAGCGGGGTTGAGGGTGGGAGTGGGTGGGGAGACATGTTACAAGGAGAGGGGTGGGGCGCACTCTAAAAACTTCCTCTCTGAAAGTAAATCAAAAGTGTTTCTGGAAAAAAAGCGGTCCTGGAGTGTGAAGAGAAAAAGGGAAAGCCTTGCAGGTTCATTACATCATGGAGAATGGAAGCTGTGTGTGCATGTGTGTGTATGTTTGTGTGAGAGGAAGCAGGAGATAGTCTGCAGGCAGTCAGAGATGGCCGCTCTCCAGTGGGGATTGCTTTGTTGTCTTTGTTTAGGGTGTAGATCAGCAGACTCATGGGAGAAAGAGGGGGTTTTGGTTGGGTGTTTGTCTGTGTAAGTTGGAGGAAGTGCTCACTGGGAAGTTTTTTTTTTTATTACAGCCCCAAACCCCCACCCCACCTATTCTCCATTCCTTGTCACACCTTTTCAAGGAAGCTTCCAAGAGACAGGATGCACAAAACTGCTTCCGATGTGTCTTCCCTTTGGAAGTGTTTGCCCATAGGGAACTCTCCAACATGGAGGCGTCAACAGGGATACCAGTCACTGAGGGAATGGCAGAACCCGCTGTACTGGCTGCTTGAAAGAAGAAGCAGCGTTTGATAATGTTACTTTGGGTGTGTGCATGCATCTCATTTCGACTTCCTCCATAGCTTAAGGGGCGTATTAGCCACTGAGTAAGGCAGTGCGGAGTCTGGCTGAGACTAGCTATCTGCAAATACAGGTATACCTGCTGATACATGTAATTAAATCAATCAGCTCTGAAAAAAGCTCATTTGACCTCTCAGCAGCTCCGGTTCCTCTGGTTCAGTTGTAAATTATATTGAAGTGGTGATGAGGGGCAACCTGTCTTGTCAGTGCACTGCTTGTTGCTCTTGTACAGGAAGTCAGCAGCAGGTTTGGTTTAATGAATATTATCAAGTAATTAAAAACTATGTCTATGGCCAACCAAATTGCCAAAAGAATTTTGCCATTGTATGTTTCTGCAAACCGTGGATATGTTAGCTACATTTGCGTATTGGTATATAAAAGATATGTTAAAACTTTTCAATTAAACAATGCTGTTTTTAGATAAAAAACATCTGTAGAGAAAAGATCATGTTTTGTTTACCCAGTTTAGGGAGCACAATCACAGTCAGAAAAGCAGAGTAATATCTCAGGAAAACATAACTTATTTTCATGGCACTGTCATTGCAGCAAAATCAGTGTTGGGCTGTTACAAAGTACTTATATTTGGTGCCTTAATAGCCACTCAAAAAACTGTGACAGGTCCCTACAAAACACCCACATAGTAACAAAAAACTGACAGCTGTGACTTTTGTGCCCAAAAAGCTGCTAAAAGACAATGACAGCTAGATATAAATCACCCAGGTTTGGCACCTGTGAGGCTTTTGGAAAACAAGGAACAGGTCATTGGAAACACCAAGGTTTAGTACCTAATAAGCCACTGAAAAACAGTAATGGTTTGTTACAAAACATCCACTTTTGGTGCTTGAAAAGCAGCTGGAAAAACAGCGATGGTTGCTACAAAACACCCGTTTGGTGGCTTAAATGCCGCTGGAAAAACAGCAGCTGGTCGCTATAAAATAGCCATGTTTGATGCCTCAAAAGCAGCTGGGAAAGAAGCTGCAGGTCATTACAGAAGATGTTTTGGGCCTAAAATGTCACTGGAAAACAGTGACGGTTTTTACAAACACCCATGTTTGGTGTCTAAAAAACTGCTGGCAAAACGGGGACTGTTGCCAAAAAACCCCCACAAATTCACTACATAAAAAAATGCTAGAAAAACAGCTATGCATTACTACAGAACACCTGCATTTAGTGCCTAATAAACTACTTGCTACACAACACGCAAATTTAGTGTCTAATAAGTTGCTAGAAAAACAGGGATGGTTCATTACAAAACACCCATGCTTGGTACATAAAAAGCTGCAAGAAAAATATGGGTCGCTACAAATCATCCACATTTTGTGCCTTAAAAGCTGCTGCAAAATCATTGATGGGTCACTACAAAACATCCAAATTTGATGCCAAAAATCTCTGGAAACACAGCATTGACTTGCTAAAACACAACCTGTTTTGTTTGTTGGTCTAAAACAGTGGTCTGTGGCTTGGCAAGCATCATGCCAGTCTCATGACAGTCAGCTCATAAACTATGTAACTTTAAAATATAAGTGTTTTGCAGAAACATAAGATGCCAATGTTTTCTTCTGGCGACTGGGCTGTGGTGGTATCAATTGTCAAAAGGTTGGAATGTCATATGAATCCACACCTGGTAACCAGTTTATTGGGTACATCTATGTACAACAAGTGCAGTATAACAGTCTCGTTTTAAATACTCCTTCAAAATTGTTCAGTTTGTGTTGAAACTGTTTTAGAGAGAAGATGATTCAACTGTATGATCATTTAATAGATAAGTGCTGTTGTTGAACAGTACTGCATTATACTGACAGGTGTTTCAACTGTTGTGTCTACCCCATTCATATCAATGAGGGCAGGCTGGAGGCTCATTTTGTTGGGATAAAATCGGTATCTTGTCCACTGGGTGAGTAATTTGAGAGAAGTCTTTTGCGTGCATGATAAGAGTCTTAGATCTTTAATTTAAACTCATGAAAAATGGAAGCAAAAACTAAAGTGTTGCGTTTATATTTTGGCTCAGCGCATTTGTCCTGCACATAAATACATGGAAAAAGCTGATGAGAAATAAAAGCTGACAGGCTGATTATTTACTGGTAAAACAAGCATATCTCTAATAAAAGTCTTGCCTTTTGTAGATACATGCAAAACTTGCACTCACAGTGCAGCTCCGAAAGCCTCCAGAGGACTTGTGTTCCTGTCATCTAACTTATCTCCGTGTTCCCTCGCTGTTGTATTCACTAACATAAAGAGGGAGGAAGTGGCAGACGCGGTAAATGCTTCACTGCTTGCATCACTGGCCTTTCCTTCCCAATCATTGCTTTTGCATTGACTGAAATTACATATCTGCTAACCTAACTGCCCCCCATTCAGGCGGCTTTTGACTGTAATAAATTGCCTCCTGAATTGCGGCTTCATAAATGGCTCTTAAATGGAGATCAGGTGTTAGTCTGATGATGTTTTAATTGTAACTTGCGGAATGTATTAGCCGTGACCTACAGGCTTTTTGTGGCAGCTTCCATTCAATATGTATGTGCGTTCCGACACCTTGGGTTTAGAAAGGTTAATTAACCTCTGGTGGTAGACCTTTCCTTTGCACTTAACTTGGTCTATGTCCTGATAGTGCCATTAACCCGCGCCCTAGCCTCTTAACCTCCTCTATCATTACCCACGTAAAACCCATTAAAACTTCCTATTGATTTTTTTTACATACAACTTCTACATTTTCTGTGCAGCTTTTTCCTGTGCCACATACTTAATATTAGTATTCTATAGGCACTCTGCAGTGAAGGTTTATTAAATCAAAGTAAATCTAATTAGTTATGGAAGTATCACGTTTTGAATTACTAAACAATGTTTGAATAAAACATTAAATCAGTTCAAAATTATAAAATGAGGTCTGTGACACTGGAGTACATTTGAACTGTAGTTGAAAAAGGTGCTGTCAGTGTAATCTGGTTCCAGACCTCCCACACCTCAGCTATTCATACAGGATTCAGATAAAATATGAGGTGTATATATATATATATATATATATATATATATATATATATATATATATATATATATATATATATAAGGGAGAATTATTTAAATGCATCTTTAAATGAATTATAATGAAGCAATGTTCAAAACTGCGCGTTGAGGTGATTTTCAGAAGTGTAGATTCGAGTCACATGGCTTGGACTTGAGTCTGCAGGCTGTTGTCATGCACTGTTTGTATGTTTTCCTACAAAAGGTATTACACCAAAATTTGTGCAGATCTAACTGTAAGCCATTGTAATTGTAAGAACGTGTGACCAATGTGCTGACACTAATAAAGAAGGAATCAGACCCAAGCGGTCCAGTCAGGTCCAGGTTTGGGCAGTGGATGGACTTTCCCCAGGTGACTCCTGTTTCGAATCATGTAAACTTTTCAGCGAACTTTTAGTCATTTTAAGGTACATCCTCACTAGATTTCTTTTCCTAAAGCCAACTTTTACAATTCTCCGTCAATTACGCAACTTTATGTAAAGGACATAACGCCTTTTGGGGCAGTAATTGGTGGGCTATAATATAATCTGCTGTATGAGGATGAGTTCGAGTCAAACTCAAATTACAAACTCGATGACTTCAAACTTGACTTGTAAAAAAAAAAGACTTGCAACTTTACTTAGACTTTTAACACCAATGGCTTATGACTTCCCTTGGACTTGAAAGTAAGTCAACAATTAAATCCCCAGATGTTTATCTTTGTTTGAACCAAAAATGATACCAAATATAACTTTGTTCACGTAAAAAAACACAGCAGTCAACAAAAAAAACAAACTGCAGCATGCAGGTTGAAAATTACAAAGACAAAACAAGTTCCAACGGCTTTTAATATCTGAAGTAGCACAAAGAATAGTGAGGCGTATCTACTTAGCATGCATATGCTTACCTAATGATTGCTTAAAAGCTACATAACTTTTAGCAACATATAAATGCATATTTTAATACTGACAATACATTTGGTGAAGAGAGTTTACAACTTGAGACTTGTAAGTTTTGACTTTGGACTAGCTCGGGACTAGCATTTCGTGACTTGGGACTTGACTCCTGACCTGAGTGTAAAGATTTACTTGAGACAAAACAATGACTTGGTCCCACCTCAGATGAATGTTATGAGTTTCTATGTAGGAGCCCCAAATATAGGAGGAGGGAATTTAAATTTCTTCTAAAAGCTGCTGAAACTGGTTTATCGCCGCTGATTGCTTGCTGCGGCACAGGTCAGTGTGTCTGTCACTGAGGGTCTGGAAGAAATGTAAATGCAGAACCTGCAGTACTGTTTGAGGTATATCATTTACAGGAAATATTGTCCAGGTGGCAGGGGATGTTTAAGAAAGGAGAGGCTGTTCCTAATTATCAAATCAGCTTTTTCTACCCCAAGCATTATCTAACTGCTGTTTCCTCCTCCCATACAGCCTTTCATTTTATGTTTACTGTTCTCATCAAGCAATATTTCAAAATGAGCTGCAGAGAATATACACTTTCTTTTGGTGCATCATTGCTCTCCAGATGTGCAAAATACAGAGCCCAGCATGAGGTCTCAATTAGCAGAAGTACACTCGGATTTACTCAACTCTGGCTGTGACCATTTCAAACATCACTCTTTGGAGAAATGACTAAACTGCCTTAATTGAAAACAAGCAGCATCTCAAAGCAAGTCCAAAACCAAAACCTGAGCTCACCAGCCTAATCTGACAACCTAAGGCAAAACCTTAGCATTTTCAAAGGGGTCCCTTGAACTCTCACCTCAAGATATCTGAATGGAAATGGGTTCTATTGGTACTCACAAGTCTCCCTAACTTGAGAAGGCTTGCTCCCAATAAAAGTGTTGTTCCTTGCAGTCAATGTACCCTTTCAAATTAAAGCTGTATGTTAATCTTTTAAAGAAAAGGATAACCAGCGTATTTGAAGAACAATGAATCACCTAATGTGTAGATACATAAAACTTCAAACAGGGTTGTTGTGGAACTCAAAATGTTAAATGTTGTAGTGTTGGTGTTGGTCTATGCATATCAGATGATTAATCATTTTAACTGTAAAATAAGAAATCAAAGTATATCAGTATGCAATTCCTTCACTCTCCTTATTGAAAGAGTTTTTTTAACTAGCATGTATACTCAAACAGCATAACTGAATTCCTGAAATTCAGTTAGTGCATAATACCAAAGCAATAACCAACCAAAAAATTAATAAATCTGTGTGAAACTATATGAGGCACATTTCTAATGCATAACTGTGAAAATGTTCCTTGCCACTGTAAACTCCACAGCAGGTAGGTGAGCAGAGACATCCAGTTCTAAACTGTGTTCTCTGTCCCTCTCTCTTTGTATGTGTCAGAAACAATGGAGCACAATTACTCCGCTTTGCTGTTTGCTCCGTTGCCACAGCAACAGCATTGATTAACACTTCAGCAGTCGCCAAATTAACGAAGTAAAAGCTCCCATAAACAGCTACTTAGAGCAGCAGTGCATCACTTGTGATGTGCAGGTGTTAAAGCTGGAATGTTATCCTGAGATCAACCTTCACGTGGGTGGAGGAGGGTCTGATCGCACCAGCTGCTGTTGATTAACCTTCCCTCCGTTTAAAATGGACATACATCAAAGCACACTTTTAATTTGACAAGATTTCATGTAGAGGGGTTTAACTGATCCGAGAGATTTGCTTCTTTCACATGGCAGCATGATTCCACTGGTCCCCCGTGGTTTGTATCTATACCTACCTATGTATAGCCATGTTGTACTTGTATTTATATCTGCGGAAAGTCAGACACCAGAAATTTTATATCCCATGTAATCATGAACCAGTAATTTGCATTTAATCAGTTTAATCTGTGCTCATATAACCAATGCACTGACAGGAGTACAGAAGAAGGTAGTATAACAAGTGAAAGTCCCCATAATGAAGCACGTTGGTGTTTTGGATGGGTCAAACAAATACCCAACTTTCCTCCAGGAGACCAGTGTCCATGTCTCATGTGAAACCAAATTAATTTTGAGTTATTTAAGGTACATCCTCATGTTACATTAAGTACGTAACTATTGTAAAACTTCAAATAAAAGTCTGGTCCCTTTCAAATTAAGTTAGTTACATACATAGATAATGTTAGTCAGCTGCTTAGATCACACATACAAATATAGATGCATACAAAAATCCTCTTAAGGACTTCGGTTTCTCAGAAACCCCTGCCTGAGACAAAACACAACCATGTTTTTTCATAATTTTAAAATGTCTCCTTCATGAAATGGATGGCTGTAACAAGGATATAACAATATCAAAATGGTGTTTACTAACTGTTTTGAATGAAAGGTTTTAATCACTTTCTTTGATAGACATTATTTTTACTTACTGTGACTGTATCAAAGCATTGCATAAATATTTAATTTTTCAAAAGCATTACTGATGCCAGTAAAATGAATAACCCACTCTGGACTGACCCCTTAAATTATTTTTTTTTGATTTTGTTCAAAATAATGCAATATATATGCAATGTGTTTTAAAGCGTCACATTTTCAAATCATATGAGTAAAGAACGCCATGAGGGCATTTCTTAAAATTTGGCACAAACATCCACTTAGACTCAAGGATGAACTAAATACAATTTGGTGGCCGAAGATCACTTCCACCTGTCTTTATTTTGGCCATAACTAAAGAATTAATCTGCTGGTCATGTTAAAATCCACATAAATGTTTAATAGAATAAAATGATGATATATCATATCCTAAATGTTGAAGGACAACTTCATTGTGATATAATATTCTGATGTAATATTCTGTCCATTATCTAACATTATAACTCAACTATACACTTAACTGGTCAGCGGAGGCATACAATTTCATTCTTGTATCATGTATCCATCTATTCCCTTCAAACTCCTATTACCTCTTTCAGAGACTGTCAGGAAGATGTAATTACTTCACCCTGTGTAGAATATTGTAGTTTTGTCCTCTCTTCTTGACCACACCTTGGTGCGTGGTCACCGGTATCAGCTGCTGGGGCACATGAGTGTTGTTACAGCAGACAGTGGGACTTAATGAGAATCAACCTTTGCTGACTTGCTCTCCTGGAACGTGACATTATGTTGGGAAGGAGGGGGTTTAAAAATGTTTAGCTAAATGCTATTACTGTGCTATATAACAGTGATTCCAGGTGTCCAGTGGCCTAAGGGTTACCAGCAATATGGGCAGCAATTCTGAAAGTAGTTTTAGTGTGTCAGTGTACCTCCTGCTTCTCTGTCTTTATTTCCCAGTTGCTAATTCTCCCCTATGTCTATAACAATAATGCAATGTCTGCATTTTGTACTGAGATATACTGTAAATCTCAAAGGGGTACATCTAAGCTGAGGACAAATTAAGGGTAAACCACTCCAACTAAAAGGTGTTTTATATAATAATGGGTCACAGTTACACCTAAAACCGTTGTGGATGTAAATCTATGAACATGTAAGAGTACTTCTTTGGGCCTGAAGGAAATAAAATCTTCCTACTCAGCTCCACTGCCTATTTAACTTTGATTTGAACCTGTGGCATTATCATAATGAAGTTTCTTCAGGTCTTTAAAGCTGCATTATGCATCTTCAGCTGCAAAATGCTACACCATGTTCACCAGCTAGGTGCTGAGCAGGTAGTGCACAGTGAGTTTATCAGACCTGTATCACTGAAAACTGCTGCTGGAAACCTAGTTAATAAGAGGGTAAAAAGTCTGAGTTTCACATTGCAGAGAGATATGGTCAATTGCTATAGTGAATGATTGTGTGATGTCCAACAAATTAGCACCAATGGTTGGGTAGCTTTAGGAAAAGAATCATGTTTGGGTGTCGTCATGTTACATACTTAACATAAAGTTTTGTGTTTGACGTTAAGTTATGTCGGGTCAGTACAGTAAAGTTATGAGGTTCAGGTTTGGGAAAAGAATCATGGTTGGGTGTCATCATGTAACTAAGTGTATTGTCACTCTTAAAATTCTGATTAGTTACCTTACTTAAAAAAGGTATGCAAACCAATTTCCTTAAAGTACAAAGTACAAAAGGTACTGCATTTTGTACTTACTAATACTCATTTAGTGTTGAACACTAAAACATGACTTTAAGTAACTAAAAAAGCCAGTATAGACTACTTGATAATTTACTTTAGATGTACTATTGGCTTAATATAGAAATTAATAAAAATTAAATTTCTATTTCAAACAACTTAATGTTTTCAAGTAAAACATTCTTTGTTTGTATTCATTGTCACATTACATACTTAACGTTATTTAGGTTAGTTATAGAAAAGTGAAGATACATAGGTTAGGTTTAGGAGAAAGAAGATTGTGGGGCGTTGTCATTCTACATAACAGAAAAATTATGTACTTAATGGAAAATTATAGGTTAGGTAAAGGCAAGTAAAATTACAAAGGTTAGATTTGGGCAAGTAAGGTTTCATAGCTTAGATTTAAGAAAAGAAACGCGGTGACAACATATCTTAAAATAACTCAAAGTTAATGTGGTTTCACATGGGAGACAAATACTGGTCTCCTAGGGGGAAGTCCTGTGTTGTTTAACCAATCCACCAGCACCCTGCCTCCTTACAAGGACATTTTGTCTTTATATAACTTCCTTCTTTACTTCTGTCAGGACATGGATTACGTGATGGCAGCCTTCACAATTACATGAAATATACACAAATTATTGGCTCATGATTGTGTTATATATTAATTGTGGTGCATTACTTCAGGTATACTTACAAGCTCTATATGAGAGCAGCCTGATTTATAATCAAAACAAAAACATTACTGACCCACACAAGCTAATATATAATGTAGCTACACCACTTACATCACGTTAATACTTACTATGCAATAAGGGAATAAGAAGACACAGTTTAGTGTTAACTTTTAAGATTAACGAAGAGCACAATCAAAACATGCAAGGGTGTGTTTGTGGTTGGTAGAGTAGAGTAAGACAGGGTTACAAGTCAGTTTTACTGAATCCACACTGCAGCAGACAAGAGGCCATGTTTGGTATTTTCTCTTCTCTAATCCCAATTAAAATCCTGGAGGAGGGGAGGAACATATCAAAAGAAAAGCTGTCCCAGAGATGGGTGTGGGCTGAGGGGAGGAGGGGGGCGCTGTGAGGGGGGAGGAGGGGGTAATTATTTTGAAGGGTATTAAGTCATCAGATTTACTTTTATCTTGATTGCATTGTGGAAGTCGTGCATAATTAATGGAGGGAGCTTATTAGGAAAAGATGATTAGGCAAATTACACAGGTGTCTGATGCATTTTTCATGATGAATTTTGCCAGGACAATCCTAGATTTCCATCTGTTCTGCTCCTATCAGAATGTCACTTCGGGGGAAATTAATATGACACAATAAAACGCAAATTGCAGGCTGGCAAAAAAAAGAAGAGAAAAATAAAAGTATAAATAAGACTTAAGGGTTTGTGCTGAAATAAACATAAACAGGGAATAGTTATTTTTTTAAAGACATTCTCATCATCAGCAAGCTTATGGGATGTAATAAGCTGGTTCATTTTAATGGACACTGGGAATTTCATTTTATGATTACACTGAGCAAAAAAAAAAAAAAAATGACTTTGTCCTTCACCATTATGTGTGGTCCGAGCTCATTCAGTCCTCACTATATGTAGGCCATTACTGCAGGTATAATTAAGACTCACCTTTCATTGAGTCTTTAATAGTGGAAGGTTGAAAAAGCTCAGTATTATTCCCCGCCACTGTTTATCACTCCCTAAGCATAGCTTTCTCTGCTCTCTGCTTTTCATTGGAAGCATTTCTATTAAACGCTGATACCGATGCTTAGACCTTAGGTCTTTCAAATGCCGTTCTTAAAAGCAGCCACCGAAGGAATGTCTCTGACCTAGGCATTGGTTCTTAATTACACTTTGACACCCTGTGAATGGTTTTCATTTTCACAAACATAATTTTGATGCGATGAGGCAAATTAGACATTTAGCAAAGCACTTAGACTTGAAGCATTTGTATAAGATTAATCAAAGCAATCATTCTCTTAATCAAACCATATGTGGTGACCATGGCAACCAGTGAAAAGTGACAAAAAAGACAGCATCAAACTTATGTGTTTCTCTGCAGGCTCCGTTCCTCTTCTCCTGCGATCAAACCTCATCAGCTCCTGCATTATTGAAAGGAAATCTCTCCTTGGCTCAGTGTGACCACTGTGTCTTTTCTTGGTGTGGTCCTCTCCCGCTCGCTTTTATTGGGGCTCCCCAAGGACTACTTCAAGGCCCCCTCAGATCATTAGGCTCTCAGGCGGCTAGGTTTTCACCTCTCACACCTGTGAACCTTCTTCATAAATTCCATCTTTCCACAAGCAAATCAGCGATGCTGTTTGTGCTGCTTTCATCTCGGCCTTTGCTCTGGCTGTTGGTTGTTGAGCTGCTCATTTGTCCGAAAACTGAATGGAACACAGTTTTTTTTGTTGCACTGGCTTATTGGACAGCTTAAACATTGATGACACTAGGACTTTAATGTAATGTGGTTATAAACAAACTAACAAACAATCAAAAAAATAAAGGCAGCAACAAGTCTTCCAAACTAAATGTAAAATCAAGTGTTTGTTTTCCCAATCCAACACAAATGACTGTTACATAAACGGGTAATATGACTGTTTCCTGAACTGCCACCACTGTGGTTAGTGTTTGATTAGGTTTAGACACAAATCTGACACAATTAAGGTGCAGGAGAGAAAGTATTTCCACTTTTGCCCCAAACAGGTCATGATACCATAGATAGTGATGCTTTACCTAACCTATACAAGTTTTGTGCTGTTTACAGCTGTGTAAACCGGTCAAATCAGGAAAAAAAACAAGAGCTTCTTTCAAGTCCCGTTCAAGTAGTGACACATGAAGGCGAGAAGTTTAAAAAACTCCTGCAGAAACAGTGACGGGCATGGATTGAAAACCTCCATCTAAAGCCTTGAGGAGTGGAGTCGAACAACACTCCACTCGTAAATGCAGTGACCACTTCGGGAAAAGTAAAGCTATAATCATTTTACAACTTAAAGTTATACATCTGGCTAAATCTAAAGAAACACAGACCAGGGAGGCAATATTTCTGTGCAAATACAATATCACTCAGTAGAGTTTGGTCTGCATCTTGTTTTTTTGCTGCAAAATAACTATTTGTTGTTTTTAGCATTACTCTCTCACAATAAGCCATACAATCAAGACAACTTTTGTCTTGTTTAGCTATGACCCACGTTTTCAGCTGTGTTTCTGAACACCTCTGAGAATGGTTGACCTAACAGAACAAAGTAGAAAATAGTAGCTGCAGCTAGGCAGCTAGTACATAGCCTGATGCTAGCAATGCATCCGTGTAAAGTTACTTTAGAGTTGAAATGGCAATATTAAAAGACAGCGATTGTCAAGTAAATGTATCACTTGGCCAAAAATAAGAAGACAGTCTTACAATGCTGCTCTCGATCTGATGCCGTTGACCCAGCCACACACAGAGTAGTTATAAGCCTCAAGACTATTGTACGCCTTCATTTGGCTAGCTTTTCAGGAGGTCTGCAGGACGAAGTCATTTGTGATATCGATCACCTCCAGGCCAGGTAAATCTATCAACCTGTCTAGAAAAAAAAAAAAAATTTCAGACGATACCTGCTGCGTGTCGGACCATCTAAGGCTTTAGCATATTCTCTTGCTTCTATTCCCAATGATTCCAAACCAGTGTTCCTTACTTCCTGCTCCCCATCTGACTTTGGTGTGTCATCAGGACCATGGTGGTCACTGAGCCAAGGAGAGATTTCCTTTCAATTATGCAGGAGCTGATGAGGTTTGATCAGAGGAGTGAAAGGACGGTCAAACATGTTTCTAGGATTTTAGGACATTTCTAGGATTTGAGGACAACTGTAGGATTTTAGGAATTTTGTTGGACTTAATGACACGTAGGATTTTAGTCATTACTAAAATCTTAGGATGTTTGAGGATGTTAGTTTGTTTCTTAAATTTTAGGATGTTTGAGGATTTCAGTTCGTTTCTTAAATTTTAGGATGTAAGAGGATTTTAGGATGTTGCTAAAATTTTAGGATGTAAGAGGATTTTAGGATGTTGCTAAAATTTTAGGATGTTTGAGGATTTTAGGATGTTGCTAAAATTTTAGGATGCATGAGGATTTTAGGACATTTGTTGGATTTTAGGACGTTGCTAAACTTTTAGGATGTTTGAGGATTTTAGGACATTTGTAGGATTTTAGGATGTTTCTAGGATTTTAAGACATTTGTAGGATTTTAGAACATTTGCAGGATTTCTTAACATTCTGAGGATTTTACAATGTTTCTAGGATTTAAGTACATTTGTAGGATTTTAGGACAATTCTAGCATTTCAGGACATTTGTAGGATTTTAGGATATTTCCACGATTTTAGGACATTTGTAGGGTTTCTGAACATTTTGAGGATTTTAGGATGTTTCTAGGATTTAAGGACATTTGTGAGAATTTTGAACATTTTGAGGAATTTTAGGATGTGTTTAGGATTTTAAAGGTGTTTCTAGGATTCTTGGAAATTTCTAGAATTTAAGGAACTTTGTAAGATTTTTAGGATGTTTCTAGGATTTAAGGACATTTATAGGATAATAAGACATTTGTAGGATTTTAGGACACTTGTAGGATTTTTAGGACATTTCTAGGATTTAACAACATTTATAGGATTTTAGGATGTTTCTAGGATTTTCTGATGTTTCTGAGATTTTATGAGGTAGGGGCTTAGCTAAGACCTCTGTTGGGGGTGCAGAGGATCCTCCATTGGCACTTACTTTTGATGAACCTCTATTATGATGAAATTGTATGCACTCTGGCACTCTATATCTACTAAAAGTACAAAAACAACTAGTTTGCATCACTTTATTTTTATTGGGAATTAGAAAATGGTTAAAGGGCCACCAGATACCCTATTGGGGGCCAGATTTAGTCCACAGGCTTTAAGTTTAGTATAACTGTATTAAAATACAGGCCACTGACAGACACACTAATTTTTTAAGGTAGGCTCACACTTTAATATAAACCTTTATTGTATGCTCCAAACACTTGAGAGTGAGTGAAAGAGGCTTCTGATGACTCTGTTCTCATCAGTATCACCTCCCTGTGTTCCTTCAGGTCATTCAGTGAATTAGAATGTGAGGGTCTCGCTGTGTGTAGCTGGGATTAATCAAGCATCTGGAAGGGAAGGTGACAAACTGTCAGGACTCTTTGGCCTGCCAGGTGGCTTCCTGGCCGTCCGAGTCACATTGGATAATGTTGCAGCGGGGGACGATGATGAGGAGGGTGACAGATCAAGAGAAGTTTGAAGGATGGCTGAGTGGACAGACGTGTGACCTGAGAGGAGAAATTGGATT
This sequence comes from Plectropomus leopardus, assembly GCF_026936395.1. Taxonomy (NCBI): domain Eukaryota; kingdom Metazoa; phylum Chordata; class Actinopteri; order Perciformes; family Serranidae; genus Plectropomus; species Plectropomus leopardus. Next base: position 24,715,200 of record NC_142197.1, read on the forward strand.
TGGCTCCTGTCTCTTGGCGCTGGCAGAGGGTGGCGACAAGCTCGGTAAACTACCCCCTCACCCCTCACACACACACTCACACACACACATTCATGCACCTCCCCTCCACGCCATTTCCATTTCATTTTCCGCAAAGCATGAAATTAAAGCTATTTATAACCTGGCTGATAATTACATTATACTTATTCCATCACGATTAGGTTTCTGGTTTTTATGATACAATGTCACAGTTTTAATTAAAGCGTCTCTGGCAGCCTGCTTGGCCAGCCACCCTGTTTATTCACTCCTCACGTGCTCCAAGAGCAACTCAGGCCCACATGTCCACCTGATGACAACCTTTTATGATGTTTCTAGGATTTAGGACTATTCTAGGATTTTAGGACATTTCTAGGATTTCTGCATTTTGCTATATTTTAGGACATGTTTAGGATTTTAGCACATTTACAGGATTTTATGACCTATTATAACCTTTAGGATGTTTCTTAGATTTTAGGATACCTCTAGGACGTATCGTATCGATGTACGTTTCTTGGATTTTAGGACATTTTAAAGATTTTAGGGCTTTTTTTTTTTTTAGGATTTTAGGATGTTTCTAGAATTTCAGGATATATCTAAGATTTTAGGACATTCTCACATGCACTTCTCACGTGTTCCAGGAGCAACTCAGGACTTACATGTCCACCTGATGACACCCTTTACTGCAGCTTCCCTGATTGACAGCACTGTCGCCGCCACGCCACCTCTGATTACACTGCTAATCTGAACAATTTGACTTGGACATATCCCCTGTTTGATTGTGCGCCTTAAGGGTGGACGTGATGAAGTTTGACATAGACGGATCATGTCACCTTTAAAATGTCTCAGTGTCTGTTTAATGGCTAATTATATTATCAAAGCAAAACCCAGACTGGTTGAAGTCCTCCGTCACCTTGGAAGGAATTAGTGATTGAATTATGAATCAAAAATCCCCTGAGGGAAGTGAGAGAAAGTTGAGATCTAATGTTAACAGTGATACTTCAGGAAAAAAATGAATGTGAAAACGTACCCTCTAGGTATTGTGCACCGAGACCTAACTTACGGGTAAGAAAGAAGGAGCCGGTGAATTATTTAACAGTGATATATCCTCAATAATAAATAGCCAATAAATAAAATATACAAGCTTGTCTTGATTAAGGTGTGTGTATTCTCCTCCCCTGACGCCGACAGGCCTTTGATTCATATATCTGTGTTTGTGCAGTCCTCCTTCCTCCTCATATTCAACATTTCCACTTTGTGTAACCCACTTGAAAAGGCATTGGTTCTTGGCTGGAGGGATGCTGTATAGAAAGGAGCCAGAGGAACGCCTTGCCTATGGCATTGGCTCAGGGCATAGTTAGAAGCCGGGACCACCCTGGATGCTCATTCATGTTTCATTGTGGAGGGAGAGACTATGAGTGTAAATGTGTCCCACTTGAGTGAATTGTGGTTATGGCAACAGAAAACGGTGCAGACCAGTAATTAATACCTTGTGGATATTTCTCATTTTTTTCCCCTCTGTTGATCGATTAAATCATGCAAAACACTCCTAATTATAAGACTCCCCACAGGATGATTTGTGTCTCAGAGCTGACTGCAAATGTCATGAAGAGTGTTTGTGGCACCAGCATTGACTCTTAACTCTGCTGGAGACAGATGGGATTGAACTTTGTATGCAGCTCCTCTTCCAAACGAGCCGCCAGCCAGGCCATCTAAACTAGTGCTGGAGCCATTTATCACTCTGCTCATATTGGCCTTTCAATAAAACTCATGTAGTGGCCAGTCAGTGTGGTCCACTGGAACTGATATGATAGTGGACAGGACATGACTTCACTTAGCGGAACAGCTTCAGAGGTGTCACTCTGTAAAAGCTGTAATGAAACAAGCGTCACTTTTCATTAAGGATCAAACATCAACAGAGAGCTGGGAGGATCATTTGGAGAATGTGCGATTATGGAGCAAACTCAGAGGCAACCCTGTCTCCTAACAATGACATTTAGAAAGTCCTGCACATTTTTTACAGCAAAAGCACTCTGAAGGGAACATAATGCCACCAACACTATTTTCTAAATAAAAAATAAGGCAACATTCTTAATAAATGCAGCCAGATCCATTGATATTGAATTCCTACTGAATGGACCTGCAAAATATTCACATTTCTCTGTTCTCTTTCTATAATGCCCCCTTAAATTGCAACTGTGCTTCCTAAAAATGTATTTGCAAAATCAGAAGTCATACGGAAACTTAATTATAGAAAACAGGTTTGCCAACAGATACTAAGTCCCACAATTGTTAAAATGGAACAGGAAAATTGTCTTCCAAAATGAAGACAATTCAGATGAGGGTTTTCTTCTGTACCACTTCTGTGATAAAGGTTTGGTAAAATGAAACTACTTGGCCAAGTTTAGAAAGACTGTCTTCATGTTTGAAGGAAATCAGAGTTAACTGTACTGTAATCCTTTTGGTATGTATATATATATATATATATATATCCATATATACCTATACATACATATACATATATACATATGTATATACACAGAGAAACCACGAAAAGACACAAAATGACTACAAAGATATAAAAAAGTAACCACATAGACACACAAAATGACTATGCAGAGACACATAATGACTACAAAGACACACAAAGCAACACCAAATGACAACAAAGATACAGAAAGCAACCACAAATGAGACACACAAAAATATAGTCTCACAAAATGTCCACAAAGAGACACAAGACAACTATACAGACACAAAATAACTACAGACACACAACAACTATAAAGCGACACAAAACAAAGCAACCACTCAGAGACATAAAATAACTATGAAGAGACAAAAGGTATCACAAGTAAAAGGTATCACACATAAAATGACTACAAAGAGAGGCACAGCAACAACACAGAGACACAAAATGACAACAGACACAAAATTACTACAATACAACTACAAAAAGGAGCAAAACAACCACAAAACCCACACACACACAAAAAAACCAACACAAAACAACAAGAAAAAGATGCTAAACAACAATGGAGTTGAGAGGTGGTGGGGCCCTCTGCATATCTGTGCCCAGGGGCCCATTGTCTCATAATTGCGCCCATGCTGAAAATGGGACAATCAGATAGGTGTCAACCAAAAGCACTGATCATATTGTGAAGTACTGCCTGTGGAAAGTGTACCAGAACTCAACTTCAGTGAAAGATTTGAATGAAGTGTTGATCCAAAGTCCTTTGTTTGTGAACTTCAGGGAGCTCTCAGCCGGTATGTATAGACCGCGTGCGCGCTCATAAATATGCTGGTCACAGCTCTAGCTGAGGAGACAGCAAACTAAAGGGTAAATGTAAAGTGTAAATAGTACACATGGCCTTTAAAACAATGTTAAGGTGAGAGCGGTGGTGCTCCTCAAGACCAGGACACTAAAGGTTGCACACCTCTCTGTTGGCAGAGCCCTCATAGTTCTGACAGTCCCTCAACACGCCACTCTCCCATTGGCGTAGCAAAACACCACAAAAGGTTTGGGGAAGTGCTACGTCTGACCTTTTCTCCTCCGCTCAGATATATGTGTGTGTGTATGTGTGTGTGTGTCGTGATGTTGATTGTTGGCTGTGGGTCATAAGTACAAGTTTAAGGGTGAATGGCCCTCTGAAGTGAGGCTTTGTTGCCAATGTTTTCTTGTGTTGACACTGGGGGTTAATTACCAACAATAGCTGCCTGACCTTCTCACAAGTCTACGTGTGAAATGCTTCAGATTTTTGCAGAGCGTTCGGCTGGGCTGTGGGCAGTACCCACAGCTCATCACCTGCAACCAGTAAGCCACTGGTCTGAGATGTTAGGGTTCAAACCCCTACTTTGGAACAGTATGTTAGGACTGAAAACAGCACTGCCTTAAAAAACACGACGCTCTATGTAGCTGCAGGTACTAGTCAGGAGCTAAAATACAACACAGGAAATACACTGCGAGTTTAAAGAATTACCAAATACTGCACCGTGGTTTATAATACTTTGAGACAGGATTTAGTAAATTTGGAATGTTATCAAAACAACTATCATTTCATTTTCCATCATACTGACTGAGAGGTAAGAAAATTTAGGCCATGTCTTCAAAAAACGGAAAAGTCTTTCCTTTGTGTTTTTAAAAAGAATCTGTGTTCATATGATAACACTGTGAAAATGATCCTCAAGTAAACGGATCTGCATCAACAGCTGAAAACTCTGTAGTATGCATGCCAGGCCAGTAGTTGGTGGTGTAACTCTGTAATGACACACCACAGAAGAACATTATGAGTCAGCTCCAAGTGCGGCTGTGATTACACTCTGAAACCCGATTTCAAAATTTTCCATTTATAGGCCCCCAGAAAGCCGTTGTCATGAGAACAAGAGGCCAAACCACAACAGAAGCTTAAAACTTCATGCAAGAATCATTGCCGTGTAAACGGCTGCACAGACAAGCCACACATAGAGAGAACAGGGGCACATCTAGCACATTCTGTGTCCTGGGTAAGTTTCCCTTAGGAGACCTCTCTGAATAAAATAAAATTTGAGGGGGTGGGGTGCAATTTGGGGGCCACCCAGAGGGGGGAGCCATTTGTAGCCACCAATGTCACTTACAATAAGATCTGCCTTTGCCTTGCCTAGTCTTTGCACATCAAATAATTCTCACAATAACTGCAATATAAGAAACTAAAGTATAGCAGTATGTGACTCCAAAACTCATGGCGATCCATCCAGTGGTTGCTGAGATATTTCAGTCCGAGCCAAAGTGGCCACCACAGCCGCTCTGCCTTTCTTTTTTCTCCTACCTGCAGGTAAATAAAGTAGCACATCCAATCACTTGGGTCTAATAGCTCAATCTGAGAGCTGCCAGCACTCCTATTTTAAAAGGCTGTACCTATACTTTCATTAGTGCATATACAGCCACCTCTTGCCACTGTGGCCCTCTCTATTGTACTGTACGCCATTCACCTTTCATTCGCAGCCCACGCTCCATAGGAGACAATAGAGCAATTCTGCAGCAAGAGCAGGTAATCTTTATGGAAGGCCTGGAAACAATAGGAGCCGGAGGGAGTTCACATGGTAATAAGTGGACAAACCCAGGAGCAATTAACTCTGTTGTAATCCCATTGAGTTCAATCAAAGCCAGCAAGTAGTACTTTCAGCATAAAGGGAGAAATAAGGAGCCAAAGGAAATGAATGACTTTGAGTGCGGCACCTGTAGAAATGGATGCAGGGGACAGCTCCAACAAATGAACCATTTCAGGCACTCAGGAGGCATTTGAACCGGGGTGAAACGCTCACAGAGAAGAGGGGATTTAATCAGCCCGGCTCACTTTTAGGTCTCTAGTCAAGGAACAGTTTGACTCAAGTTTAACACGAGATTTTGCATTGAGAAAATGAAACCGGACTTGAAAGCAGAAATGTCAAGGTTTTAGCAGACCGGCTTCTTTATAAATCCTGTTTGGTCTTCAAGTGATCTATGAGAGCATCTACTCTAAATGACAGCCGATAAATGTTTTATTTGCTGTCCGAATGTAAAAGCGGCAGAGTTGTTTAATCAATGCAAGGGCTTTCATATTTCCAGAAAATTGGTCAGCACGGCTGTCATACAATAAGAGCAAAGTGTGTCCAGAACAAGTCTACTACTGCAGCATTAAAGTGTCATATGAGACAGTCATATTCGGAGGTTCTCGGTTTCCCCACAGCTGGAGAAATCCAAATCCAGTTATGGATTTAGTGTTTATTGAAAGAGATGCTTACAGGATATTTGAATATGTGACCAGAGCCTCTGTCATATCAAGCATTCCCATAAGGGGAGGGGTCAATAGGTAATCATTGTACGGGGAAATACATTGTAACGTGCGATATTGACCGCAGGCTCGGCTGGTGGAACTGTGGAGACATGAATATAATGAAAAATCAAAGTGTTGAACAGCATTTGTTGTCTTTGACATGGAGGGCAGAGTGATCCCAAAATCAATACAAATCCAAAGGACTGTTTTAGAGGCTATTTGTTGGTCACAAAATAAAACATTTTGACCATACTAGCTGAACAATATTGAAATATTTCTATTTCTCTTTAATTAAATACTCTAATAAATCTAAAAAAAAAAAAAAAAGTATATATTTTATTTGTTGTTGTGGTACTGGTATTGTTTCTGTTTATAATAATATTTGTTGAAAAGCAATAAAAAATTAAATTACAAAAAAAAAAATTCTAATATAATGATAAATATACCCTAAAACTTAAATTAATAGCCGAGGCTATTAATTGCTTAAATCATTGAACTCAATAGGTTTATATTTGGGACAGGCGTCTATATGGTACAGAAGATAATGAGCAACAAAAAAAGAAATGACCCAGAGGTATAGCAAGAAACCTTTGAAAAGTATTTTTTAAAAAAGTGCTTATTTGCCAAAAAAACTTTAAAAATCCTAAAAAAATATTTAAAAAAACCAAAAATGAGTAATTAAAAAAAACACAAAGCAAGAATGACCTGAAAACAATGCTTAAAATTATAATAATTCTCTAAAATAACTTTAAATTTATAATTATGAATATATTTCAATGGACATTTTCCTTTTGCTTTTAGAAAATAGTCATCTACATCATACTAATCTCTTTTTCTTTTCTTTTTTTTTTTTTTAAATTTGTCCACTATTCTGGTAATACTGTCTTTTTTGGTGCTCACGGTTTCAGTAAACTGAATGATTAAATGGTGAGAGTCTTACCAAGCTAACATTGTGAGTAGTATGTCCAAAGTGCAAAAAAAATTACCTGAAAATTTGCCAAAAAAACAAAACAAAAAAAACTGAGAACATAAAACAAAGAAGCAAGCGAAAATGACCTGAAAACAAAAATTAAAAAAAATAAATTAAAATAATTCTGTAAAATAATTCATCTAAGCAGCTAACTAAGGTTATATCCAGCAGGTAGCCAACAACCCGGTTTTATACATCCAAAGAATAAACTGCATGGTAACCAGACTGAGCCTCTAATTGAGACAGGCCCTTATTTGTCAAAATGTGTCGCACACCAAAATAGTAAAAGGGACTGGCTGTCTACTTGGGACTAGGCTTTTATTTGAAGTTTTAGGGTATCAGTTACACAGGTTTTGCTTTCAAACTTGTCAGGTACATTAAATAATTCTGGAAGCTCATTTATGACCTTGGTCCTTTTTTTTCTTTTAATATATATATATATTTATATATATATATATTTTGGTCATACTTGCTAAAACTGTCACTATATCCTTACAGAAGTGAGACAGATAATCTGTTAAGAGTTATGTGACGCAATAACAGCTCTTGTAGCTCCTGCTGCATCATGCAGGAGCCAGTTCCTACTGACAAGCACATAGCCATAGCATCATGTGACCTAGACAAGACAAAATTTCCATGACAAAGTTTCCACGACAGTTTGGACAAATACGGCTTTTTCCAATTGCCTGAAATTCCACCTCATGCAAGTGCAAAAACGTTTTTTTGCAATAAATGAGAGTTTTTCCAAAAGGGACGTGTTTCCATTAAACATATATTAGACTCGCAATTTTAATTTCTGCAATTTGAGGGTTAATGGAAGCCCACCTAGTTTCAGCAAACTTAAGAAGGAATCACCCAAAAATTAGGTAGTTTTTGTAGTTTACCTAGTTTTTATTTTTTTTTTTCTAAATCTAATTTTCTAAATCTACAAAATTTTGCAATGTGGGACATTTCTTGCCAAGTTGCTCTTGTCTTTTCCTGCCATGTTTCCAAAGAAAAAAATCAAACCAATTTGCTCGGGGTTCAAGGATTTAAATGCTTGTGAAAGGTGTTTTGTCGATTGAGGTTTTAAAGGATTAAGAGTGTTCATTTAAAACAGATGTAGATGCCGTACAGAGCTGTGGGATTCTATCAGAGTCTCTGATTGAGTTTTGATCTGATGATGCTGTGATGCTTAATAACAAAGTTGACTTGTAGTGTCACCAGTGTTTCCAGTAAGAGCAGTGGGAAGGACAGACAATGTGGAACAAGGTTACAAGGCCATGGGCGACAGGATCGCAGCAGGGCCACAGAGCAGATAGTATTGATAATATGGGAAATGTGATCGCCTTTAGTCTGCACTTTTTCATTTAGGGAAGAGAGGGCGAGGGAGATAGAGAAATCAGAGGGAAGACAGGGTGTGTAAGGGATCCTGCCGGTCTCTCCTGCAGTCTGCCGCTGTAATCAGTGAGGCAGCGACAGCCATCCTGTCTTACTGCTGCTTGGCTGCCACTCCACAGCCTATTGATGGGAGTTTGGGGCGGCCCAGACCAGCACTTTCTCATCTGCCACTGGAGTCAGGCCGTCTGTCCGGTTCACATCCAAAAATGGGACACTCTGACTTGAATCTGAGAAGGGGAGCCAGGGCCTTAGTTTGCGTATCATATCAACTAATTGATAAAAGTCTCTTACTTTAAGTGAGGAACTGGAAAGTGGAACCAGGTTTGAAAGCAGACAGATCAATGGCGTTTATATTTTCAGCTCTGTGTTATCAGAGCAAATGTATGCTTCACTGGTCTACCTGCAGGTAGAGGACCATATTAATATTTACACAAACTGAATTTTATACCATTTAGTCCAAATTACGTTCACATCACTGCTGAACTTTTTAATCCTCTGAAACTGGGATTGACATCAGTTTTTTGCATTTTACATGCACATGAGGGGCTGATGTCGCACACTTCTGCATGAAAGTCCAGGGTTTGTTGGATCCATCCACCATGCCCCCCACTCACCTTGTAGGCGCCCTCACACTCTTTTTATTACGTTGGTACCAGCAGCATTATAACCTTACACCCTCCTGCCGCATTTCATGCGTATGTGAAAGGTGCCTTTTGGATTTGCAAACAAAGCAATGACATAGCATCACTATTTCACAAGTTCAGGATGAGAGTGGGCTGGCTCATATGCTGCTGAGCTGTGTATGCAGCTGTGCTCTACTAGCAATGGGAAAGGACTCTGTAGCTTTTTTAAATGGTGTTTTCCTTTGTTAAAAAAAAAGCTAATTTTGGTGGAAATGTGGTATATATTTTTTTACAGATAACTATAACCACACTCTTTTCCATATAACTTCTCCAGATATTCTTTATAGAGTTAACAGATCAAATAGTGAATCGTTGGTTTTGGTTTTGGAAAACATGAAAAAAGGACCTATTCTCTGATTTAGAAACTAGAATCAATTTTCATAGAAACCAGAAATGAAAATGAATGGAAACCACTGGCTGCCTTGAAGGTACAGTAGATAAACCGTATTAACCTTTCAACACCTGGATCAACATGAATATTCCTGTGCTGCACTCAGATGACTTTCACAAGCTTTTAATCGTGCGAAACCTGGGAAAATTGGTTGGATTTCTTTTGGAAACATGAGAAAAAAGCTGAGTAGACTGGCAAAATGTGCCTGGCAACAAACTTGGCAAGACATTGGTAAATGGTGACCAAACAAAATGACCAGAAAATTAGCTATACAGGTGAATATTTGATACTATCCAAAACTGGGAAAAATACCCATAAAACTTTAATTTATATGTTGTTTTATGTTTCTTGTGTTCATTTTCTTGGACCTTTTAACTAATTTTTTGCTTGTTTGGCTTACTTTAAGATCATTTTCTTAGAACTTTTTACCAATTTCTTGCTTAGTTTTAAAAAGGTTAAAAAAATATCAAATGGTATCCTGTGATTTCCCAACTCAGCTAGCAATTTTTGTTCTAAAACAGTCTGGGAATGATACAGTGCAACCACTGAATGTTTTAGTTACGTTTTCGGCTGCAAGTTTTCACAGAATCTTAAAGTTCAGGCAACACTCTCTATAAACATATATACATATATATGTATATATGTATATATATAATAATTTTTTTAATTGTTGTAATTAAAAAAATGTTTAATTTTTTTTTTAATTGTAAGAAAAGTACTGTAATCTCAGTCCTCAATAACATTTTCTGAATATTGCTTTGAAAACGTTCTTCCTTTGCTCTCATGTAACATTGTTGGAACATTTTATAAAAGAACATCCTATGATCTGTCACCTCTCAACATCACCAAAACATCCTCAGAATGTTGCAATTAATTCGTTGCATCTTGGTTAGTATTAACCTTACAGGGACATTATTTGAAATGACAAATATCCTTAAAATGTTCTCTAAATTAGATTAAAGTGTTTTCTTTAAAACATAATTGCAGCTTTCAGGCAACGTTAGCCAATGTTATTGGAACATTTTCTGCTGGCTGAGAATGACTTTGCATAAAGATTTGAACAAATCGAGCAAAAATAACTCTGTAAAAGTTTTACTTTATTTAAAAAAAAATCTTTTTTCCCCTTTTTCCGCAGCTGCCCTGGACACCGGACTCTGGTGTCCTCCGTGGCTCCGCACACCCAGTTAGCCTCGCTTTCAACATGGCTGCACTAAAGCTTAAGTAATGAGGCCCAATTTGACTCAATTAGGTGGTGTTTGTGTTGATGGTTATTGAGTGTGTGCGTCGTCGGGCTCGCTCGGCCATTCCTCCGGGACTCCCCGAGGCCACAGTGTGGATAATTAGAGTTCATGTGAGAGGGTTAACCCACCTCAGTGGGCGCAAGAGAGCAAGACAGCTCACTGCTGCACCTCGCGTTTGATGTCTGGCCCGGCTCTCTCTCCCCACCATCTACCTGAATGTCAACCAATTGGGACAGTGCAAGGGCTTGACATTATGTCTGCGGGTTATCATTATATGTATTTTTTTTTTCACCTGATCGATTGGCTCTGGTCTGCAGTGGTGCTTCTGGGGCTAACTGTCACTGCTAGTTAGGGATTGACCAGTGGGTATCATTAAGAGCAAGAGCGCCTGCTTGGGGGAGGCTTTGTTGTGGGGAGGGGTTGTGAAGAAGCCTTTCTCTTTTAGCCTCCTGGACTTAGTTGACCTTTCACTTAGGGAGCAGCTGGAGCTGAGAGATATTTAATTGAATGGAGTCTTCAGATGTATTTTGGAGGGAGCAAAGGAGATACCGCCTTCTCAAGACCAAGCAAGAGTGGGGAGATGGAGAGTGCGGGGAGGGAGAGTTTGCTTGACCTTCAAAGCCTAATTGATAGGCTTTTCATAGACCTTGTTTGAGATGTGCGTGGTCCCTGTTGTTCAGCAGACCCTTACAACTCCTGCAGAAGTACAAAGTCAACCGCAGGTAGGGAGCCCCCAGTGGCCCGCCGCAATCAATAGCCGCCGGCTCGGCTAACGAGAGCTGCAGTCACTCTCCAGCTTTCACAGGCCCCATTAACAGGCAGCGCCCAGCCTAATTCCACCGCCTGCACTCATTAATGTGAAGAAATACGGGGCAGCGGCAACATTATGAAACAGCCGGGAGAATCACTGACGCTCACATTTGGGAGACGAGTCAAAATAGAACAGCAAAATGATGCGTTTGGCGCTTGATTGATTAGGAGAGAGTCGAGTTAACAAACGTGGGGATACATCAAAACAAAAGCAGCCTGGCAGAGCTCAGCGAGCGCAGTATTTCTCCCCGCGTCTCTCTCTATCTATCTGTCTCCCTGTTTATTTGAGCTTGCTGAATTTTGATAAAAAACAGGGGGCAACACGGGAGGCTAAAACCGATTAATGACGATTCAATTTCCCTCCGAGCCGCGAGGTAAAAAAAAAAAAGAAAAAAGAAAGGCTGGAGCTTAGTGTCTGCCGGCGACAGGGGGAGTTCAGGAAGACGAGGAAGCGCTGGCCTTATTGTCTTTGAAAAGTGATTTAATTAGAGCTCCCCTCCACCTCCCCTTTTTCCTCCATCCTCTCTGCGGAGGCTCCGGCAAAAGGCAGCGGCAGAAGCAGTGGCCTTGGACGAAAAAGATTTCTGAGGGATCATGTACGGAGATCAACTGATAAGCAGCTAATTTTGTGTACTTATGGGAGCAAACGATCGCGTAGCCGGCTCCCCCCCTCCCCTCCCAGAATTCCTCCAGCCGAGAGGATGAAAGCGGGGGAGCGGAGCCCAGATCTGAGGCTGTTTCGGCCATTAATGCTGATCTCCAAAATTAAAGATTTATACCACTTGATAGAGCTCAGTAGCAGCGGCACACACACACCGGATAAAGAAGGATGGTGGTGAGTTGGGGGGGCGCGTTCTCCTTTAAGGCTTTCTTTAAAGTATTTGAATGGGAAAGGGGGTGTGGGGGGGAACACAATCATGAAGAACCACTTTCCAGCTAATTGGAATCTCTTGAATAAGTTACCAGTGAAAGATGTTTAATTTGGGAAATGAGTGATCTTCCCGACATTTTGATGGGAAATTAAAGACGATAGCATCGACTCAGGCAGGATCTAAAACAGGCTGCGTTTTTTTCATTGCCTGCATGCTGATTGATTCCACATATCTCGAAACAGGCGCATGACCTGCTAAACAAAGTTACTTTGTTTACTGAAATAATACACATGAGCTGAGATTACAGTGTGAAGAAATGTTTAAATCTTGAACTGACATCACTTTTCCTTTAATTCAAATGCCTTTCATATTTATTTAAACCTTTAAACCTGGAGCGATTTAATTTGAAATCATGTGAAAAAAGGCAATCAGCAACTTGGAAAGATATGTCCCACAAATTGAAAAAAAATAGTATATATATTAATTTTTTTTTTAAAGCTAGGGAAAAAATTATCGTAATTATACATTTGAAATGACGTTCAAAACAATCTGATCACAGGCAAGTCTGACCAGCTGTTCAGTGCTATGGACACATTCTAGCCAGTTCGCAAGAAGTATTCAAGTATAATACCAAGTTTCATTTAATTGTAAACTACAACATTTCTATCTTTAGTAGGAACTAAATCTAACTAAATCAGCCTGTTCTCATCCTGAACTTATAAAATACTGCTGCTTTGACAGTGCTTTTGGCATAAGATCGCGACGGCAGTCATCTTTGACATGTGCATGAAACACCACTAGATGGCGTCAGGTGAGAACGGAACAGAAGTGTTTGCAGTGTTTCTTTAACTGGCGGATGATCAGACAGCACTTGCCATGTCTGCATGAAACACTTTAGGACGATGTCAGGTTGAAATGCTGCCAGTAACAAAGAAAAATGGGCGGGAGGGGTGGTGGATGGGTCCAACAAACCCCTGACTTTCATGCAGCAGTCCAGTGTTTGCATCTGAATGTAGTTTTTTTTCCCCCTATCTTACCATGTTCCCTTGTTGCCAAACTCCTAATCATCCATGGTCGCATGTGCATTTGCTGACATCCTGGCAATGGCTGTCATGTGCTTTTGTTGCCTAAACATAATCATGTGCAGCGTCATCCCTCCATTTGCATTTGTTGATATCAGATTGATGCCATTAAGGAACATCAACAGCAGCAACAGAAGGATACTTAAACGTTACATGTAGACGTGTAAGTCCACTGCGAAGCAGCAATATGTGATGACTTGGGATGAAGAAGTGCTGGAAAACAATAGACTTGGCCAGTGATGGTTCTTCCTATCGGTGATGAACCCTTTCATTTTTTTCATACACTAATTTATGGCATTACCATGAAAGTAAATGAAAAGGCAAAGGCCATCCACACATATATATATGTGTATATATATATATATATATATATATATATATATAAAAGAAAAAGGCAAACAAAATTATGCACACACCGTATTATTCTGTTTGTTTTATTATCACTTATTTATTTCTTATTATTTATTATTCTGTTTTTTAGCTGAGTTTTTTCTGTAGATTTCTCAGTAGCTCTTGTTCTTGTTTGAATGAATGAATAAAATATAAAATCCATTGATAATAATATTTCATTGACAATAATAATGAAAATGTTTTCTTATATATTATATCCCCTCCCCCCACCTTTTTTTTTTGGGGGGGGGGGGCTTGATTTCACATTGTCATTATGGTTTGTTGTTATGATATATTTTTGTTGTACCTGTCATTTCATCATCTGAGGCATACATGGCTTCCTACTGGTTTCTGCCACTATATTGGTTGAAACATGTTGTTTTTTTTAATGATTTAGCCACTAAGATAAAGGCTTTTTAATATAATTCCTGTTCCTTTTTCAGGTTTTTCCACATTTTTGGAGTGCTTGGATTTCCGTCCTGTTTATCCTGTTGGCTCCTGTTTTCCATGAGCACCTCACACAAGTTTTTGACCTACGTTTGATCAAAGCCTGCAGAGCAGCCAGTCATCTTTCTCTTTTTTCTAACTGTATTTTTTTGTTTATTTTAATTTTTTAGCTGAGCTGTTTCTGTTGATTTCTCAGTAGCTGTTGTTGTTGTTGTTGTCTGAAATAAATACATAAAATATAAATTCCCCTGATAAAGATAATTCCATGTTGCACCAAAGGCCTAGAGTCACAGACAGGATTGGTGAGTCAGACATGATTAAAAAACTGATTAACTCATTTATCAATTTCCTCGTTTCATTAAATTAGGTAACAATAAGGGGAAAAAAATAGATTGATGGCAGCCTGATACATAATGTCAGATTCTTGCATCCTGTTAGGATGAAATCAGCTGCGTTTCCATGCTGTTTCCCACCATCATTTTAGGCGCAGCCTCTCAGATCGCACTGCATCGTCTCTGACAAATCCACTGTTATATTTGCCAGCCAACTTTCATTCTTTTCATTTCCCATTTTTCAAGTCTGTCACTCTTTTCTTCCTCTAGGGTTAGCCAATCATCGTGACATGATTATGCATATCAAACAAATGGAACATGGAAAAAATATCTAAATTACCCATGAAGCAATACTTTGTGCCTACCACTCATTGTTTTATTCATATCCTTTTTTTTATCCCGTTTTCTTCAAAATATCAGCACGTACACTACCATGGGACATCATCTGTGCAGACCCAGTGGATCCATGACAAACATGAATCAACAGCATCTTATTAAGGCCGACCTTGATACTCCAGATTTAGTTTAGCCTGCCAATCAAAAGCCAGTCCCCACCCATGTTTGCTCATTAGGCATGAGGCTGAGGAAAGTGTGAAAATTCCACATACACCTCTTCACTGTTTGCACCAGGAAACCATCAAAGGATGGCCCAGCCAATAAGGTGAGGTCAACCCCGGCTAGAGGGCGTGGCAGCAGTGCCGGACGGACAATGGTGGGGGACTCATGGGGGTCCGTGGAGCAGAGAGACAACAGTGTTCTTTGTGAGAGGCGATCCTTCAATGTTTAATCAAAGTGCCGATCTGGCACGTTGTTAGTTTTTACTGCACTCGCCTCTCCCTGCCTTTCTTTACGCTTATGTCCTTCAGAAAGATCAAAACGGCTGGATAATATGATCTGTTGCCAAGTTTGATAATGAGCGTCTAAATGAGTTTGGCCCATTAAATGTACCTCTGGATAATGAATAAACCATTCACCTAACAACCCTGATGTGATCTCTAATTAGGTTATGTGAGGGGAAAATTCCACTGCTGCTCCGGCACTGCTCACACAAGCTTCTCACAGTAAAAGCTGTGTCTTTATAAATATGAAAACTACACCGAATCAACCAATTAATCATTAGAAACAAAACTAAAAAGAGTTGAATGTCAATATTTAAGGCTTAGGGAAGTTCATACAGTAGTTCTGCTTAGCTTTGGTCTTATTTTGTAGTTTCTTAACATCATTTCTATCAGTTGAAAGTAAGTTTGTCAGTTTCTGTCAGTTTTGCTTTTGACAGCTTGACACCCATGAACTGCTAATTAATGGGCATGGACATTTTAAGTAAGTATATTTGAGTACTCACAAAAAAAGGTTAAAGGAAAGTAAGAAATAGAATGTGAATTGGGTAACAACAGAAAATAAGTGCAATTTGAAATTCATTTAATGAACAACCAGGGTTCAATTGGCCTATTAAACAATGAATTCCTAATCAACATAAGAAAACTGGCAAACTTTCTCAAGGTGCCTTTGTTGTCCATGGTGTAGATTTGATGCAGCATTGAAGGACCGTCTCTGAGCCAATGACAATGTAACATTAGGTAATGGGAAGTAATACTTGGTAACATTAGACCTGTAACGCCTACAGTTAGCCCTTCACTCTCTGTGTGTTTGGCAGACTACTACCTTAGTTCCACAGTGCCAAAAGCTGCTTTATCAGTGCTTTTGGCTAAATGCGCGACACCAAAAGACATCTTTTAAGTGCACATGAAACGCTGTTCGACAACCTCAGCTGGGAATGCAGCTGGACAGAACAGACCGTGGTGTTATATTCTGGCGGCTGGCCGAAGGCCGCCTGCGGCATGATATGCGGCACGATGCTGTCAGATTTAAACTGCTGCTGGTAACAACATAATATAAGGAGCGTGAGGGTGCCTTTAGGGTCTGTAGGAAAGGTGGTAGATGGGCCTGGTACTTGCTTCATGTCTGAACGTGATGTTTTTTCTACACCTTACCATGTGCTTCCTTCCTCTAAACCTAACCATCTATGCCAGCATGTGCATTTCTTGATGTCCCGGCAGTGGTTGCCATGTAATTTTGTCGCCAAAACATAACCATGTGCAGTTATAGTAAATTTTAATTTTAAAACAGCATGACGCCCAGGAATGTGAATTGGCCAGCAAAAATAAGTGCAATATGAAATTCATGTAAAAAACAAGGCTTCAATGAGCCTATTAAACCATAAATTCAAAACGAACAGGATTAAAATCAGCAAATTTTCTGTTGCTGCCATTGTTGTCTGTTTGATGCAGCACTGGAGGAAAGTCTCTAATCTGCTTATAACTGTCAGGTAACATTAGCTGTGTAATGCTTACAGTTAGCCCTGTCACTATGACTGTGCAGGCAAATGCTTACCATATTTTCTCAGTGCAGAGCTCGCGCTCCTGCAGCAATAGGCTCATTATAAACAGCAAGAGAGCGACAGCAGGGCCAGGAGGCACGGAGTGAATCAACACACTGCATGTAGTTCTACAATGACAAATGTAGACAATTACTGACAGCCAAATTAATTAATTACTACTCATGTCCATGCCTCATCAGACTTTTTTTTAGTAATGTTACTACATTCCCACTTTTGGATAAGTCAACCAACATAAAGCAGGCTTATTAAAACACATAATCACACAAAGTTTAAAGTTATATTACCTTGCCCTAATAAGACAGCACACTGTTGCAGCCATCCCAACCACAAAGACTGATGTTTAACACAGAAATATTCCCAGACTGGGAACAGGAACAGGGAGACACAGTTCCCATAGGAGGAACAAAAATTCATGTATTCATAAAATTCACAGATGCCACTTTTTAAAATACAATTCTGATATATCCAAGTTTATGACAGTATTGATACAGGGTGAGGCTATCTGAATGTTTTCATGACAATAAGCTCCTTTGGATTTGAAATTGGATTTTGGGAGAAACTGTGTACACCCTCACGGTGTCAGATAAATTAAAAAATATATATCAGCAGGAGAGAGAGCAGAGGCTTAGCAGAATCTGTGTGTGTGTGTGTGTGTGTGTGTGTGTGTGTGTGTGTGCGCGTGTGCGTGTGTGTGTGTGTGTGTGTGTGTGTGGAGGTATACTGTGGGAGCTATTCCAGGTAAACGGAGTGAATTGTTATGGCCGTCCTAATCGCTGGGTTGATGTGAGAGATGCGTAATTTATTTCAATTGCTTTTTGACATTTGGAGAACGGCTTTTGCGGTGACTGTGCCGGAGCTCTCTGGCCAGTAATTATTCAATTACACAAGCTAATTGACACCCTGTGTTGTCTTTTATAGGTTGATTTATTGGGTAATTGTGCTGCCTCTAAAAAAGCCACTTCACCCTTGCTATTGAAAGTCCGTGCTTGTCATGTTCGGCGAGTACTTGACAGGCCCACAACAACGCAGAGAACAAAGATTTCAGAATGTTTTTGATTGCAGCTGTTGATTGTTGTAAGTGTTTTTTTTTACATGAACAATGAGTGCTTTGGTATGCTCTCTCAGCTCTCCAGCCATTGTTTGGTAATTCCTGAATCCATGAAGCACCATCAAAAACAAAATGTCACTAGAGACTTCAACACATGGGTGTCTCATCAAACTTTTCAAAATGGGCCCAAACTTTGAAAAGTGGAAAGCTAAACCTTCTGGTACATTAAAGCCTCTGAGATATATAATATGTAATTTAGGCATGTAATTTAAAACCTCAGGGAGATTAATGCATAATTAAAAAGCATCAAAAATGATCATAGCCTCAATCCTAATTTGAAATATTGTCATTTTACTTTCTCAGTTTCCTGAAGCTGGGTTGATTTGGGCGTGGTTATCCATGATCCAAATCACGTTATATGGATAAAGCTGATCAAAAACTCAAAGTCGGGTGTCAGTTGATACTAACATGCCAAACTGAAATCCTTTAACACTCCTTTCAGTATTGTAGATGTAACGTCTTCAGCTAACGTAACGCTATATGTGCAGCACGCAATGTTTGTGTGTGTTACCTGGCTTTTACCAACAGTAAGTATGTGGCAAATAGGAAAGCAATAAAATAATGAGAGTAAATTAATAACATGTCACTAGTATTAGCTAACCCTACAATGCCATCATTTATCATTGCATTCATAGTTTTGATAGAATATAGGTGCATTTTAGCTCGTGCTGCATGTGCTATGTATGCTGTATGCCACTGTATGCTAACATAATATCGATAATAAACAATTTTGTAAACTCACGATTCATTGACAGAGTGAAATTATTTATTGTGAGAATCTTCTGACTCTGAAATTTCAGAGGGTGCATTCTTAAACACTCATTCTTAGTGCCGCAGCGCAAAGCACAAAATGGACTGTTGTTAAATTCAGAGCACTGTTGGAATGTATGGTTTGGTTATCCAGAGCAGTGCACTCTGGGCACTCTGTCTGACGGAGTGAATGTGTGATGAACTTAACCGCTGGTGAATTCTTGGAAACTAGAACGCTCTGTGGCTTCAAACAACAGCTCTCTCATTCCCCTTTCACACCAAAATCAGTGTGTGCATGCAGGTTTTTTAAACACGGGTAAACCTGCTAAATATGAACGATGGCTGTATTCCCACTGCCACTGAACTCAACGCCAGAGAGCAAGTCTGCCTCTCTGTCAGCTGGGGTGTGTGTGTGTGTGCATGTGTGTGTGTGTTGTCTGGTTGGTGTGTCTGTGCAACGTCAAGGACAGGCTGTAGAACAGGTAAACAGCAGACAACAGCAGGAACAGAGGTCTTTGAAAACTTTTCAGTGGTTTCTTCTTGTTGTTTATCTCTTACTTATTAAGTCTCCCTTTCAAACTCAGTGTTGCTGTATTTGGGTCGGTGTTTTAGCTGCTAAGGAGGAGATGGAGAGTAATTAGGGACGGCAAGTTACTGCATCTTGCTGGTCGAGGAGCTGAAATTGCCGCATTCACCCGGGTTTGTGTTTTTTATCAATGCCGGTCGGAGCTGGAGGCAATAAAAACACAAATCTACTGCAGAGTCATTTGACCCGGGTGTGAATGCCGATCGTACGCATTCCCATTGCATTAATAAGCCAGATGTTAGCAGGTATTAGCAGATTTTTGGTCCAGTGGGAATGAGGCTCAAATTTAGTGCAGAGCGATAGATTGGATTTAGGAACACAGCCAGAGTCAGAGGGCTGGAACAGTATGGGGTGTACCACGCCAATTCTGCTTTGCTCCATGGCTGTCGTCATGGAGACAAGAGACAGTTGGCCAAGGTGGGATCCAAGCAGGTCTCAATCAAAACTTGATCTGCCACGACCATACAGTGTGGAGAAATGCTTTCATCCTCAAAATGAGCTGTTTAGAATTCAGTAGGGAACATTTATTTTCATTCAGATTTTTATGGATATTTAATGAGACACTCAACTTTGATATAATATGTGCACATTTCCTGAGGCTTTAAGATTAAGATTCGCCTTTATTGTATCCCTTAAGAGAAATGTCAATGTTTCAGGCAGACCTGTGGTTGGCACAAAATTTGACTGATCATGGACTTGTCTTAAACTTATGGTCTTATCAGCTATGCCCTTTCTCCACCTCCTTACTTAGCACCACCCTTTTTCAAATTCCAACAAGTTCCTCACTTTTTCTGTTTGTAGTAGTGTTTTCTATATGCATACCTTGTCCTTTGCAAACAATTATCACACTTTTTATGCTAAATTTTTGGCTCAGTTTTATCGTGTCTCCTGGTCAGTGACGTAGCATCTGCACAGCAGGGTTGTTTTCTCTCTGCAGCTTAACTCAAGTTCGCTGCTCCCACATTTCCTCACTGCCACCTTTGTCTCCCACACAGTTTTAATGACTTGAATAAGAAAGTTTCCTCCTGCACACAACTCCTCAAAATAATAAATCACAGGATTTCTGCTCGCGTTAATTGACATTTGACAACACCATTTGCATAATGATTCAAAACAGCCTCAAGGGAGATGCTTAAGAGGAGGGAAACATTATGGATTTGCTAATTAGTCATCGTCAATTCTTCTGTGTTGTTGCAGTCGTTAGTCTTGGTGAACTAACTCGATCAGACAACCATAGCTTTATGACAGTCGTCATCACTATTCAATCATGATTATTGCTGCTTTTCCTGGGCAGCTCAAACTACCCTGTTGTAATATGCCTGACAAAACTTCCTCGTGAAGTTTTAAATCAGAATGTATGGCCTAATCAAATGAGGTCTCGTCAGGTTTATTTATATAGCTACTCATAAAAAAGAATGACTCAAAGACTGCATGAAGACACGCCACATCTGACACATCAGCTATCAGTAACTATCAGAGGGTCTGTCCTAAAATCCTGCATGGACCCTCCAAGGATGAATGTTTCTACAGTTATATTAATTTTTTCCACTGATGGTCAACAAGACTAAGACAGACTGCACGACCTTTGGTTTGCCCGGCTGCAACACATTTTTGAGTATCTGAGACTAGGGGTTGACAGATTATCGGCTCGGCTGATTATCGAAGCTTATTATTTGTCATCTTGCCGATTATGTGTATCAGCATTATATTTTAATGATCGCCAATAAAATTAATTAATGAAAAAAGAGTGTGTATATATTCAACCAACCACAGGGGGGGCAGTCTGCAATACATGCTGAGAAGTGTCAGCATGGTGGGAACTTTTACTTTGTAAAACCTCAGGGAGATTATTTTTACTTATTCATTTTTATTTCAATTTCCACTGAACTTTATAAAAAAAAAAGTTGCTGGGAATTAGACATTTGAACAAATGTTTGTGTTGGAGTTTGTTATATTCTAAATTAATAAATTAATAATATAAATTAATAAATTAAGCTCAGGGTTAATGCACTCTCACTGTACGGTCCAATTGTCAAGCCATGACCTGAGAGCTCACACTGTACATGTAGAAAACGGCCTATCAGCCCCTGCAGACAGTAATGGCTATTGACCATTGTTAATAAAGATTAGAGAACATCATCAACATCATAAACTGTTCAGGTGAATAGTTAATGGTGAGTGAAATTCTAGGTGGTATTTTGTAGTTGTTGTATATTGTTTCCACACAAAACTAGATATAGCCTACTCCAGTCTAATTGTTCGTCACCAGCAATTACTGAGTCACAATATTTGCATAATTTGGTTGTTCTTTGAAGAACTTTTGCAGGTGTGAACACTTGACAAAGCATTTAAAATAAAATAAAAAACATTGTATTTGCAGGGGAATGCTTTATGTAAACAGATGGCATAAAGGGATAAAAAGTAATGTGCATTTTTATATTAATTCAGTTTACTTTGGGGTTTTTGTTAACTTACAACTGTGTGCAGTTTTCATTACGCCTTAAAATTCATAACATTTTGCAAATTTCTGTTGGGTGACACCTAAAATCAGTGTCTTCCATTACTATCAAGCAGGGAAAAGGGTAATACCTGTTGAGAATTTTAAGATAACTAAGATCTGTCCTCTTATCTGTTTCTGACAGCATTGTTTCAGTTTTCTGCAAATAATATATGCAACTGAAAATCAAGCCCTGTATGCAAACAAAGTTAGGCACTCTTGTATCTGTGTATGGCATTTAGCTACAGGCATCTCCTTGTTAGAGATAAGTGCTACAATGAAATAATTCCACCTTACTGGCCATGACATCTGTTTCATCATCATATTTTTGTTTGTTGTTTCCTCCACTAGCAGTACTGGTGAGGGCTGAAAGAGGTTTGCAGTCTTGAAGCTTCGAGAGCTGCCATTATGTGTTTGTTTTGGCTGTGTGTGCGACTGGAGAGGTGCTCCAACCCCTCAGCGTCCTAACTCCAACAAAATAAAAGCTGTGACAAAAGATTCAAGCTTCCCTGTATAAGCCACCATAAAAAGAGAAAGGGCATTTTCACCTTGTAAAGCAATGCCACAAAACATAAAGCACACTGATTTACTTTAGACAGACAGACAGACAGACAGACAGATAGACGGATAGATAGATAGATAGATAGATAGAAAGACTTTAGTAACATTTTGTACTCTGTTTTGTATGACAAATTTCAATTTATTTTACTTTCTTGAAAATGTCTTTTTTAATTTTTGTTGTTCTTGTTCTTGGTGTACCAGTAGGTGTTCATCAAAATGTCAAGTAAATGCCAAGTAATACCAGAGCGGATCTTTGAGCAGCTGCGACATCCTTACATATTACATATTAAGCCAGTTTGACAAATAATCTTTTCTCAAGAGGGGATAAGTCAACGTACTTCCAAGGGTGCAGATTTTGTGTCATCACATTTTTAAATTTTTTTTTAATTCAATGGTATATTTGGCTGAGACTATAGATATAAATGAGCCAAACCACAATTCATCTTCCCGCCAAAACTAATGACAGTTTGTTTGGGGGGGTGTTTTCTACATGTCTGGAAAGAAATGGAGAGCAAAGGAAAGTGATTTCTGCTGCTGACATCGGAATATTGGTCAAAGAGATACGCTGCTGGAACTGCATGTTTTTAATCTTGCAAGAAGAAGACGGTCAATGAAAAATATATTCAGGGCTCACTGGCCGTCAGCATGTTCCTGACGGTTACTCGTAGATACAGTACCGTTGCTGCCTCTTACCTATAGCTTATCCCACTCCCATTCTGATCCTCCCAGTTGCATTCTGCTCTAGCAAATTATCTCCACAAGAACAAAATCATGACAGTAGCAATTGGGAGGTGCTGGTGGTTGAGTTGGTATTGAAGCAACGGAGACATTAGCTTGAGGGGGCTGAGCAATCTTTAATGGTGTGAACTGACCACAAGAACCTGGAGTACATCTGGATAGCCAAACAGTTACACTCCTGGCAAGTTAGGCTCTGTATACTTTAGCTATAACTTTATGTAACATTATGTCTAAC
Source organism: Plectropomus leopardus (assembly GCF_026936395.1). NCBI lineage: Eukaryota > Metazoa > Chordata > Actinopteri > Perciformes > Serranidae > Plectropomus > Plectropomus leopardus. The sequence goes on from NC_142197.1 coordinate 24,738,478, forward strand.
TGTCCTGGATCTAATAGCATCAATCCTAACTCTCTTTCCTACCAGTTTGACCCTGAGAGTACCACCAGAGTCTACAAAGCTCATCACATGAGACCATATTAGTGTATCAGGTGCCAAAAAATAATTAAATTAGTCAAAAGTTAGTTCTCTCTATCAATTCCAGAAAGGGGCTCCATACTTAAACTGTGTCTCACTCTTTCAAATGTAGCCATTCTTTTCATTAGTTTAACCCACTCCCTAAAACAACACGGGCTGGTGGATTTCCAATGTCTTAGTATTATTCTACAACCTGTTGTTGTAGCCATTGTAGCCTAGATGCACTAACTTTTCTTTGACAGGTTTTGTAGAACAGCTCCTGAATTCGAGTTGGAGAGTTAAGTCATTTTTCCTACTGGACAGAAGACAATGTCAGACCTGTAAAAATTTCCAAAAATCCTCCTGACTGAGATTATATTCCATCTTCATTTCATCAAATGATCTTATTCTTTCTTCCTTAACTACGTCACAGAGCAACTGAATTCCGTTTCTGACCCGATTCTCCCACATAACAGTTCTCTTTCCTATTAGTATTTTTCTGTTATACCAGACAGAGGCTTTAGGTGTAATATATGGGCTTTCTTTAATCAAATGGTGAGACCTCGACCAGGTTTCTCGGACAAAACATAATATTGGATTCTTAAAAGGCACCAGTCTCTCCTCTTGAGTCAAAAAAAGCCTCCAAAGAAGTTGGAGCTACTAATTCCTCCTCAATCTTTACCCAGGGTGGCATCCATTCTGGGTGAAAATGCATATTAAACCCAATCTATTTTAGACAACGATAAACCTCAACTGTTTTTAGCTGCATATAGTTTAGTACGATTAAAGTTTGTTTTTTTGCCTGACCACACATAGTTCTCTATAAGAGTGTTGTAGTGTTTCAGGAGGTTGGGTGGATGAGTTAAGGGTAGCATACATAAAATATAATGAAGTTTGGGAAAGATATATTCATTTAAGCCCAATTTTGTAGAACAGGTTGAATAGCCTGAATAACGGGGGAAATATTGGTTTGCATTATTTTTTCTAGTCCTGGTGTTAATTTAATCCCTAAATATGTTAAGCCTGATGGCATCCATTTATCTTGCCACAACGCTCTAATGGCGGGAGGGCATATTTTGGAAAGAGGCATGGCCTCTGATTTAGCCCAGTTAATCATGTTACCAGGAATTTTAGAAAACAAGTCAACAATAGATGAGATATCAGACGCGGCTGTATGGGAATTAATGGAAACCAGACGGACGTCGTCTGCGTATCAGACAAGCTTATGTTCCTCTCTTCCCATATAGACCCCTTGAATATTTTTACTTTCACACAAAGCAATTGCCAGAGGCTCCAAAAACAAGACAAATATTAGTGGTGACAATGGTAAACCTTGTCTGGTACCACAGCTAAGGTTAAATTGTGGAGATATAATTCTTTTGGTAAGAACTGTTGCCATCGGTTCTGTATACACCAGCAGTATCCACTGCATAAACAAGGAACCAAATCCAAATTTATTTCATGTGTAAAAAAGAAAAGAGAACTAAACCTTATAAAATGCTTTCTCCACATCTAGGGAGAAGGCCACTATGGGATCAATATTATTCCTGCTTTTCCACATAATATGCAGTAACCTGCGAAGATTATCTGCTGAGCATCTATTTTGTCTTGATATACCACACTGGGAAGTACCTTCTCTAATCTGGTTGCCCGTACGGAGATATTTTTTTTCATCCACATTTATCAATGAAATCAGCCGGTAATTCGACAATGTTGTAGGTCCCTTCCTTTTTTGTGAAATAAAGTAATGACATGGTCATAAGAAGTCTGAAAAGTCTTCAATATAACTTTCCTTAAGCTGCAGAGAAACTGTTAAAACCTTTTGTCTCCAGTCTTTATATTGTAATTGTATGTTTCTTTGTTGTTTTTTCATTCACTCTTTTCACATTTGCTGTTTACTTTCTCCCTCCTTCAGGTCAGTAACGGTCACATCCTGGTGGTGATCCACATCAGCACAGCCAGCCAGACCATCAAGGTCTCCATTGACGACCACCATCTATTTCTCTTCTGTTATTGTAACACTTTCTGACAATTTTAAAAAAATCTTGTTCAGGTATTGGTGAGCTTTTTCGCCAAGACAGCAAATAAGAGAGTTTTGTTGGGGATTCCTGACAACATGTGTGACGCAGACTTTGTGCTACGTGTGTGTTGAAGGTATGTCAAAGGCTAAAACACACCATAGCTACGTATATTTGTAATCAAGTTTAAAACAAAAGAAATTATGTCAGAGATGTGGTTTTCAGCAGGTGATCGTGAGTATTTTCTGTTTTGCGATTTACAAAAGTGACTTTTTGGCTGTCTGCTTTAACAGGGAGAAGTATCTTTATGGAGATAAGCCACTGCAGAACTTCAACTGGATCCGTCAGTGTCTGAATAACGGGGAGGAAATCCACCTGGTTCTGGAGAAGCCACCTGATACAGACCTAGATCTGGTTCAGAAGGAGGACTGGGCACAAGTGGATGACTGCACTGGAGTCGCAGGTAACCAGTTAGATTAAGTGTACTGTATTGTTTGTGTATTTGATGATGTATAGCCAACCTGGTACATGAAAGCACAGTCCACACTTGGCAGAGATAATAATTGCCCTCCTACATTTTCTTTGTCAGGTACACATGAGCAGGTGACCATCGATGAGAAGGACCATGAACGAGTCTTCACTGTTTCTATGTGGGACTGTAACAGGAAGTTCAGAGTGAAGGTCCTGGGTATTGACATCCCATCGCTCCCCAAAATCCCAGAATTTATGGTCTTCATAGAAGCCAGCATCTTCCACGGCCAGCAGCTTTTAGCTCAGGTAATTAAAAGCACACAAAAGAAAAAACATCTGATGATGGCAGCCATGAAATGCTTTGATTTCAGGGCAGCTAAATTGTTTTATGGGTGGTGTTGAAACTGACCATGTTTTACTTTATAGATGCTTGGTTGTCAAGATCGCAATTGGCTAGTGCTTGACTAATGAAAGTACAGGTGTAAATCATATCTCGAAACAATCTGAATACAAAACTTAGTTTAATGCAAAGTATGAAGGGGGTCATTTTTGATGAATTACGTTTCCTCTGACTGCTTCACATTAAAAGCCATTTGCAAGCCTTTTTATGTGAAGTAGCAACAGTAGGTGTCATGATTCCTGCATTCTCCTCCTCCCCCTCCCTGCCAGTAACTTTCCATTCACCTTCCTCTGACCTGCTCTACCTCCAAGCCACGCCCACTGCTGCAGCTCATCACCAATCAACCCGGTATTTAAGACACTCCTGTTCACACACACATTGCCAGATCGTCCTCTGCAGCATGCACGTCTTTCCAGCACTCGCCAAACAGATTCTCCGTGGCCGACTTTGCCTGTCCCCGACCTGCTCTCCTCGTGAACCTACCTGCCTTCTGTCCCCGACCACGTGCTCAGTTTCAGCATTCCGGAAATCTGACGGATTCCCTGGTAAAGACCTCTCTGCTCTGCTTCGACGATTCTCCTGCCTGATCCCTGCTGGTACTGTTGTTTCCGTGGACGGACTTCCCGATAACCGAACCCCTGCCTGCCCTCGACCACCTCTCCGCTCAATCCCCGACAACGCTCACACACGTGTTGTCGGCTCACGGAGCTACGGGGTTTCCTCGTCACCAGCCACAGTGGGTACAAGCTTCGTGTCTTCGCTTCGTGTGATTCCCAGAGACATTGCTAGGGCTCACAGCTCGAAGAACGAACTCTCAGTCTGTATCCTGTTCTCCATTCGTGTTGGTTTTAATAAAAGTTATTACCAACTGCCAGTGAAGTGTACTGTACTGCATCTGGGTCCTCCATACACCCGTTACAGTAGGGACATACTGTAGATTGTATAAATAATGGACATAGCTACCTTGACGTCATCTATTGGTTTGTGATCTGCTGTTTTGAGGCAATGAATTCGGCATTTTGGCTGTTGCCATCTTGTTTTTTTTGGGAGCCAGAGGTGACCATATTTGGATGAGAGGGTGGAGATGTGGAGGGGTGAAACTAACACAGACTGTACCATCGGCTCGCAGACAGCTTGTCATTCAAGCAGCCCCAGCTTTAAATATGCACAACTTTGGGCCCTACTGAAATGTAAACATGAGTTATGGGAAAAAAACGCACCCCCTTCACGGGGTGAATTCGCGACCTTGAAAGACATAGGTTTTTGCAAAAACAATAAATAATACACATATCAATAATACTTTCATTAGTATCATCTGTGTATCCTGGAAGCATCTGGTATAAAAGATAAATAACATGGGAAAAAAACAACATTTCCGTTGTATAATGTGTTTAAAAAGAGCAAAAGTGGTTGTAATATAATAGAATTCTGGAGTTAAAAGTAACGTCATGTAATAAACATCTAATAATAAATGAATAAATAAATAGATGCAAATACAATTAATTCCAGTGGGAAAAATCTGTGATTTATTTATGGTTACAGAAAATTGGCAATATTATATAATAAGTATCAGAAAATACGATTCCCTCAATAAAGTAAACAAATACGTAAATAAAGAAAGAAAACTATTAAAATATATTCATTTAAGTACTAGGTATCAAAAACAATAATTATATATGGTATAAAAACCAAATAGTAAGTTCAGTATGAAAAATAGAACTGAATACAATTACAGTATGATTATAATAACAAAATCTAAAACCTCCAGTCCAGGTTAATGGGCAGGGCTGATGTGCCGTGACATCATTCATGATGTCACGGCACATCATTGGTGACATCATGAATGATGTCACCAGTCAAGGTTATTGTCAGGGATTATGCCTTGTGACATCACAAATAATGTCACCATCTGTTTCAGAGAGTTTATGAATAGAACCCCTGGTCTGCGTTCAGATCATCGTTCCCTCCAGTCTCTGGAGGGAGTGTTGCTGGACTGCTCTGATGCCCGGGGCCCAGCCGCTGGCAGCGCCCTGCTTCATGCTACATGTTGCGGGCCAGTTGTTTCGCGTAGGGCTCGGACAAGCCAGAAGTGTCCGAGCCCGCAGCGCAAGCGCGAAACTGACTGAGACTGCTCCAGGCTGACTCTGTGGAGACCAGAGAACCAAGCGGGTGGGTGGGTGGCAAAGAAGCAAACAACACATCAGTCATCGTGGACGGATATATAGTGGACGTCGGAGGACCTGTTTACATCCAGCCATTAGCCGAAAAACCACTGCAATGTATCAACAGCCGGTGACGAAGACTGACGGAGGTTAAACTGAGTTACTTAATGATACCTTCAAGCTCCATTCAGTTAAAATGAGCACCAAGCGAAAGTCAAGTTCTCATGATGTGTTCAACTCGACCTTGTAGGATTTAGGTTTTGGCGAAAAACAATCAATAATAAACACATCAATGATACTGGCATTCATCGTATGAGTGGCAAATTGTTTCAATTTCATAATTACAAAACAGATTTTCATCAGTGTCATCTGTGATTCCTGGGAGCATCTGGTTTACAAGATAAATCAAATGTATCATTGTAAATGAGACTTCTCCTACCCTTTAACAGTCAGTAAGAAATGCTGTTTCAAAAAATTATACGACATTATAGACCATAGAATATGTTAACAAAATGCATCCATTTATTTAGAACAAAACAAACATTTTCCGTGTATAATATGCTTTAAGAAGTGCAATAATGAGTGTAATATAATAGAATTCTGGGGTGAAAAGTAACATCATATAATAAACATCTAATAATAAACGAGAAAAAAATAAGTAGGTGCAAAAAAAAAAAATGAATCCCGTCGAAAAAATTTGTGAGGTATTTATAGTTACAGAAAATTGGCAATATTATATAATAAAAGTCGGAAACTACAATTCCCTTAGTAAAATAAACAAATATGTAAACAAACAAAGAAAACTATTCAAATAAATTCATTTAAGTACTGAGTGTCAAAAACAATAATTATATATGGTATAAAAACCAAATAATAAGTTCAGTATGAAAAATAGAA